>NW_022111373.1:42925569-42955005 GCF_000313985.2 Echinops telfairi | reverse complement strand
CCCTCCTCTTTGTCTCTTTCCTGTTCTCTCACACTCCACTGCTGACCCTCAGACAACTCCCCTTAGCCTAAGGCATTTATACCTGCACCACACCCAGCCATCCTTATTTCTAAGAAGTATTCTGGTTGGATTTCTAAGACAGATTTTTTTGTTCTTTTGACAGTCCATGGCACATTTAATATTCTTCACCAGTGCCATATTTAAATGCATCAGTTCTTTAGTCTACCTTATTCAATGTCTAACTTTAATATGCATAGGAGGTGTTTGAAAATACCATGGCTTCGGTCAAGTACACCTTAGCCTTCAAAGTAACATTCGTGCTATTCAACACTTTAAGGAGGCCTTGTGGAGCATATTTCTCCAATGAATGGATCATTTGTCCTCTTGATTGCTGCCTTCATGAGCATTGATTGTGTAGCCAGTCAAGATGAAATTACTGACAATGTCAAAGTTTTCTATGTTTATCATGATGGTATCCAGTGGTCCAGTTGTGAGGATCCTTGTTTTCATTACATTAAATTGTAATTCATATTGAAGGTTGCAATCCTTAATCTTCATCAGCAAGTGACTCAACTCCTAATTTTTAGCAAGCAAGGTTGTGTCATCTGCATATGGAAGAAGTTAATAGACCTTCTTCCAAAACTGATGCCGCATTCTGCTTCACTTCATATAATCCATCTTCCCTGATTGAATACATAATGTGAGAGCATACAGATTGATTCATACCTTTCTTGATTGTAAACATGCAATATTCCTTTGTTGTATTCACAAGGTCCTCATGAGTTCCATGAATGTTCTGGAACTCCTACGCTTCTCGTTGCTGTCCATAGTTTGTTAGGATCCACACAATGTTGGTGCAGGCTCTGTCATTATTACTGTTCCCTAGTTAGGAAACTTTGATTTTGTGTTTGCAGATAACGTCTGTTATTGTTGTTCTTGGGTGGTGTCTAGGTGGATGTGACTCATAGCCACCCTGTATGTCTTTTTCTCATGTGGGAAACTCATTACCAGTGAGTTGATTCTGACTCGTAAAGACCCTGGAAGACAGAGCAGAATTGCTCCTTTGGTTTCTGGGGCTGTAAGTCTTTAGTGGACCAGAAGGCCTCATCTTCCTCCGGTGGAATGGCTGATGAGTTTGAAATGATAACTGTGGGAAGCAGGTGTTAAACTGAATAAAATATTCTTAGTCTACTTGCCCTCTTTCACCTGCTCTCAACATTGCTGTTGTCAGGTGCTGTGGAGTCAGTGCCAACCCACAGTGACCCCGTGCACAACAGAACAAAACACTGCATGGTCTTGTACCATCCTCACAGTTGTTCCTAGGCCTGAGCCAACCAGCCACTGTGGCAATCCAGCTTCCTTCCTCTTTTTCACCGCCTCTCCATTTTACCAAGCATGGTGTCCTTTTCCAGAGACTAGTCTCTTCTGATAGTATGTCCCAAATATGCAAGATGAAGTCTTGCCATCCTTGCCCCTGATGAGCACTCTGGCTTTACTTCTTTGAGCAGTCCATGCTACTTCCAGTCTTCGTCTTCAGCACCACCATTCTAATGCCTCAATTCTTTGGTCATCTTTATTCAATGTCCAACTTCCATATGCATCTGATACAAAGGAAAATATCATGGCTTGAGTCAGACCCAGTTTAGTTCTCAGAGTAACATCCTTGCCCATCAGGACGCTAATGAGATCTTGTGCAGCAGATTTATCTCATGTTATACGTCTTTTTTTCCTCCCTGAAGAATATTCATTTATTTATAATTATTGCTAAGGAAACTTCTCTTTTAAACAGGAGCATAAGTACACAGTAGGGCTTTGCACCAGTGGAATTTCTTAACAGTTGGTTTGTATACACGTCAAAATAAGTTAGAATGGAGTTTGTCCAGGGGTTTCCCAAGTCACCTGAGAGGCAGCACTCCTCTTTGGAAAAAGTTGGGGAGGGGCAGGGACAGGAGCCTTGCCAAGACTAGACATCCCCTCCCACCCCGCCAGCCCCCCTTTGCAAAATGTTGTGCTGTTGCCTTTTCTTAGCTCTGCCTAGGTCCAAGGCACAGGGAAGGGACAGATATTCAAGTATAGAACCTCACAGAGGGTCAGGGTTGATGGCAGGGCTGGGTGAGGAAAGCAGAGGCCCCACCCTGGAGGCAAGACTTTTGCCCTTCAGTTTCCAAGACCAAGACCATGGCGCTGGCAGGAGGGAGGAGGAGGAGGTACAGGGTGCTTTTTGGTACCAGGGGATAAATACGTTATTGGAAGAGATAGTTTGCATGGGGTGATGCCTTCTGCTCAGCAGGAGAAAATTGTCTTTTACAGTTGACGGGGAGGGGGAAGGGGGTCACTGCTACCTAAGGATCATCATGTGGGCACCTTGGAGGCCAGTGGCCACAGGGTTTGGGAAGCCACCCCTGGGGAGAAGCTCCTATGAGCCTCAGGTTCTTTCCCATGCTGCTCAGGTATGCTCCAGCAGAGAAGGGGCCACCTGAGACCCGATGTAATATGTCTTTTGATCTCTTGACTGTTGTTTCCATGAGCGTTGATTGTGGATCCAAGTAAGACAAAATTCTTGACATTTTCAACCTGTTCTCTATTGATCCTGATGTTAGCAATTGGGCCAGTTTTGAGGATTTGTGTCTTCCTTACACTGAATTGTAATCCATAATGAAGGCTATAATCTGCAACTGCAAGTGCTTCAGTTTCTCCGCATTATCAGCAACCAAGGTTGTTCCATCTGCATGCCACAGGTTATTAATAAGCTTTCCTTTGATCTTGATGCCACACTATTCTTCATATGCGAGGGATTCCCCCCCGCCCCCAAATGCCCTGGAATTGCACTGGGTAGAGCTTTCATAGTACCTATTTTTTCCTGCAAGGTGAGTGCAAGCAGTTTGCTCTGAGTTAATGCATCCAGTGGCATCACCTGGAAAGGTTCTGTGATCACAGTGAATTTTTTCGTAAAAGCATTTTTACTCAAATCTTATATTTTTTGATGGTCAATTTAAGAGAACAGTGTGTGGCTGTGAAATTTTGTTTTCTGCTTGGTAAAAATGTCACAGAAACTGTTGTGATGTTGAACACAGCTTACAAGGACAGCATTATGGGAAAAACGCAAGTATATGAGTGGTGAAATGTAGATTGATGACTGTGACAGTTACATAATCTGTTGTCAATTTGAGACTGAGGAGTGAAGGGGTGAAATCTAACCTGTCAATCAGGTTGCATCTTGATGACCTCGTTTGGAGGTGCTAAGGAGATAAATAGCTCATTGGAGACAGGACACACACACACACACTCAGCTTTGGCTTCCTTCTGACAAGACACAAGGAGCTATGCTAGAGCTCTGGAGCTGGAGGAGCCATGTGGAGACCCATGCCAGTACTGAGATGCTTCTACCACCACTGGATCCACAAGACTTTCTTCCCATTGGCCTTATTGCATGTGCTTTGTGAGTCTGAAGAGGAATTTATAGATTGGTATCGAACATATGGGCTAATATCAGACTTAAGGACTTGATCTGGACTGAACTGGGGTGTTTTCTCTATATTCAATTGCTCTTGTATATAAAGCTCTTTCTTATACACATGTCAGTCTCCCTGGATTTGTTTCTCTAGTCTACCTGGACTAACACAATGAGAAACCTCATTCTAGACATCCTTCATCTTCCCGAATGCATGAAAATGTCAATGTGTAGTGTATTTGGAGTTCATTCCACCAGGTCAGACTGTTAATCAAACTTTCTATTTAGAGGTTCTGAAAAGATTGCACAGCAGTGTGTGACAAAAAAGGCCTGACTTGTGACCTACAGGGGACTGGTTTTACCACCACGGCAATGCACCTGCTCAGTCAGCCATCTCACTGTGCCAGTTTTTGGCAAAAAATAGCATGCCTCTCTTGCCCCACACACCTGACTCACCTGACTTTGCTCTGTGTGACTTCTTTTTGTTTCAATGAATGAAGAGGGACATGAAAGGATAGTGATTTGATGACATAGAAGAGATGAAGAAAAAAATGAGGGAGATGCTGTCAGCCATCCAAACAGATGAGTTTGAAAAACGTTTCCAAGAATGGAATCACAAATCTGACCAATGTATTAAGTGTAATGGAGTCCTCTGAAGGTGATAAAGTTGTTTTGTAAAAAAAAAAAATAAATATATAACTTAAAATTTTTTTGTTTGGTGGGTACCCCCTTATAATCCAGCTTCTCTGATGATTTTCTCAGTATACAGATCAAACAAGTATGGTGAAAGGGTACAACCCCGATGCACACCTTTTCCTGCTTTTAAACCATTCAGTGTTCCCTGGTTCTGTTCTCACAACTGCCTATTGATCCATGTACATGCTCTGAATGATTAAAATGTTCCAGAATTCCCATTCTCTCAAGATATTTACAATTTATTATGGTCCACATAGTCAAATGCCTTGGCATAGCCAATCAAACACAAGTACACATCTTTCTGGTATTTTCTGCCTTCAGCCAAGATCGATTTAACATCAGCAATAAGCTCCCTTGTTCCATGTCCTCTTCTGAAGCTGGCCTGAAATTCTGACAGGTCCCTGTCAATATGTTGCTACAACTGTTGTTGGATGATCTTAAGCAAAATTTTACTTGTGTGGGATATTAAAGATATCATTCTATAGTTTGAGCATCGTTCAGCTAGTTTTTCACATTAAGTACTATATTATTTCCACTCTAATATTTTTTTCTTCTTGAAGAAAGAGAATTGTTATTAAATGTTATCTAATTATCTTAATCCACCATTGTTTTCATTTTATAAACAAGTCAGGGATATGGTTACAATCTGCTCAGTGTTCCAGAAAGGAACACTAAAGCATAGACGCCTGTGGATCCGAGGGAGATTTCGAGGACAAGTTTCCTGGGCTCATTCCAGGGCTTGTGCCTGGCGAGGTGCTGCTCTTGGGCAGCAGAGAACAGAAAAAGCAAGCCAGGCCTCTGAGGGCTCCAAGCAATCTCGAATGCACTGTTGGGGTTTTGGATGATCATGGAGACTTCTTAAAGAAACAGAAAAGAGTAAAGAACAAGTATTTTGCAGCAGAGACATCAGTTCAAATCCCACTGCTAATTCTTTAGTTGTAGGTATTGGGCCAAGTTGCTGAATCTTACTAAAAGTCTCCATTTTTTTCATCTGTGAGTTAGTAAGTCAGAAAAGAATTTCCATCACAGTGCTGATAAGATACATTTTGTGCTGCACCCATCACACAGCAAACCCACAGTTAGTTGTCATTATAATGAGGGCAATTCCAACATCTGCCTAGAAAGGTTAAGAACTAAATGAGATCTTAGCACCTAGTGGAAAGTAGATGTTTAAAAAATGTTCTTACCTCTTTCCTTTCTGGATTTCTTGGAATTGCTTCAATCCTGATATTTCCCTGGAGAGGAATTTTCACCTTCTGTTCCCTTTTCTCCTCTCCAGCAGTCTCTGTACGTGATGCTCACACCGTGCTGCATCTGCTGCGTTTCTTGCTTCACGCTCACAAAATGCAGGATTCAGCTGAGGATGGCAAAATGGGCCACTTTGGGAATGCAACACTTTCATATTTTTAAGCCTTTTCCACTTGAAACATACCCACCTACACCCCATTCTTCTTCGAGGATGATGGTATCTACTCAGTATTGTTAAATCACAGAATCCTAATGCTAAGTAGAGTTTAATTCAGGGCAGACAACTGAGGACCAATACAGCCCAAAGACATTTTGTTTTACCGACTCAGGCTTGGCTTATGTGGCGTTTTACATTTTTTGAATTAGTGGTTAATATTTTTTTAAAGTCAGATAATTTCTAAATTAAAACACACAGAGATGCACATATACTCATGGCCACTCAGGAAAGCTAGGAGAATGTGGCAACGCTGAATTTAGATTTCTCAAGGTGATGGTGGGGTAGCGATGGTGTCGTCTGGGCTTGGGATAGAGTCCAGTGGAGACGGGGTAGCAGCTGTCCAGGCCCTGTCCTTGCCTTACTCCGTGCGTAGCCTGCATGGCCTTTGTACACATTGGGGGTTTTAGTATCTCATTTTGTCCATCACTTCTGTCCATTACAGTTATGGGAAGTGTGGTGTAGTGATGTAGGTACTGACTGAGAGGTGACTGGCTGACTTAGTAAGTGAGGGTGACTCATAGACCCATAGTCTTTTTTTAATCTCCTTAGCAGATAGCAAGTTTTAATTGAAAAAGAGAAAGGTCAATCATTTGATTGTCAAACAGCCTGCCCCATTACCTTTCTTGGTTAGAGTGTGAATAAAGGAAAATGCATTCATGAGTTTAATCCAAATTCAGTTCTATTACTTGCATTCTGATTCACAGCTCCCAACTACACCTACACCAGTGCATACGTTGTACTAGGTCTAGATGTTGAAAAGATTCAGTGAATATTTTGGAACTGCATTTGATACTATTCATTCACCAATGGCAAAATCAAATGTTCTTTGGAGCCAGGCAGAAATTTAAATGCGTGTGACAGGCTGTGGTTACCTGGAGACCACCGGTCCTGAAAGAAAGGGCATGATCTCTCAGCTGTAGCTGACAATTGCCAGGAGGGACTGTTGGTGCTCTCAGATCCCTTTGTGCTTTTATTTGGAAAGAGAAGCCTCAATCTAGTATTTCATGTAAAATAATCTGGCATTTTCATTTAGTCACTTATCCACATCTTAAAATAAAAAGTGTTTCGGCTTAAGAAAACGAAGACTCAGCATGTTGTGAGCCCTGTACAAATAGAAGTCTAGGTGAAAAACTGAACAGCTGACTAATCTGAGGGTAAGGCAGAAAGTATTGCAAAAAACTCAAAGCCGCCTTTGTTAAACAAAAATATCAAAATGTGAAGCTATTGTTTTCCCCTATGTCCTCCATGCAGGTCTATACACCCCTGAAGGCAGTGTTTCCTTCCTTGTATCCCTGCCTCAAAGTATTCCGCACCCTTTCATGTACGCCAGCAGCTTTGTCGTTCTCCCAGGAACCAATCCGATTTCTCTTAACACTTTGAGAACAAAGAGAAGCCTGAGGGGCAGGATGAGGTCTGGAGGATGGATAAAGCAAAACTCTTCTCAAAAATCCATCAGCCCTTGCTCTCCCCAAGAATGAGCTCAACTTTCTAGGTCTATTCCTCACCGATACTGATTTTAATTTTCTTAAAATGTCATCCTCATCAAAATCTATCCAGATTACCCCTTTGAGATTCTATGAAACAGTTGTCCTAGCCTTTGGAGTCGGACTCTCTGCCTTGAATTGGGCCCCTCTGCCAAGGGGCCCAACAAGTCTCCTCGGAAGCCACTGCCTTGATGGAGAGAACGGGTCTACAGCTCTCCACTGAGTGCAGTGGCACATCGACTGCAGTTTGTTTGGAATAAACGTGTGTGTGTGTGTGTGTGTGTGTGTGTGTGTGTGTGTGTGTGAACTGGAACCCTAATGGTGATGCTTTTGACTTACCCGTGTACAATCCATCATGTTGGCTGCTGAGAGGATCCACACGTATTCTCCCACTGCTAGTAGGGGATGCTGGCCATTTGAAAAAGGCCTTCAATAATGCCTATAGGGTCGTCGAGGGAATGAAAGAGACCCGCAGCTCCCTTCTGTCCCTGCTGATATCAACTTGGCCTTTTAACCATATACTAACTTACCCCCATCTCAATTGTTGTTAGTTACCATCAAGTGGACGCCAGCTCGTGGACACTCCAGGTGGTAAGTATAGAGCGGATCCACAGAGCTTTTAACATGGCGAACTTCCCAAAGCAGATCACCAGACCTGTCTGAGGTGCCTCTGGGGTGGCTCAAACAGCTGACCTTTGGGCTAAAGTCAAGTGCTTAACCACTCGCACCATCATGGATAGTAGTGTTGAAGACTTCTTTGCTCCTTCATGCTTCATCTCTCTCAAATCTAAGACTGAAAATTATTCTTTTAAGAAGAAATAAAGTGTATTACATGTTACTTGGTACAATCAAGAAACATTTCAAAAATCTATTATTTATTGCATTAAAACAGGAATTAGGATTAATTCATTCAAACATGGTATCAAAAAGGTAATACTTCACTGAGGAAAAATATGCTTGTGTTCTGAAGCAGAATTTTAGTTCAAACAGTATATACATATCAGAACAGCCTAGAAATGCAGGGAAATTCACTTGTTTCAACTACTTTTCAGGTACACTGCAGTATTCTTGCCAAAAACAAAACCCCCAAACGTATGTTCTAGTTTCTCTTTAATTTCTGGAAAAATGAAGCTATTCACTCCCTGGCTTTGAATAAACTTTGAGAAAATTCTAATTTCTTCTTCGAATAATGAAGGCTTTTAGACAGAGGGTTGGCCAAAGGAATGCCAACTTCTCTTAATGTCATTTCTGACAGGCAGGAGTGGTGGGGAGTGAAATTAAGTAACTGGAAACAGAATTATGGGGTATAGCGTCTCCATTGATCAACTCTGTTATTATCCAATTACAATTTCTTTTATTTGTAACAATTCTGTTAAGGAAGTGGGTAGGATAAACCACAACAAAACCAATGACGTCAGGAGTGCGGAAACCAACTCTACCTCATTCTGAGATGGAGCCAGAGGAAGTTTTTCCCTGCTTTTCTATAATCTCTCTCTTTGTATCCTCTGATGGAATACAATGGTTTTCCATCCCTTGCACATTGATTTGTCCTCATTAAGGACTGGTAATTCGAAATGCAATGAAAAATAATGTTTGGTGCCAAATTTCAAAATCTTTAGGCATCATTGAATTTTGGGGGGAATGTTCCCTGACATAGATAAAAATCTTTTTATATACGCTCTATAATTTCTTTCACAGCTTAGAAGTGGTCTGAGTTGGTGATATAGGCGTTGCTAGGGAAACTTGCTTTTTAGTGAGCAGCAATTTTTCAAGCAGATGCACTTCCTCTTTAACTAATGAGTGTGTAAGTGGTACCTCTATTGCCTTTTGCCTCCATATTTTGGAAACAACTTGGACTATTTGCTTAGGACAGCAGACATCTACATGCTTTATAAAACTGAAGCATATAGACTCCTAGAATGTCTTATTTATATGCAACTTGTGCTGCATATTTCAAAGGCACATTTGCTGTTTTGAACTTTCTTGTTAGAAGACATTTTACACCTGTTAATGGCAGAAATAACCGCTAGATTAAAGGAGTGTGTGTGTGTGTGTGTGTGTGGTGTTGGGGGGTGGGTGGGGAAGTTCTCTTTAAAAGGCCTGACTATGTTTGGTTGCATTGTGCATTTCATTCCCACAAATCTCAGCGTCAAGAACGGAACTTTCCTGATTTGGACTGAGAAGCAGGCTGAAGTCGTGCTGCATAATGGCAAACTGAATATTGTTATGCAAAGGTGGGTGGGAACAAGGCTATTTCAGAGGCAATAATGTTTCCTTCCAGTTCACCAATCCATTAATTTCTATTCACTTTAAACTGCTCCTGTATTTTTCTGAGAGAAAAGCTATTTTCTACCATTTGCACTGTTCTAATCTTTGGCTTGAACAAAATCTGCCTCCCTAACAAGGAGGTATGGTCACCCTCCTGCTTTAATGGGCAGCTGGCAATAGGTCCAAACACATGCAAATGAGGCAAATAGCTATTTCCATAAAAGGTGGAGCTCATGCCTTCTAATTATGCTGTCTGATTTCAGAAGGAAAAGAAGTATAGATTTAAGGAATTGGTGAAGGAAAAGTCAGCAAAGGAGGGCAGCAGCTTGGATGGCATGAAGGAGTATTTCCCTCTCTCTTTCTCAAGCATCCATCTTCAGCCAAAGCAGCACAGCATCCTGAGAGTGTCGGCCTTTTATAACATCAGTGGAATGAAAGAATATCATTCTAGTTATTAGCTTAAGTTTATAAGAAGGCCTCTCTTGATATGATTATGCAGGATTACCCAACTTAAAAAAAATCATTTCCTCATTTTTTTCCTCAGAAGTTTTGTACTTCTTGAAATCTCTCTTAAAGGAATTAAATTAGTATTAGTGTCGGGTACACTATGAGATGGTTTTATATCTCAGTTAATTCAACCTGAAGCTGTTTTAAAATTTAAACTCAAACAATATAGTTTATTTTATTTATTTATGTTAATAAATTTATGTAAATAAATGTAAATGAAGCTTCTAATTGTAATAAAGTTTCAAGCTGAATTGGTATGCTGGCATGGCATGTGTAAGGGATAATGGGAAGGGAGGCATTATATTTCTAATATGGCATATAAAAATTATCAGAAGGATTTTCATGTACACAGAATGTGTCCACATTTCAATTTTCAATTCAATATCACTACTGACAGTAATAAGGGATTTTGCTGTAGCTTGGTTTCTCTTTATGTATTGGAAATATGAATAACCTGTTTCTAGGCAATTGTGAGATGCTTTCCTTCAGAAGCATATATAAAAAAAGTTTGTATTTTTTTAAAAATTGAGTATATGGGTGGTACAAATGTTTAACATATTTGCCTATCCCCTAGGCTCTCAAACTTTTTTGGCCCTCTGCCCCATTTTCAGGCGGAAAAAAAACAAAAAAAAAAGAACCAAGGAAACAAAAATCTCAGCGCCCCCTTGGCAATTAAAAACTTGTGAACCATAGCCCATAATCCAGGATAAAGTATAGGCATCTGCTTTTGCAGCCCCAGTCCTCACCAGTGGGACAGTATGGTTCACTGTGGGACACACGCCAAGGAGACTGTTGGCAGTTAGACTTCACCCAGAAGTGTCTTAGAAGAAAAGCCTGGTGGGGAGATAGACCCCCTCCCTGCATAGCTGCTTCCAATCCCCCTCCCCCACCCCGTCCCACTTCCTTCCGCTGCCCTCCCCGAACCCACCCCCCCTCTGCCCGCCCACTCAGCACGTGTTTGTGGCATCTGAGGTTGCTGGTGGCGTGGCCAGTGCGGCCCAGCCTCCTGAGTCCTTGTCTGGTCAGTGGGCTTGCAGATCAGATGAGGGCCTCCCGGAGGATCTCAGTCCAAAAGACCCTGCCGAGAGCTCGAGAACGTGCCTCTGCCGAGTGTAAGCAGCCAAGCAGTGACCCAGGGGAAAAGCAGCCACGTCCATGTGGAACCCCAGGATGGGATCCTGGTTCATCAGCAGGTGACACGGCAGCAGCTCACCTGGTGATTTTAGGAGAAAACTTGGTAGCCTCAGCCCTCTGTCTTCCCTCAGTCAGACCCGCCCAGATTGATAGGCTGGGGACCCGGGCCCCCCATGGACTGGCCCATACAGACTGATAGGCTGGGGACCCACGCCCTCCACAGAGCCCTCTTCAGCCCTCTAAGGGCACAGCACCATACAGAGCAGTTTGCCTCCACAAGCGTCTAACCTCCAGATGGATCTCAAGGCGGTGAATTAGACTGACAAACGCAGATCCCGACATGGGAAGGCGTCTGGATAAAAGGATGCCAGAGAGGATCCTATGGAAGGTCCTGGACAGGCAGAGGCAAGCAGCGAATCAGCTCCAACTTCAGCAAAGCGGCGTCAGCGAAGAAGAAAAGAAATGAGGAATCATCCGATGTTCAAGGTCACCACGATGTGACAATAAAGCGGGAAGAAACAAAGACGAAGATGGAGAAGGAAAAGAGGGACATTTTTCAGAAGTAGCAAGATCTGAAAGCTGAAATCGAAAAGCTTTGTGGGAAGGGTGGAAGGTAGGGGTGGGGAATGGAACTGGGCAGAATCAAGAATCAAAACGGCGAAACAAATAGGAACGTATGGAGGAGACCGAACGTGCCTGGAAGGCAGAGCCGCCATCACCAGAGGGAAAGAGCTGCTGGTATTGACGCTAGAATAAGCAGGGAAAGAGACAGAGCTACACCTTTCTTACCTCAAGTCAACTCCCCCACACGGGAGACAATTTGTTCCAAACAGGAGTGGGAGATAGACTGAGTGGAGTTCAGATAATGCAAAAGAATGTTGGGGACCAACTTAATAGTCTTATCCAGTTAGTGAGGAGCGCAGCCAAGGTAAGCAGCCTCCCTCGGATCCCACCTTTCCTTCACCCCCATCTGAGACAGGCTTCATGGTTCAGATGTTTCCCTGCAGACCTGCTCTGCCTCTTCGATGCCCTTCTCCACTGGACAGGTCACCATGCTTGTGGTAATGCCCAGTGCAGATCTTCGAACCTTGTCTCTCCTTGTCCTGAACCCTTCCAGCCTTCTCCAATCCTTTCTGGCTTCCATGGGAGAAATAACCTTGGGTTAGGGTCTCTCTTTGGTCCCATGGTTCACCCATGACCCCTGTTGCCTCCATCCAGTTTCCCTCAGGCTTGGGAGGTGTTAAGACTTCTACTGAACCTCCCAAGGCCCTGGACAATGGACTAACTGGAGAAGATTCTGGACAAGCTGCTGGCTCCATTCCGGAAGTGCAATAAGCCCCCAAAGACCAACATTCTTCAGCAAATCAAGACAGGCGGTACCACCATGGCAGACCTGGCGATGGAGGTCACCTGGTCCAGTTGGTGGCTGCATGACTGGCAGAACGTGAGTGGGTAGCAGCAATACTCAGCCACTTGGTTGGGCCCAAGCCTAGTTTCCTGCTCCACTGGCTCAAATCAGTACCTCAATGTTGTTGCCTTCCACCCAAATTTCTATGCTGGAAGACTCCAACCACCTGTAACGTGTGCCTCATGCTCCAGAAACTTGTTCCGCCCAATGGCATGTACCCATGTGTTCCACAAGGAGTGTATCAAATTCTGGGCCCAGACCAACACAAATGCCACTTTGTCCATTGTGTCCAACTTTGAAATGATGGACCAGACTGAAGAGGTTTAGAAATTGATGTGAGCAGGAAGTAGCATGTTCAAGATTTCTAAAACTATATTTATACAGTGACATATCCTCATGCCTTGTATAGTTTTATTATACAGGAAATGTGTGTATAGAAAGTTTGTATTCAGATGTCTGCAAATGGAAGCATATATGTAATGCAGAAACGGTCTGTCCCCCTTCATCTTGCAGTTTTTATTGGGGCTGCAGAATATAGGGAAGATGGTGTGTAGTTTGGTGTTAAAATGATGATACCTCTGCCTAGGGCTTTTCTCAAACACAATATAAAAACCACCTAGGAGGCTGCTGTTGCTCTAAGGCTATCCTATTTTGATTTGGATCAGCCTCTAGTCCGTTTTCCTAAGGCTCTTGTGTGCAGGTTTGAACCCTGGTGCTCACCCGCTGTCCAGCCACATGCCTTGCTTACCGAAACCTCTGGATGCCCCAGAATTGTTCTAGTCACTCTGCTCAAATTGGATAAAATGAGATGGATGGAGGGAAAGTAAAAATAAGAAACAAATCGGTAGTCCTAATGGTTTTTAAATGAATATTAAAACAAAACAAAAAAGCCTGGACTATCAGCCACTGAAAACCCAGAGTGACTTGTGGTCAGTGTGAGTCAGAGCGGCCCCTACAGCAATTTGTTCTTTTATTGTAACCAGCACAAGCATGCATCTATATATACACAAATAATCAACCCAACACAATATATCAAATCGATGCAAATGAGGTGGAGTGGGGTGGAGATGCAAAACCCATCTGTAGACTGTTGGACATCCCTCACGAAGGGTCACAAGGAAGGAATGAGCCAGCCAGGGTGTAGTATAGTACCAACAAAATACATAACATTCCTCTAGTTCTTTAATGCTTTCTCCCTCCCTCCATCCCCACCCAGAGGGACATGATCCGATCTTAGTTAGTGCTGTCAGCGGAAAGTATAAAAAGAGTAAATTTTTACTTAAAAACAAAGCAAAACACATCACTGCTATTGAGTAGATTCTGACTTACACTGACCCTATAGTTCAGGGTAGACCTGTCCCTGTGGTTTCTAAGACTGTATGTAGCTCTTTACAGAATAGAAAGTCTGATCTTTTTCTCATAGTATGGCTAGTGGTTTTGAACTACTGACCTTAAGGTTAGCAGTCCAATGTGTAACCTACTGTGCCACCAGGCCTTTTCTACCAATTTTTACTTAAGAAGTTGTTAATATTTTAGTTCGCATCAAGTCAATTTAAATTCATGGCAACTGCACATGTGTGGAATTTAAACCCAGCAAAAAGCAAACAAACTTTTCCATAGCATCAGCTTATATAGGAAGCAGACCACACCCCCAAGGAAACTTTCTTTCAAATGCATCAGGACTGTGACCTGAATAAGGAGGTTGCCTTCTTACAATAATCTGACTGTTTACTGCATATGCCATTATGGAGTTTATTGCTTTGTGTTAGATCACATGAATGGAGAATAGCAAGCCTTAACTGCCAAACCAGTGAGCCTCCTGACCCAGCCAAGTTGACACAGTACCTATCATAAGTATCTTTCAAGTAAGCAGGCTGCCTAGCTAATGTACCTTTTTGAGAATATAAAGGGAATTTTGGCTCCAGGTATCTTTCCTTCTAACATGATGAGGAGGGCAGGCAGAAAATGGGAAGTCTGCATCCCAGACTTATGCTTCTTGAAGCCATTTCTTTTTCCCACCACAGTGTATTCTGATGGCATAAGAGTAAATTCTCAGTTGCAATTCCATAAACATAGTGTGACCCAATGAATTCTAAGAACTATGTTAGAAATTAAAGCTATGAAAAATTTAAATATAGTTAAATTTTATTTTATTATTTTGATCTTTGTCTCTCAACCAGATGAACATTTTCATGCTTTTCTAAAATGGAGGAACTTGAAATAAAGACACACGTGGGTAAGAGGGACTAAGTGTGGGTGGTGAAATGGGATTACAATCCTGGACATCATGAATGAGGAAAGACATTTTTTTTTTTTTAATGGAGTAGCTACTGCCCACTAGAGAAATGCTGACCTGGGGTTATTCTCATTTGGGAAGATTCCCCCCCCCCCCTTGGAAGATATACAATATTTAAAAAAATACATTAAACCATAAAAGAAATTCCAGCAAGCAAATATTATTTCCAGCTTAGGAAGTCCAGTTTTATTAGTATACTTTCCCAGGCTCTCTCTACTAAATTCAATAACTTTATCAGTAGAGGGGAATTTAAGGATCACTTAGTTCCTATCATTTTATAAATGAGGAATCGGAGGTCTAAAAACTTGATCTGGCATGCGAATTCAGGTTATGTGCTTGCATGTTTTACCAAGTAGTACATGAACAAATAATATACTTTATTTATAATTCAAGTGGATTTGTACTTTCCTGTTTATGTAATCATAGGAATATTTTTGTTAGAACTTTGGAAAAGCTAATCCAACAGGGTATGTTCTGAAGTCAGATTAACTTTAAAATCCCCAAGTAGGGTGCACTGCAGCAAGGTTTGATTCGGGGTCTCAAGTGCTCTTCCAGAGCTGGATGTCTTCCCTTCCTGCTTCTTCTTTTTTTAAACATAATTTATTGAGCACATTCTAAGGGCAGGTAAAGAGATAAAGAACGTATAGCTAGGGTAGATATAGATGAGGTCCTTGAAACATGGAGTTTATAACCTGGGAGAGAGAGTACTTCTGTATAGAAGCAACCACTGAAATAAATATCCCATAATTGGGTTAAATAAAGAGTATATTAAAAGAAGCCAGTGGTTAAAAGATCAGACTTCATGGTCTGATAGAGATGGGTGGAACCCTGAGACTGTGGCCCTTAGACACCCTCTAGGACCAGAACTGAGCTTACCCCGCCAACACACTTGGGATTCAGATGCCTTGAACTGGTTTGTCAGAAGTGATGCATAATTTATTTTGTTGAGTTCAGGGATCCCATTGTTAAAATGGCACCTGTAATCAGGGGTCTCCCTACAGTGGGCAGCTGGATAGCCACCCAATATGAAAAATCACAAATTTACATTCCTTACCCTTTAAAAAATATATTATAAATGATATGTTGTATTCCATTATTTAATTTGTTCACTACTACCATACAGCTAGATCTCTTGTAATGTTTTCAATATGCGCGACAAATTATATAATATAAAAAATTTAAATATATTTCAAATATACATGAATAAAGGCAGATTTACTATGTACTTTCTACTTAGTATGATTTTTATTTTTTTTGAAATAAAAGTTTTATTGACTTATCTTACGCATTCCAATATATCTATTCACATACGATTCTGTTGCTCAATCCCATTGGGGAGGGTTATTCAATCATGGATGCTCTCTGCTCCCCTTTTCCCTCCTTCACACCCCGCTCTCCCAACCCGGGACCCTCAAGCAACCACCACTCCGGTCACTGTCTCTGAAGGGTTATCCATCTTGACCTTCATGTACTGAGAAATCCAAAATATACACATGAACGTATGCAAATCTAACATAATCAATGAGTAAAACACTAGTTTTAGTGTTAGGGAAGGAAATGTTAAAGAACTAGAGGATAATTATGTGACTCATCAGTGCCATACCGCATCCTGACTCTATCATCCATTCAGTGTGGCCCTTCTGAGAAGGACTTACCATTCATCTTGCAAGTGGACTTGTCATCTCAACTGCGTCCACACCCTTCACATCAAGTTGGTTGTTTGTTTTTGAACTTTTGATATCTCTTTCCATGGACACCTCATGATCACATAGGCTGGTGTACTTCTTCCACTTGAGCTTTGTTGCTTCCCTGCTAGATGGCCACTTGTTTAATTACAAGCCTTTAAGACCCCAGATGCTATGTATTTTGATTGCCAGGCACCATCATCTTTCTTCACCACATTTGCTTATGCACACGTTTGTCTTCAGTGATTGTGTCAGGAAGGTGAGTATCATAAAATGCCACAGTATTAGAACAAAGTGAGCTTGTGCTGAGATAAGATTTAAGGCCTGCAGTCCATCTGCTTCCTTGTTATATATGTATGTTTGTATGTATATGTATATATATATACACACACGCAAATATATATATATATATATATATATTCCTCCCCCTACCCCACTGTTATATTTACTCATAATCCACTTTTTAGTAATTCCTTCAGATACAATGCAATTGTTCGATCATGGCAGGTAAAGCTGCACATCCTCACTGTCCATTTTAGAACACATATTCTCTTGTACTCATCATTATTGTCTCCCTTCTCCCCTCACTCCCCTTCCCTCCCATTCCCCAGGAACCATTGGTCCAGTCACTGTCTCTGTAAGGTTGACTAATTTGAATATCTTGTACAGATAAACACCAAAATACACATATAGGTAGCCACAAGTCTAACAGGAATCTTGACAGAGAGCAGATGAATACTTCAATATGAAAGAGAGAGAAGGACATGTTAAGAACCATCAGTCCAGGGCCCATTTATTTCAGGGTTCCATATCCTGGGCTCACTTACTTAACAACACATACACCCTGTTAGTCTTCAGCAATCGTGTCAGAAAGGTGAGTATCCTATAAGTCCACATTGCTATCCCCAGCAGTCTGGGATGGAGTGGTCTAGTGCCACCCCCCTTCAGTTAAGCATTTAGTTTTTTTGTGTGGTCCCCTTGTAAGTAATCCACAACTAGTTGAGATGCGGTGCCAGTGCTGCCTCCATAATCAGATGTCTACAATAGAGATTTCTTGGTGACTTTGTGCTTTCACTCCCATCACTTGTCTGTTGCACACCCATCTTGGTTTGCTCCCAGGGTGGCAGGTCAGATCTGCTGCTCTCCCCAAACTGTATCTTCAGGGCTGTCCTCTGCAGCACTGTCATCTAGGGAGAGGCCCTCAGCTCTTGAGCTGAGGCTGCCCTGCAGTCATCCCTGGGAAGCAGCTGCTCCAAGTGGGAGCATCGCCCTCGTGAACTGGCATGCAGGAATGAGATCTACTCTCACTCTCCCTTTTTTCAGCACCCTCTTCCCAGAAGTTCTTACTCTTTTTTAATGTTCTCCTGTGCAACAGTGTGTCCTAAGTTCCTAGAGTAATGCTGATTCCACCTGTAGGTATAAAAAGTTAGATGGAACTATGCTTGTAATATTTATGTACTCATTTCACAAAACTCATTAAACTTCTGATGAAATACTACATTTTTATCCCCTTGCATTTGTTACTTTAGTAAACAAACACATAACTTAAATAGAAAAAAAATGCAGAACAACTAGTGAAAAGATGGTTAAGGATAAATCACACAGCAAAGGATGCTCCAGTAAAAGCAAAGAATGTTGCAAGTGAGGATGCCAATCAGGAGGCAATGAAGAAATATCCTAAATAACAGTTTGATTGTTTTTGTCTGGCATTACTTAATATTTTTTCATGAATCTTTAAAAACATGTATAATCTAGTTTGTGTACCTCTTTTGTTGTTCTTATTTATGTAGTATCTGTATGAAATAATAAACTACCGATTTGTTTTCTTTGTTTTATACTTAAAGCAGTCATTAAAGCAGAAAACTGATTGTTAAATTATTTGAATACCACCACTGTTTGAGAACCTAACTTTCAGCAAATGATAGACAGACTTCTAAAGTGAATAAGCCCATGAAGGAATGTATTCCTCAGTACAGTCAACTAACTGTAGGAGACCAAATGGTAGCATTTGACAAAAAGCAAAGCACAGAATGTAGGAAGGGGCAGGAAAGAAGGGCAAATGGAAGAGTGCTATTACATTTAGGGAATTGCAACTCGTGTCACAAAACAAAATGTGTATAAATTATCGGCTGGAAAACCAAGTTGCTCCATATACTTGCACCCAAACTGCAATTAAAAGTAACAAAGGAAAGGAGAAAATGAAAACCAGTGGTTATCTTTTCGATGTGCATATGGGGACACTTGTAGAGTACTTGATGTGATAGATGTGATTATGTTTTTTAGAGTAGTGAGAGGTTGGGGGAGGATAGACGTGAGGATGTCGATGAGAAATATTGGCTATGAATAGACAACTGAAACATATATATCTAGTTAATGAGCATGCACTCTGAAGTAAGTCTGTTATACCATCATCTCTACTTTATTATATTAACATTTTCCTATAATAAAATATTTAAGAAAGTAAGCCTACAAACATGTACACCACTGTACCATGAAGAGATGATTTTAACATGGACTCCTGGCTGTGAGTTTGGTGTTTTTTATTTGATCCAAACCATGGTATTTTCAATTGCCTCTAAATGTGTAAGAGTTGGACATTGAATAAGGAAGACCTGACCTTAGTAGACGATGTGAATCAGGCCACATCCTTCATTTCCTTGGGAGTATGTTGACTCCACCTGACTAGAGGGTTAGATTTAAGACAGCATCTTGTGTTCTCCTTGGGTCTATATTGGTGCCACCGGGCAGTTCTAACACACTTCCCCTCACCTGGAAAGCCATACCCTTATTTTCTGACTGCATTTTGGTAAATGCAAGAAGACCTACTGGATATAAAGAACACCTTCAGATATTTTCGGCTTCTGGCTGTGGACCCTGCATTTGGAGGTTGGCCTGACCTTTGGATCTGTAACTGAACAGGGCCCACCACCACATGAGACGTTTCCTCAAAGTTTTATGGATTTCTGTGGGATGTTGCAGGGAATTGCAGATCCTCTGCACATGAGGGAAGAGTAGAAGGAAGATGGAACAGATGATCATTTTGAAAGAGTTGGATATTTAGGACATCTTTACTCTCCAAGGCCTTGGGACAAGTCTGGTAGTAATTCTTCTCAAAGAAATTATTGCCACAGACTGATTCTGCTGAGTCCCTTCTCAAAAATAGACCAATTAAACAATTTACTTTTTTATCTTAGGGGATATGGACTGTAGGCAAAAGACAGGAGATAGACTAAGGGCCATAACTGTCAAAATGTCATTTCTACTGAAAGGGAAGCATAAGGAGTAGAGAATAAATGTTCCTCTTAACAAGTAGGTAATGCGGTGGTGGGGCGGTGTCTAGAGAACACAGAGGTGTTCCAGGGAAGGCCCTGGGTACCATACGTGCAAGGCAATGTGTCAAGTGCTGGGAGAATGTAACGATGAAGAGGGTTTGGGACACCCTTAAATTGTCTAGAGTTTATATAGATAAATACAGACAAACACCAATCCAACAACAAGAACACACACAAAAACTGATGAGAAGTAAGTGTAATATGTGTTGATATTATAGAGAAAGTCCAGATGAATCATAAGTTTGTGTTTTCGAGGAGAGAAAAGAGGGGAAGGAAGAAGGCATGGAGGGATTATAACATTTCTGACATTTCTGGAGAAGTTTCTTTTTAGGCAATTCCTAAGTAAAGGAAACTGCGGGCATAGTGCTTATGTGTTGAGCTATTTGGGGTTCTAAGGTCAGAAAGTTGTAACCGCTTGGGAGAAAGATGAGACTTTCTACTCCCATAAAGAGTTACAGTCCCAGAAACTCAAAGGAGGCAGTTCTACCCTGTCCTACATGGTCAGTAGGAGTTGGCATCAACTGGATGGCAGTGAGTTTCTTAAGGGTGAGTACGAGTTCTTGGGTGTTGCATCAGTTAAGTGTTTGATTACTAACTGAAAGATTGGTGGTTGAAATGTACTCACAGGCATCTTGGAAGGAAGGCCTGACAATCTAGTTCCAAAAGAGCATAGCCATAGGAAATTTGTTAGAGCACAGCTCTCTTCTCAAATATATGGCATCACTGAGTTGGAACCTACACAATGGCAACCGGTTGGGGCTTTAGATTAAAGTGGGGACTGATAAGGCATTCATAGTTTAACAGTAGAATTCTCACCTTTTGTGATGATCTTAGCTCTACTGCTGGCGAATTCCCATGAACACCTACCAACTATCTGACTTGTATGTTGCTTATGATGCTGAATAGTTTTCAATGGAGCTTCTAGATTTAGATGGACTAGGAAGAAAGGCCTGGTGATCCACTGCTGAAAATCAGCCAACAAAGAACCCACAGATTGCAATGATTCTATCTGCTATCTAGGTAGCATTTTTTTCCATTGTACGTTATACTCACTGCCATGAGTCAAGGCTGACAAAAAGCAGCTAACAACAAGGCAGGGTCACAGTCCCATAAGACAACCTGGTAGGGAAAGGCAGTCCAGACAAAGGGAACGGAATTGTGCCTGTGTCTTTCCTGGCTTGTTTTCGTCTCATGTAGATTTGTCTTGCGTTGTTCCAGTTTCCAAAGGAACAGGATTTCATTCTATCATCTCTTCTCATGCAATTCAGTGAAGTCTTAGAACTTAGACCCCCATGTTCAGTACTCTTACCCTCTGTCCTCCCACTGTCCCACACAATGGGATTCTAGCCTCATGCTTCTTGATGCTGCTGTTTATATGGCTAGTGTGGGAGGGGAGCTCTAAGCAGGCCATGTTGAAAGTCCATCATTATGATAGTTTCATTAGCGGTTTGAGGTCAAGATTGCAGAGTCAGGATTTGTCCGAGTGAATGTAGTAGACTTAGTACACTTCGGAGGGTGGTAGAGGAGTTTTCACTGTATGTTGCAGCTGCCACATAGAAAGACATTGTCATCCCTTCCCCCTTCTTTGACTTCACATAGCTTTTCAAGACATGCCTGAGAAGTGGGAGGAGATGTGGGAGAGAAAATTTTTCTCTCAGAAACACACGTGACACATCTTTATCTGATACCTTTTGCAGTAATAGGTATTCCGACTTAAGACTTATTCTTAAATAAAAAATATATTGAAAGCATATCTGTTTTCAAAGATTTATCAAAGAATTATCTATATTGAATACTATCAGGCAGTTAATGAATTACTATATACTGAGAGCTCACATAGGCCTTGCTACTCTGAATAATTTGGACTCTTTTAGCTTTTACAGCCTCAGCGTAAAGCAGGCAGGGACACATGCCCACGACCTAGTGAGAGAAAGAAGAGGAAGTCTTCTATTAGAACAAAAAGGTCTATCACCAGGCTATGTGACATAGGGGACAATTGGAACATTAAGAAAATATTTACCCTTTCAACATTTTTCACATGTGGAATGCAATGACATTGTGTTCATCACCATTATCTTCTTCCAAATTCTTTCACATCCCTCTTAACTGAAACTTAGTGTCCCCTAAGCAATAACCCTCTTCTCGCCCTCCTTCCTCCCACCCTCCCTGGTAACCATTGATGTTGTTGCTGTTAGTTGCGATTGTGTGGGATCTGAACAGGGGATCCCATGCCCACTGGGAAACAACGTGGTCTGATTCTGCACCATTGTCGTACTGGCCATTAGGATCTCTGCTGAAACCTATTCAGCATCCTAGCAGCACACAAGAGACTGGTGCCAGCTACGCACCTAGTCTGAGAATTAAACCAGTGTTTCCTGTAGTGAAGGCAAAATTCTACCCTGAATCACCACTTCCCCTTTATATCCAAATACACGTGTCTATTTAAATCCCTTCAAGGTCATGTCTACAGGTGGTTAAGTGAGGTCCTTAATGGGTGACTCATTGGGCTGCTAACCACAATGTCAACAGTTCAAAACCACCAACTAGCCCTCAGGAGAAAGATGGGGCTTCTAATCTGGTAAACATTTACAGCCTTGGAAACCCACAGAGGCAGTTCCGCCCTGTGTCCTACAGTGTCGCTATGAGTCAGCTTCGACTCGATGCCAGTGAGTGAATGATAGTGATCATTTAGTGAGCAGAGCATCTACTAGATTTTAGGCCCTACTTTCTCTCTTGGCCAGAGACCTTTCTCCCATTATTAACCTGTAAACCTGTGGCTGTGTCCAGCAGAGGGGCTAACGAGTTATTAAGTACTCAGGAAAACATTGCTGAAAGTTAAAATTTTTTGATGAAATCATCCCTATAAACTTGAGTGTTGATAATGATAGTAAACTGAGTTCTCAAATTCATCAAGAACTTTTCTTGATCAATAGATGTTCATCCTCATCTGAAACTTTTCTTTTTAACTTGATTTTTTCCCTTTATTGCCTCTTTTTCAGCTGGCAGTATTGCTAATCTTTGTATTCTTTTTGCTTCAGGGGGCATTTCTACAGTGCACTCACTATTCCTAACCTTTCTCTGGGTATTTCAGTTCACTCAAATGCATCCTGGTAGGGATGTTTACAGAGTAAGGGCCAAGAAGTTGAGTTTTGGATTTAGTCCCATTAGAAGTGGATCGTTGCTAACATTGTTAAAGCAGGGTCTCCTGTACCTTTCTAAAAGATTTTATAACAGATTTTTTTAAAGGGAAACAGATTATATAGCAGACTGATATATTCTATAATTTATTCATCCATATATTGAGTGCTAGATAGTAACCTAGGTGGCGTAGGGAGAACAAAGATGAATAAGACAGAGTCCATGCCCACAAGGTCCTTACAAAGTAATGCCGTGCCAACATATTATGATCAGGGTACAGTAGGTCTCAGAAGCATGTTCAGATAAGGATCAGACCCTTTTGGTTGGTAGAATGTAGGAAAACTTGATGGAAATGACAATTGAGCTAAGATAAATCATAATCTTTTAACAATGGCATAGGGAGAGGATTTCAAGGTTATAGTTCAGTGAAATAAAGACAGCATTTGGAAGTCATGTGTTCTGTATTGACTGATGCATAGAGTACAAGATGATAATCATAAGGAGAGAAATTATTTTCTGATACTACCATGTATATGTATTGTATGTTCACATTCTTATAAGATAGACACTATCGTGATAAGAGATGTAAGAGCTTCCAATGAAACTATTTAATAAAAAAAGATAGTTGGACCGTGTAAGACATGACAAAATAATAATAATTTATAAATTATTAAGGGTTCATGGGGTGAGGTGGGGAGGGAGGGGAAAATGAGGAGCTGATACCAAGGGCTCAAGTAGAAAGCAAATGTTTTGAGAATGATGATGGCAACAAATGCACAAATGTGCTTGACACAATCGATATATGTATGGATTGTGATAAGAGTTGTAACAGCCCCCAGTAAAATTATTTTTTTTAAAAAAGATAGGCACTATCATTTTTCTTGTGGATGAGAAGGAGCCCTGTGGTTAAAGAATTTAACTTAATACTTTACCCAAAAGTCAGTGATTTGAACCCACCAGTAGCTCCAAAAGGAGAAGAGGAAGCAGTCTGCTTTTGTAAAGATTTGCGGTCTTGCAGACTCTGGAAAAGTTCTAGTCTGCCCTCCTGCAGGGTTGTTCTGAGCTGAATGGATGAGACAGCTCTTGCTGCCGTCCAGTTGATGCCGACTCATAGTCACACCGTGGATTAGTAGACTCATAGCGACGAGGCCGAACTGCCCTTGTAGGCTTCCGAGACTGTAATGCTTTACGGCAGTAGAGAGCCTCATCTTATAAGAATAGAGGTTGATTGAAAAAGACCTGTTAAATTAGGGTGCTTCACTGGCAAAGGAATGCTTGTAGATAGAGGACTTTATAAGAAATGATGATGACGATGACAATAAGGAGGTGCCATTTACTGAACGCCAGAAACAGGTTAGGCATTACATCACTTCAAATGCTCACAATGACATGTAGCACATTTGTGTCATTTGTAACCTTGATGTAAGTGGAGATAATGTAGATGCAGACCCTGAAAGAAAGGGGGTAAAACTCAAGCTCTCCTCTTTGTAGTTGTTGAACTGCAGGCAAGGTATTTAATATTTATGAGCCTCCATGTGCTCTTCTGTGAAGTGGAAAACATATGAAGTAATACAGTCGTTGTGAATGTTAATGATAATAGATAAAATGGACTTAAAATGAGTTTTATAATAACAAAAGGAGGAAAAATAGGCAATGAAGATAAAATTCTATATTAAAGGAAATGGTCTTTCTGGGCATGGCTAAATGGAAAACAGTATACCAAAATTTAATAGTCATAGTATCAAAATGTAATCCATCTTAATGAAAGTTGTTTTTTTTCTTACAAAAATAACTATATATCAAACAAGGCAATGAAGTATATGACTTTGAATATAACCATATTTTGAGAATGGGGACGAGATATATAATAGAAAACTCATTTGCAAACTATACTAGAAAGTTATTAGTTATGGACATCTCACAATATACAACTTATTCTTACTATGTTGAAACATGCTTTTACATACGTAGGATTAATACAATATGTCTGATTTTCCAAAGACGGTTTTTAATATTTTTTGATAAAAATGTTGTACATCAACAGTAGGTCATGCTGTGCTTAGATTTCTCATCCTGATCTCCCCTCCCCCCTAAGCTTTATATGTGTTTACATAGTAGATTGGGAATTAAATCTTCTCAGAATGAAAGATGGAAGATTCTGATGTATACAGTGAGAAATATTATAAACATATTTATTGTTAAAAGTATTGCTATAAATGTTTTCAAAGAACTATTTTTCAAAGAAAATTTTATTTTTTTTCATAATATTCTTTTAATTGAGAGATCCTGAGTTGAAACCTCTCAGAGGGAAATCCATACTTGATAATAACAGAGAGGTAGCTTATGAGATGCCAGATAATTTTATTTTTCTGAAGCCCTAGTCCCAAATGCGTCAATTTATCTCATACCCAACTCCTGGATCAAAAATAAAACAAGAAAACTGTGTTAGTCTGGGTTGACTAGAAAAGAAAAACAAATCCAGAGACACTCATATGTGTATAAGAAAGAACTTTATATACAAGAACAATTGAATATTGAGAAAACATCCCAGCCCAGTCCAGGTCAAATCCATTAGTCTGATACTAGCCCATATGTCTGATACCTGTCTTTAAGTTCCTCTTCAAACTCATGGAACACATGCAATGATGCTAAATGCAGGATGACCACAGGCTAGTGGGTGGAAAGTCTTGTGGATTCGGTGTCAGTGGAAGCATCTCAGCGCTAGCAGGGGTCTCCATGTGGCTCCTTTAGCTTCAGAGTTCTTGCTGCATCAGCATAGCTCCATCAGTGTGTCCTGCTTCTAGTGAGCTATTTATCTCCTTAGTGCCTCCAAATGAGGTCATCAAACTGCCACCTGATTGACAGGCTAAACTCCACCCCTTCACTCTTAAGTCTAAAATGGACAACAGATTATGTAAGTACCACAAAACCCCAAACCCTCATTCACCTCTATGACATGATTCCAACTCACAGTGACCCTAGAAGACAGGGTAGACATGTCCTTGTGGGTTTCTGTGACTGTAACTCTTTATGGCAATAGAAAACCTGTCTTTCTCCTGTAGAGGGGCTGGCGATTTCAGACTGATTAGCAGCCCAAAGTGTAACAGACCTCAATTAACTTTTAAAAAAATTTGAAGTTAAAAATAGCTTCAAAGCACATAAAATGGGCATAATATTTCGTATTTATGTTTAACTTGTAAAACACCAAATAACAGTTCTTGAAATATAGAGATCCCTATTGGACATCCAAATGTTACCAGATTTGTGAAGCAGAAAAAACTATGAGGGTTTTTGTTGTTTTGTGTTTGAAAGGGTTCGTTACAGG
Source organism: Echinops telfairi (assembly GCF_000313985.2). Lineage (NCBI taxonomy): Eukaryota > Metazoa > Chordata > Mammalia > Afrosoricida > Tenrecidae > Echinops > Echinops telfairi. The sequence continues at coordinate 42,928,816 of NW_022111373.1, read as the reverse complement.
ACATTAGGACAAAGCTCTGCAAGTTCGTCCTGCAAACACACGTAGTCAGTTATCCTGGAGTGACTTATGGTCTTTAAAATTTGAATAAGAACTTAAAATGCATGATTTGTTTTTCACTGCCTTATATGCATAATTTGTTTTCAAAAGGTGTAAATAAATACTACAATAGCATTTCCTGCTCTTATTTCTTGGAAGTCAGGTATTGTTGAGTCTTAAAATATGCTATTGATTGTAATTCTGAAATCTCTCACATTGTGGGTACTTATCCCTGAGAATGCAGTGATTACTCTCTGGGCTGCTAGCCAACTGCTCCATGAACGAAAGACAAGGCTTTCTACTCCCATAAAGAGTGGAAACCTACAAGAAACAGGCTACCCTGTCCTTTATGGTCACAGTGAATTGGAATGTACTCAATGGCAGTGAGGTGTTTTTTTTTTGTTTTGTTTTGTTTTTATGGTTTTGGGCTGTGATCCATAAGGTCAGTATCTTAAAACCAGCAGCAGTTCCCTGGGAAAAAGACAGGGCTCTCTATTTCCATAAATAGTTACAGTCTTGGAAACTGATAGGGGCAGCTCTATCTTGTTCTATAGGGTCCCAATAAATTGGCATTGACTCGATGGCATGGAGTAAGATGTAAACTTAAAATGTCATTGGGGCAACAGGATACCAATCCACCATGGGCATGGTATTGTTTATATCTTCACAGGAAAGGGAGAGAGGAACCAGACCTCCACCTGGTGTGGCAAGCCTTAAGGGCAACATACCAGCATGAAGCTGGTATGGACTAACAGAGAGGTCTGTGGGCTCAGCCCTTATCCCACCTAAGTTGACACCCCCCCACCCCCCAGAAGAATGCACTACAGAGGACAGCACTGAAGATAAAAGCTGGGGAGAGGGGCAGGTCTGGCCAGACCACACAGGAGCAAACTAAGAGTGAAAGAGATTAGATAGATAGATAGATAGATAGATAGATAGATAGATAGATAGGCAGGTCTGGCCAGACCACACAGGAGCAAACTAAGAGGGAAAGAGATTAGATAGATAGATAGATAGATAGATAGATAGATAGATAGATGATAGATAGAGCGAGCGGACAGCATCCTGGCCCACTAAATTTGAGGATGCCATTCCTGCTCTGAGCAGCTAATTCTCAGAGAGGACCGTAGGGTCAGACTCACCATGAGACATTCCCTTACTGACCTACAGTGCTACAGGGGGGTGGGGGAGGGGAGGTAGGGGGCACAGCACAGGAGACACAGTGTGGAAATTGTGCCTGGTCTGACAACAACCCCCCACGCCCCCCAGGGCGTAACAGGAAGGGTGTGCAACAGAGCAGCAAGGGGAGCAAAGCAACAAAGTCCCTGAGGAATTCTGAATATAGGCTTTGGACTTGGGGGCAGGGCTTGGCACTGGATTAAACCTGATCAGAAAACATTCATAAGGGTCAGCTGACAAACCTGGAACTATTCATGGGTTATTTGTTGTTGTTTTCCTCCCCCCCTACCCCCACCCCATGCCTACATGATAAACAATCCCAAGGAGAAAACAATGGGACTAATGGCTCTGGGGGAACAGGGGAGAGGAGCAGGTGGGGGAAAGGGAGGGGTAGCCAACAAACCCAGGGACAAGGGAATAACAAGAGATCTAAAATCCGTGGCGAGGAGGACATAGAATGCCAGGTGGAGTTCAACCAAGTGCAAAGTAGGCTAGAAGAAAGACAGAGAGCCGAATGAAGATTGCACATGGTGGTGGGACAGGAGGAAAGTAGAAGGACATAGAGGAAAGAACTAGGAGGCAAAAAACTTTTATAGAGGTATAATCATAGGCATGCACATATGTAAATATATTAATATATAATGATAGGGATATAGGTCTATGTACATATATTTATAGGTTAAATATTAAGGCAGCAGTCCTCCCTCAATGCAAGAACACTTTGTTCTAATGACCTGGTATTCTGTGATGCTCACCTTCCTGACATGACCACTGAAGAAAAAATGTGGGCATAAGCTAATGTGAAGAAAGCTAATGTGCCTAACTATTACAAGATATAGTGTCTGGGATCTTAAAGGTTTGAAATTAAACCAACAGCCATCTACCAGGGAAGCAAAAAAAGCCCATGTGGAAGAAGCATACCAGCCTGTGTGGTCAGGAGGTGTTGACAGGATCAGGTAACAGGCATCACAAGGCCCCAAACAAACAACCATTTTGATGCAAACAAGGGGTTCTGAATGTAGACCCAAAGCCCATCTGTAGACAATTGGACATCCTCTCACAGAAGGGTCACAAGGAAGGGACAAGTCAACCAGGGTGCAGTATAGTACTGACAAAACACACAACCTTTCCCTAGTTCTTTAATGCTTCCTCCCCCAAACTGTCATGACCCCCGTTCTGTTTTACAAATCTGGCTAGACCAGAGCATGTACACTGGTACAGATAACAGCTCTCAACACAAGGAATCCAGGACAGATAAACCCCACAGGACCAATAATGATGGTAGCGATACCATGAGGGTAGGGGGAAGGCGGGGGAAAGAGGGAGAAAGGGAGAATAGATTGCAATGATCAATGTATGACACCCTCCCAACCCCCGCAAGGGAGATGAAGAACAGAAACGTGGGTGAAGGGAGACAGAGGATAGTGTAAAATATGAAAATAAAAATAATTTCTAAATTATCAAGAGTTCACACAGGTGGGAAGGTCAGGGAGGGAGGGGAAAAAAGAGGAGTTGATACCAAAGGTTCAAGTAGAAAGAAAATGTTTTGAAAATGATGATGACAACATATGTACAAATGTGCTGGATACAATTGATGTATGGATTGTCATAAAAGCTGTAAGAGCCCCTAATAAAATGATTTATTAACAACAACAACAACAACAACAACAACAAAACTTAAAATGTCATCAGGGACATTCTGACCCAAAGTTAGATGCAGAAAATAAACAAAAATAGTATTAATAGCAGTAATGAAAATATCTTAAGGGCTTAGTAATAGGCAAATGCTTAAATACATTAGACTAAACTCATAAGTTGGAATGTAGTCATTAATAAAAGAGCTCTTGAAGAATACTTAACAACTTCAAAACACTCTCAAGTTTTGATATCCCCAGGGAATGATGAGGGTGGACATTGGAGACAGGGCATGGTGCCCCAACAGGCTAGACTGGAAAACACAAGTTTTTCTTGCTTTGTATATTTTAATTTGTTCTTCGTCAGTGGATTGATGTTGTTGCTGTTTTGTTGTACA
>NW_022111373.1:42902848-42923982 GCF_000313985.2 Echinops telfairi | reverse complement strand
CTAATAAAATGTTTAAAAAAAATTAGAATTACAATTAAATATGTGATACTGTCCAAATGATAAAAATATCAACATATGTGCACATTAAAATTATTAGAAGGAAATGCATTAAAATTCGACTGCCTATTTTGGATCAATGAAATTTCAAGTGATTCTTCTTCAAGTGTTCTTCTTCTTTCTCATTCATTAAGATACATATTATTCCAGCAGTCCTGTGATTGACATTGTCAGTGAATATGCAAGTTTTACCTGATAACTAACTCCCATTGTTTGTTTGGATGGCTGACAGCACCTCTCTCTTTTTTTTCTTCACCTCTTCTACGTCATCAAATTGCTTCTCCTTTCGTATCTCTCTTCATTCACAGAAACCAAAAGAAGTCAGATGGAGTGATGTCAGGTGAGTCAGGTGTGTGGGGCAAGAGAGACATGCTGTTTTTTTGCCCAAATCTGGTGCACCGAGGTGGCTGCCTGAGTAGGTGAATTGTTGTGATGGAAAAACCAGTCCACCATCTGCCACAAAGCAGACCTTTTTTGTCACACAATCTTTTCAGAACCTCTAAATAGAAATCTTGATTAATAGTCTGACCCGGCACTATAAGTTGATGTTTTTGTTTGTTGAGGAAGTTGACAGATGTCCAGAACCAGGTTTGTCATCAATTGACATTTTCACCATTTTTGAAATGAGAAAGCCATTCAAAGTGAGTTGTTCAATGCTTACCTAGTAGGAAAAATGCGTACTAGGAAAGCTCTGCTCTACCCAGCGCAATTCCGTTTTTTGCGGGGGTACCCCCTCATATGATAGTTCTGGGCCACCATTCGTTGGGCACCCTCAAAGCAAGACATTCAAACCAAAGCCCAACATCCGACATTTGTATGACCTTGGTCTAGCAGTCATCTGCTTTTTTGACAACTTCAATCTTTTCTCTATCATGATGTAACCTAGTGGCTCACTTGTGAGGATTTGGCTCTTCTTTATATTGAGTTGTAATCCATACTGAAGGCTGAAGTCCTTGATCTTCATCAGCAAGTTCTTCAGGTCCTTCTCACTTTCAGTAAACAAGGTGATGCCATCTGCATAACACAGGTTGTTAATAAGTCTTCCTCCAATCCTGAGAAAGGTAGAAAAATATTGAAGTTGTCAAAGAGTTTGTCTTGCTTGGATCCACAATCAACGCTCATGGAAGCAGCAGTCAAGATACTTCAAAGGACTCATTTCACTGGGCAAATCTGCTGCACAAAGCCTCTTTAAAGAGTTGAAAAGCAGCATTGTTACATTGAAGACTACTGTGTGCCTGACCCAAGTCATGGTATTTTCCATTGCCTCATATGCTTGTGAAAGTTGGACATTGAATAAGGAAGACAGAATAAGAATTGATGCATTTGAATGATGGCGCTGGTGAAGAATATTGGAAATGCTATGGACTGCCAAAAGAGCAAACAATTGTCCCATGAAAGAAGTACAGCTAACATGCTCCTTAGAGGCAAGCATGGTGAGAGTTTGTCTCATGTACTTTGAACATGGTGTCAGGTGAGACCATTATTTGGCGAAGGACATCTTGATAGGTAAAATAGAGGTCTGGCAAAAAGGAGGATGACCTTTAACCAATTTGATGTGAGGATGACCCAGGACCGGACAATGTTTTGTTCTGTTCACATAGGGTTGCTATGAGTTGGGACTGACTCAACAGCACCTGGCAACCCACCACCAATCCCGATGCTGCATTTTCCTTCAGATAATCCAGCTTCTCTGATTATTCGTTCAGCATACAGACTGAGTAAATATGGAGAGGGGACAAAACCCTGACACACACCTTTCCTGATTTAAAATCACATGGAATTCCCTTGGTCTATTTGTACAACTGCCTCTTGATCCATGTATAGGTACGGAGTGAGCACAATTAAGTGTTCTAGGATGCCAATTCTTCTCAAGGCCACAGCCTGTTCTAAAAATCAATGGTTTTTATCAGCTCTTCAAAGTCACCTGGAAACCGAATAGGCAACTGGACTTGAGACAAAGCAACGGTTAGTTTCACAACACATTCTCATCATAGTCCTCTCACTTTCCTTGTTTCTCTCCCCGTTTCCCTTACTCCTGTTCACTGGGCTTGAATTGCTTATTAAAATGATATCACACAAGCCATTAACTCTGTACTTCTTAGAGAAACAAGACTAAAACAAATAATGTCATGCAATATTTAATGGGAAATATTTAATGGGACAGGCACATAGACCATTTCTAGCTTTTTCATATAACTGTTAGTTTTGGGGGGAAGTGACAACTTCTCCTTGCCTTAAGCTACTCCCTCTGAAATGGGGCTGAGATAAGTGTCTTCCTAATGGGTTGTTCTGAGTATTAAACAAAATAATGCATGTAGAAGCATAGCATGATGCCAGGCAGAAAGGAAGCACTTGACAAGTATCTCATGTAGAAGGAGCATCCTGTGGTACACTCTGGAAGACATAAAAAAGATAATGTGTAATTAATATTCTCCAGGAGTTCAAAATTTCATAAAAATTATAGTGGTACTGGCTAATAATACATTTTCTCAAAACAAGAAATGTAATTAAATTATATGTTAAACTTACTAACACAAGGACCTTACTAGAAAATTCCACTTCCAAAAACAAAGAGAAAAACCTTTAGGTGGCATAACAAGTTTAAGGGATGCCTCAGATGTTTTGCCATTATACAGTCCTCTGCAGACTCAAGCCTTGGTATTACTCAGTTTTATAGCTTTGATGAATATCACAAACAGGAAGCCACTATATTCCTTGCTAGAGCTATATTTGGTGCTGGTTTAGCCCTTACTTAGAGAACCCTATTTCGTATTGATCCTCTTACCTCAGAAATGATGTAAGTACCCCTGGGGAAGTGAGAATATACAGAGCTAGGGGAGTTAAGCTTAGCTCAAGGTTTGATGTCTGCAAATGTGAAATGCTAAATAGGCAAGAAGTTCAGGAACATATTTTCATCCCAAAGCCCTACAGATTTCTGTTTGCTGTTATGCACTGAGAAGAATTTTTTAAAGCAACCTATCAGAATTGTTCCTATAATTTAAAATATATACACCCTTGGCCCAAAGCACATGAAATCACCTACAAGCCTCACTGGACATAGAGGTCAACACAAAGGAGTGCTGGGGTGAAGACCTTTCCTTCACCTCAGGTCCAATACCCTAATCACACATTTAATAATAATAGACATTTACAAAGGTGGGGGGCTGGGCGGTGCATTACACTAAGGAAGACACATAGTAAGATATTGATTTAGTTACATGGAAAATGTGTAAACATCACATAGGGAAACACAGTTTACTGAACATTGGGAGTAAACCACTTATAGTAAGCGTTAATAAAAACTACTTCTAGAACAGTACAATATATAATCAGGTGTCAAATCAGACCATTTGATCCAAACTAGAAATTCTGATGTCCTGAAAGGTAACCAATTTAAATGTTGTTAAAACCAAATCAAATTCGTTACCATTGAGTTGATGCTGACTCATAGCAACCCGATAGGAGAGGGTAGAACTGCCCCTGGGGTTTCTGAGACTGTCACTGTTTATGGGAGTAGAAAGCCCCATCTTTTTTCCCATGAAACTGCTGACTTTGAGCATTGCAGCCCAACTCATAACTACTACACCACCAGGGTGGCATCACGTTAGTTCTGATTCATAGTGAAATTATGTAGAACAGAATGAACCATCCCCCTGTCCTGCACCAACCTCACAGCTATTGTTATATTTGAGCTCATTGTTACAGCCACTCTATCAATGTCTCTCATTGAAAGTCTTCCTCTTTTTGTTGCTGCCCTACTATACCAAGCATCATGTCCTTCTCCAGAGCCTGGTCTCTTCTGATAACATGGCCAAGTACTTGAGATGAGGTCTCACCATCCTTGCCTCTAAGGAGCATCCTGGCTGTACTTTTTCCACACAGATATGTTTGTTCTTTTGGAAGTTCACGATACTTTCAGGATTCTCCACTAGCACCCTTCTTAAGCTCCATTTCTGGCATTTCATTTGTGCTGTTATTTTTAAAAGGCAAAGTAAACAATATTGGCATACATTATTCCCATAATAATTCAAATAAAAACTCTTAAGCTAAAGTCAGTGACCAAGATGGATATTTTCCCATTTTCTTTTTTGCAACCATTCCACTTGTATAGAATTTTGGAGGTCCTAAACATCCTTTAAATGTAAACTATTATTTATTTATTTATTATTTTTCAACAATTAGTAAGTGTCAAGGCTTGTAACAGCATAGGAGACACATTTGTAGATGCAAAAAGGAATATGAGTGTTATCTATGACAATGTGAAGTGAAAATGTAGCTGTTAGTATGGAGATAGGGCAGCAGGAAAGAAAAATTAGGAAAGAGCACGGATCTGATCAAATATATGTTGCATCTTACAAAACAAGAAGTCTGTCGGAAAGATAGCATTTTATGGTATTTAAAATTACAACTATTTAGAAAGACTAAAAGTAATACACATATTAAATCTTGATAGGTGATATGGGAATGGAGGAGTAATGTGTAAACAGCTTAAGAGGGGCCACCCAAAACAAAGCAGAATTGCATGGGGCAGAGCGAAGCTTTCCTAGTGCACATTTTTCCTGCTAGGCGAGCATCAAGGAACTCCTTCTGAGTTAGTGCACCCAATAGCATCACCTGGGAAGGTTCTCTATGGTCACAGTGCATTTTTTTGTAAAGCAGTTTTGCTTGAGCCTGTTTTTTTTTGTGATGGCCAATTTAAGAGAACAATGTGCGGCTGTGAAATTTTGTTTGCTGCTGGAGAAAAATGCAATAGAAACTGTTGTGATGTTGAACACAGTTATATGGACATTGCTATGGGAAAAGCTCAAGTCTATGAATGGTTTTCTCATTTCAAAAAAAGTAAAATGTTGATTGCTGACAAACATCATTCTGGACATCCCTCAACTTCATAAATGGATGAAAATGTCGACCATAGTGCATTTGGAGTTTGTTCCAGCAGGTCAGACTTAATCAAGCTTTCTTTTTAGAGGTTCTGAAAAGATTGTGTTACAGGGTGCCATGAAAAAGTCCTGATTTGTGGAAGATGGGGGACTGGTTTTGCCACCAACAATGCACCTGTTCAGCCAGCCACCTCAGTGTGCCAGTTTTGGGCAAAAAAACAGCATGTCTATCTTGCCCCACACACCTGACTTACCTGACCTCACTCCATGCTACTTCTCTTTGTTTCTGTGAATGGAGAGGGACATGAAAGGACAGTGATTTGATGACATAGAAGCGGTGAAGAAAAAACAAGGGAGGTGCTGTCAGCCCTCCAAACAGATGAGTTTGAAAAATGTTCCTGAGTGGAATCATAGATTTGACAAATGTATTAATTGTGATGAGATTACTTTGAAGGTGATAAACTTGCTTTGTAAAAAAACAAATTAAATACATAGCTTTGAAAAAAAGTTCTGTTTTTTTTTTTTGCAGGTACCCCCTCTTATAACCTGACCTTTCATAATAAGAAGTCTATAAATATAGTCAACTGAATAATCAAGGACTATAGATGGACTATCTGAAGTTACTGAGCTATACTTCCAAAGAAATAAAAAAGGAACAACAGCTTAAAGATATTGCCTCTGGGAAATAGAAGAAGGAATAAAGAAGAGTGAATGAGAAGCTATTATTTTTCATCAGAAGGCTATCTGTATTGTTCACTTAGAAATCTCTAGGTAGCATGAATGGTTAAGCACTCAGCTACTAACCCAAAGGTTGATAGTTCAAACTCACCAAGAGAATCATCAGAACAAAGTCCAAGAAATTTGCTTCTGAAAAGACAGAGTTTTGAAGACACTAGCGAGCTCTATTCTACTTTGAAACACATTGGGCATCGTAAATCAGAGACCATTTGATGGCAACAGTAATTAGGTTATTATTTCTCATATTTGTGTATTATTTTGAGAAACTGAATTCTAAAACAAAGCATTATATTAACATTTCTGATTAATAAACATTCACAGAGTGTGGTAGATATATAATTGTTTGTCAATTTGAGGATTAAGTGTGTAGGGGTGGAGTATAGCTTTTCAATCACATCATAGCCAGTGAGGCCTCTATGTGGGCATGGCCTTCTCCTGACAATTCTGAGAAATCCGGTACTTCCTTCTGGGAGGCAGGAGACACTGTCTCTCTCTGCTGACTCCCTGGGAGACATTGCAGGTGACAAGACACATGGAACTACCCTGGTGCCCTGAGCCGGACAAGCCGCATGAAGCCGCATGGATGCAACCAGACCTCTGAAGCCGGAAAAGCCACAGAGAGACCCCTGCCAGCGCTGAGATGCTTACAGTGCCACTGGACCCAAAGACTTTCTATCCACTGGCTTGTGATCATCCTGCATTTGGCTTCATTGCATGTATTTTGTGAGTTTGAAGAGGACTTTATAGATTGGTATCGGACATATGGGCTAATATCAGACTTATAGACTTGATCCGGACTGGGCTGGGATGTTTTCTCAATGTTCACTTGCTCTTGCATATAAACCTCTTGCTTATACACATATGTGTGTCCATGGATTTATTTCTCTAGTCTACCCAGACTATCACACAGAGAAATACTTAAATGTATTACTCGTTTTCTCTTCACTATGAAGTCAGAGAGACTATAGAGATGTGAAATCTCATGGCATGGCTTTTCTATTCATGTTTCTACACCAAAGGATTGCATGGAATCATGAAAATAGACTGTGTGAAACCCTAAAAGAGGATAATGGTCAGTTTTAGTTGCCACTCCTCTGGCTGACTTCAGAAGTAGGAACAGAGAGAGAATCCTAGGACCATCATGGAAGAAGAGCCACCCGTACAGCATATTCGAGGATATTGACTAACGCAGTAGAGGCTGAGACCAGAGGCACCAGTGGCTTCTCTTCAGAGACCATGGAACAGCGGAAAGGAGCCACCAGAGGCTGAGGCAAGAAGATCATGAAACAGAGCAGAGGAACAGTGTACAAACTATGTGATTGTGAGGCCCAACCCCAGCGCAGACGGTTCAAGAAGGGAGATGCCAAGCAACCACATGGCTGAGAGGCTGAGTACTAGTAAGATGATTGGTTACTGTCTGAGAGGCATTGCTATGCAATGACTGTAGCCTTATGGTAGCCTGTTACCTTCCCCAATAGTTTCCCACCCCACCCCTTAATTGTGAGTATTATCTATGAATTCTGTGTGAGCGTTTAAGGGATTATTAAACCTAACAGAAAAATAGAGTTCTGTGGGAAGAACTGTTGGTATCAGAATAATCAGAAAGAAGGATGGAGAGTAAGGGCATATCTGACCTGTGCCATGTGGAAAGGGGCCTTGGTCTAAGGCAGAGATGGATTCTCCTTTTCTGTGTAACCAGAGGAGATCAGATAGGACCTCCCCATGGTTTGCTCAGTGTTGCCTGCAGGACAGAGTAGACCTATCTCTGTGTGTTTCCGAGGCTGTAAATCTTTATGGGAGCAGAAAATCTCATCTCTCTCCCAGGGAGTGGCTGGTGGATTTGAACTATGACCTTGTGGTTAGTAATCCAATTGATAATCTGTGGTGAAGTGGAATTTCTTAATATGGCTTTTCCACCAATGTTTTTGTAACTCTCACTATGTAGATGGGTGCGATTTTGCATATAGGGTGCATGTAAAAATAATAGAGGAAACTAGTCCATTTTCATTACCACTCCTCTGGCTATATGGATGAGCCATCTTTGAAGCAGCAGCAAAGAGCGAAAGCTAAGGAACATTGGAAAAAACTTTTCTGTGTGAAGTGTCAGAGGCCAAGACCAGAGACTATGGCACAGAGACTACAGGACAGAGCAAGTTGAGCCGCACCTGAACTACGGAATTGTGAGACAGAAAAAGTGGACTTCCTGGTTCTGGACAGCAGAGGTCAAGGAACCACATGGCTAAAAGGCTGAAGACCAGAGAGAGTCTTCGTTACTGGCTGAGGAGAGGTGTAACTGTACTGATTACTGATCTTGACTTGTGACAAACTATTAGCTTCCCTAATTAACAAATCCCGTAACTGTGAGTATTGGTATTGCTGTGAGTTCTGCATGGCCATTGCAACAAATGATCAAAGCCAGCACAGAAATAGAGTGATAACGGAAGAGCGGTTGGTAGCAGAGTAGGTAAGAAGAATGGAGCGTGCAGGCATGTCTGGCCCTTGCCTCTTGGCAATGGAAAGCCAGAGGAGGTCAGCCTTGGTGTCCCATGCTGTTTACTGGTTAACTCACTATGTCACCAGGGCTCCAATGGTCGGCCCACTGAGTTGGTCACCTTAAAGGAAAAAAAAAATCACAAGACTTTTTTAATAAAAAAATCACAAAAGTATACAGTAATAATAATAAATTATTCTGAAAAGCTCAGTATTTTCCAATTCATTAATATTTCTCCAAAGAAACAGGTCTATGGTAAAATCCATGATTGCTATTAAACAGCTGACAACTTCTTTAGCTGTGTCGTAGGAAAAAAAAACGCAGGGGGCAACACTTGCAGGTGTTGCCAGGAGAACGTGTGCGCCATTAGGGAAGCCATGTCATTTTATCTATTGCACTCTTAGCTTCCTCTTCCACTGAGCTTTAGTGACTAAAAGAACGTGTTAGACAAAAAGGCCTTGAAAGGTGACTTCAGCCTCAAAGTTACATAATCTTCAACAAAGGACTTTCTTTTTTGGTAGAATCAAAGGTCTTAAAGCTCAGAAAATATCTTAGGCGTCATGGACTCCTTTCCTTCTACAGAGAGAAAAGCGAGTTCTATTGAAACTTCTAGAGGCCCAAGAGCTATTAGTTGTAAAATTAGGTCTAGAACCCAGATCTATAACACTCCCCTGGCCCCTACTGTTGAATCTATTTTTGTAAAATGGACAAAAAAAGTATGCACATCTCTCCTCCCTGCCTGTGGACAAAAACTTCCTTGTCTTTCTATTTTGTCATTTCCATTTGAAGGAAATAATGCTTTGTTTGAATAACAGAAAATAGTTCACAGCTTGACATGTTTCTCATTTCTCAGTGAAGGCTTATTTAAGAGACAAACTGCATAAAGATTTGCATGTGATACATTTCACACTTTCTCCACATAGTTAAGTGTAAATTCAGAGACACAAATGTTAGGTGATAAGTTATCCTGTGATAACCCTCTATACCCATTTATTAGCAGTTAGCATAACCTAGTCTGCTTTTGTAGTCCTTTCTCAGACAAAATTCCTAAGAGTAAAAATGTACATACAAATACCTATTACAATTAATGACCTTCTAGAAAGAAAATGTTTTTTTCTTGAGTACTCTGGAGTACAGTTTCACAAAACAATAGCCAACTTTTCCCTTTCAAATCGAAGCAGAAAAAGAATTCAAATTCTAGGTAAAATGAGTATTGAAGTTTCAGCTTAGAATTTTAAAAAAGTTTGTTGTCGATGAAGCCAAAAAAATTTATTAAGAAACTGAAATTCAAAAACTAGGGGCTGAGGATAGGATATTTGGTTTTGGAGAAAACTATTACTTAATTACATGTTAAGAAATGGGAAGAGATGCTCAAAGCCCATGAGCTTACAGACAATGTAATTTACTTACTAAAAAGAAATCATAAAATATGTGTTAAGACCGAAGGTCATACATTACCTATTAGGTAAAAAATATGTTAAAGATTTTAGAGCCAAAGGCCTAAGGATAAGGAGATTTTCATGGTTGTATCTTCACAGACCTGTGAGAGAAAATAGTGAAGTGGCCCAATACAATCTCTCCTGAATCTTTCCTCAACCCTATAACCATTTCCCTCTGCTTAGTCAGCCAACTTCTCCTATACTCCCATAGTATGAGAGGGCACCCCACCAAAACTGGAATTGTGTAGGCAGAGTGGAGCTTTTGTAGGGAACATTTTCCCCTTAAGAGAACATTGATCAATTTGCTCTAAATTAGTTCACCCAGTAGCGTCACCTGGGAAGGTTCTTTCTGGTCACAGTGAATTTTTTTGTAAAAGCAGTTTCACTGGAACCTCGTTTTTTTTTGTGATGGTTGACTTAAGAGAACAGTGTGTGGTTGTGAAATTTTGTTTCCTGTTCAGGAAAATTGCTGCAGAAACTGTTGTGATAATGAAAACAGCTTACAAGGACAGTGCTATGGAAAAAACTCAAGTGTGTGAGTGATATTCTCATTTCAAAAAAAGCAAAATGTCCACTGATAACAAATCTCATTCTGGAAGTCTGTCAACTTCCTGAACAAATGAAAATGTTGACTCGTAGTGCATTTGGAGTTGGTTCCACCAGGTCAGACTGTTAATCAAGCTTTCTATTTAACATTTTTGAAAAGATTGGATAACACTGTGACACAAAAGGCCTGATTTGTGGCAGACGGGGGACTGCTGGGAGACTAGTTTTGCCACCACAACAATGCACCTACTCAGGCAGCTATCTCAGTGTGCCAGTTTTTGGCCCAAAACAGCATGCCTCTCTAGCCTCACACACCTTACTCACCTGACCTCACTCTATGTGACTTCCTTTTGTTTCTGCAAATGCAGAGGGACATAAAAGGATAGAGATTTAATGACATAGAAGAAGTGAAGAAAAGAAGAGGGAGGTGCTGTCAGACATCCAAACAGATGAGTTTGAAGAATGTTTCCAAGAATGGAATCACAGATTTGACAAATTTATTAGGTGTAATGGAGAGTACTTTGAAGGTGATAAGGTTGTTTTATATATATAAAAAATACATATCTTTGAAAAAAAATTCCATTTTTGGGGGGGTTACCCCCTCATATAGCCATTGTAAAATCTTCTTTAGAAACGAGGAATTTGTTTACTATGGACTAGTCATTAGGAAGAAGCTGTTGCTCAACAAAGAACATTCTGTTTGCTGGATAGCCAACAAAAAGTAAGAAAATCCACAATGAGATGAATTAGCACGATGGGTTCAAATATACAAGACACCATGAAGATGGTGCCGGACAGGGCAACGTCTCATTCTATCGCACAGAAAGTCAGCCTGAGTCAGAGCCATCTGTCAGCAAGAACACATTGTTTTGCAGTGTTTTTCAAAGCGTAGATTTCCCACCATCTGCATCAGACTCACCCTAACTATCCTCCACTCTGTACGCACATGCCTATTAAAAATACAGATTCTTTGTCAATGCAACAGACCTTCAAAATACATCTCTCTAAGGATAAATCCCTACCACATGTCTGTCAGCTCGTTGTGCTGTGGTGGTTTGTGTATTGCTGTGGTACTGGAACCTATGTCACTGGTATTTCAAATGCTAGCAGGAAAACCAAAAGGGAGCAGGTTTCCGCAGTGCTTCTAGACACAGAATAGATCACGAAGGAGGAATAGGCTCTCTGCTTGGGAGGAATTAGCCACTGAAAACCTTATCGACAGCAGTGTCAGATACTGAAAAACGTATGAATAGCAACGAAACATTGGATAAGATGGATTGACACAGTAACTGCAACAATGGGCTGAAAAAGATGAGAAATTGTGAGGATGTCCTGGAACCAGGCAGTGTTTGGCTCTGTTGCACGTAGGTTCACTATGAGTCAACACCAACTTGATGACGCCTAACAACAGGGATAAAACAACAACAACAAAATTATACTTTATCAAGCACCGCATTCGATTATTCAGTACATCTTGAGAATCTCCACTATATAATAACTGTTAATAATAAACTCAAGTAAGCCTCCAGAAATATTGTATTGACTATGATCTTTTTCAAATACGCATTGACGGGTGCCCTGCTGAGGCCCTGTTAGGCCCTCAGCTGCTAACTTAAAGGTTAACAGAACCCACTCAGCAGCTGCACAGAGGAACAACCTTACAATCTGCACATGTAAAGGTCAAATCCGCCCACTTCTTTCGAGTCAATTCCAACTCATCGTGATTCTAAGTAGAGTTTCTGAGGATTTGTAAACCATTACAGGGGCAGACAGCTTCATCTTGCCCCTGCAGAGTGGCTGGTGGGTTTGCACCTTCTGGTTAGCAATACAACACATACTCAACCACCACCAGTTTCACAGCCTTGAAACTCTATGGGGAACCTTTCCCCTGTCCCGTGAAGGCGTTGTGCTTTGAGAATAAATTCTGTGACAGCCCACTTGTATGCAGAGGCAGAGAAGTGGGACTCCCCGAACGACTGATCTGAACAATGGCAGTAAATCTTCCAATCAGAGGTTAAATATGAATTTATTTGGGGTTCTAATTAAGAATGGATTCAATAGTTAACAAACTGTCCCTAATAATATTTATGTCTTCCTCTTTGGGGACCAAGAGGGAGGTCATTCAATGAAGTGCAGTGACTCAGGAAAGTTCCAGTGCTTCTGGATGCCAGCAAGACACAGTTGGAATTGTTCACTGGATAGGTTTGTAAGATTCTCACCTCTGCGATCTCCAGAAGCTGGGCATTCATAGAGAGGGTTGCCGCTGAAATTGAGGTGGGGATCAAAACAGAAATAAAAGCTAGCCATCAAAATAAGAGCCTGCGACCCACACAAGAGGTCACACATAGAAGCTGACCCAGTCATCATGTAGATCTACTCCCCAATCACATCTGAGAAAGTAGAAGTTAGGATGGGAAGGGATTTTGCTAGAAAACAAAACACTAGGGTGCTAGTTGGTCAATGGATAAACTTCAAGGTGAATAGTGAAGCCCAGGTTCCTGGTTATCAAGTTTAATGTAAAGCTATGGGATCTTGCCTTCCACTTGAGCATTTAGGAGTTGGCAAGGAGAGTTAGACTTGGGGAAACGTCTGTCTTGCTACAAGAGAACACTGAAGCAGAATATGCGACATGTCCATGGAGATAAGCTGTATATTATAAGTACTAAATAATGTCTAACTTTAGTGGTGGTGTTGATAGGTGAGTAAATCTATCTAAACCTGATCTTTAAACTATAAAATCACATGAGTACATTGGTATCAAAACACTAAAGTAAATTATCTTTCAAATTTGGTGTCTGGAGAAAACATGTCTAAATTCATTTGTTATAAATTTAACTGATGGAAATGGTTTGAACTTCTATAATTTTTTCATATTCTGCCTATCATAAGGTTTACAAACAGAAGATTGGTAGCTGAGTGCTAATCAGCAAGTCACAGTGGAGCCTGGCTAGGAAAAGAATTTCTACATCTCAGTGACTATACCCCATCTGGCCTATTGATGGTCTGGTATTTTTCTTATTGCCTCCATTTAATTCTTCACAATACCATAGTGATTGCTCTTCACAAGTCTCTGATGCCAGGGCTCTTGCTATCACTTTGATCACATGTGTTAGGCCAGGTTGTCTAGAGAAACATACCCAGCGACAGTCATATGTGAAAAAGAACTTTATATCAAGAAGTATTTGTATATCAAGAAGGCATCCCAGCCCAGTGCAGCTCAAGTCCCTAAATCCGGTCTTAGTCCAGAAGACCCACTTTAGACTTAGCAGCAGGCTGGCGATGCAGAAGGGTGAACCAGGCAGCAGGAGGACCATAGGCTTGTGAGTGCACAGTCACATGGATCCAAGTTCAGTGAGTATGTGGCAGGGCAGTGGCAGTTCTCAAAGCAGGCAGAGTTTTAGCAAGTAAGTAGGTGGAGGGGCAGAGAGAGAAATCATTTATATTTATGTTGTTCTAATACAAAAGGCTTATGACTTCAAGGAGGCGTCATTAGTCTGAGGCTTGATTGAATCTACCTCTAGCCAGGAGTGTCAAGTTGACATAATCGCTAAGTACCACATCTGGTGGTCTCAGGTTGTAATTCACAAATACAATGCCATTAACTAGAACTTATTCATATTCCTGCTTGTCTTCACTGTATCCTTGTCTCTCCCACCCCTAGAAAAAAATTTTAGCTACCCCATCTTCCCCATCCTTACTCCCACCCCACCCCCCAAGCTCAATTAGAAGATTTTCTAGCTTGATCCAAGGCTAGTTTCATCACTTGACCTCTGGTTCCCATTCCCTGGCTGTCATTTAGACCCTTGGCTTCAATTATTATCTTATCTATTTTCTTTTAAAAATCGATTTCCAAGAATTATTTTGCCTGTGTCATACTTGAGTCTTTTTTATTTAAAAACAAATGACAAAAACATTAAAAGAAAATAAACCACAACCAGTCATAGACAGGTTCTTTTAAAGAATAATCTGTATTCACTATATCCAGATTCCATATTCTAACATGTTCACTTCTTAACTCTTCATGTGCTATAATTCAATTTATGCATCCACTTCTTCATTACAACTTACCACAATTTCTGATTACTCAGACCTGCTAAACTTAATAGTTACCACTTAACCTTGACCTCACATTATCTCTGGGAAGTACTTAACACATTTATCTACTCCTTACTTCTAATTTTCTGTTTTCTCTCAGATCTTTGACATCAACTGGCTCATTTTCTTCTTACCTATTTAGATGTGTCCTCCTAGTTTCACAGGAAGGTTCAATTTCTCTCTTTTCCTCAGGATCTGAGCCACAGTTGCCCTTTCTTATGTGCTAGCCACTTTCCCAGGGTCCCCTCCACAATTGTCTATTCAACTACCATCTGGAATCCCCATTCCCTGCACAGAACCTTCCTCTGAGTTCCACAACAGACTTCCAGCTCTGACTCCTCAAACTTGGTGCATCCAAATTTACATTAGTTCTGTTCATCTCTTCCACCTCATGCCAAATTGATTCTTTCCCCTGGATTCAAAACTTTGCTTGATGCCATCATCATTCTTTCAGTCATGCAACAAAATCAGAAAGTGCTTTGTCCACTCCCCCTGAAATATATGCCGACTACGCACTCACATTCATGGTTTCCAAAGTTGATTGTTCCATTTCAAAGTTGAGTAATACACTCTGGGATAAGAACAGTTTATATATTCTGTTCAATGATATTTAGAGATCAATATTTTTACTGGCCATTTGTCTGTCATCATTTTAGAATTTGTAGTTTTAAAAATATATAGCTTACAAAAATTAATTGAGGAACAATATCCATCAGTCTAGTAATGCATCCATAGCATGGAAATATTGCAGAGTATGGAAGTGGTGCACGTGATGGGGTTTCCAAATTATTAGGTATGGTCTTGGAAATTTGAGTTATTACTTTTTTGCATAATAAACTGTAGTCTAATTTCTCTACATAGGAGGTAACAGAAGAGCCATGTGGCCCTCCTTCATTGTATTATGAAAATTATCGAGCTTAAGAAAATGTTTTGAAGATGATGAGGGCAACAAATGTACAAATGTGCTTGACACAATGGATGTATGTATGGGTTGTGATAAGAGCTATATGAGCCTCCAATAAAATTATTAATAAAAGAAGATTATCCATCTTATAGAAAAACTTAATGAATCAATCTTATAGAAAAGAATTAAAGAATGAATACTCACAGTCTATCACCTAAATCTATACCTGTAATTTTTTAATATATCTACTTTACACCTCATTTCTATCTATATAGCCCTCTATCCATACATCATATTTCTCGATGCATGTTAGAGTAATTTATAGCCATCAGGGTATATCACCCCTAAATTCGGGAGCATTCCTATAGTTATTTGGTGGAGTTTCATGTACATATTATGTATTGCAAAAGTATATTATGAAAATGTATAACAACATACAGCGCAACAAAAGTTAGTTCAATGAGGAATTCATTCCCGACTCTTCTTTTCCTCCCTCATTCCTTCTCTATCAGGTCACTCCTCCTCCTCCTCTACTACAGTCCTGAAGTTTAAGTTCAAAGCTTTGTCATTGCTCACCAAAATGTGGAAAGTCATGCAGCTGGCTCTATTTTAATTCATCATCCCAATAGGACAGTCAAGGTGAACTCTCTAACCCACAAATTGGATCATTTCCTCTTTGATTCCCTCACTGGGTTTCCCCTCAAAGAGTTAGGGGAGTCTTTAGCATAAAATTAAATCTTCTGAACATGGCATAGCAATCTGACCCTGACTATTTCTCTGGGTTCAGTTCCCCTAACCATTGCTCAATTTCTCTTTGTACAAATACTACTCATTCAAAAATTAAACAAAAAAATCCACAACACTTCATGCCTTCTCACGCTCTGTGCCTTTTTAGGTGTTGTTCCCTCTGGCTGCCATGTCTTGCTCCACTTTCCTCATTGAACTATCCATTATTTCCTCTGTTGGGATGGATTCAAGCATCACCTTCTCTGCTGAGCTCAGCATGATTACCCTTTACTTCAGCTCTTGACTTGGCCAGATGCCCCTTGTAGAAGTTCCTAATGATTATATACCGATATATAGTTTCAAATATTTTACACTTATTTGTTAGCCATCACAATCAGGAGGCAGCTCCTTGTAAATCCCCAGGCAGCTCCTGAGTAAGTCCTTTCATCCCTCCTTTGGTGGTAGAGAAATAAATGTTCAGTAAATAACTCACAGAATAAAAATAGGCTGGAGGAAGGCAGGGGTGTTTACAAGCTCTTTTAAGAATATTTAACATTCAACATCAATGTTAGAGTGGTATTAATTCAGGACATTATCTGATGCAAATTTAAAACCAAAAGTGCAATTCTAGATAGGAACTTGCCTGTGGCTTCAGGCTTCCCAGACTGTTACTGTTAGGAGCCATCGAGACAGTTCCAACGCACAGCAGCTCAATGTACAGCAGAAATATCAGTGCCTGGTCCTGTGCCATTTTCAAAGTCACTGAGTCTGAAATAATTGCTGCAGCCACTGTCAATCCATCTGGTGGAAGGTCTTCCTCCTTTTGGGTAACCAACCAGGATGTCCTTTTCCAGGAAATGGTCTCTCCTGAGAACATGTCCCACATATGAGATGAAATCTCACTCTCGTCACTTTTAAGGAGAGATTTAAGAAGCTCTACTTCTTCCAGGACAGATTTATTTGTTCTTCTGGAAGTCCGTAGTACTTAAAAAAATCTTTGCCAACACCGTAATTCAAATACATCAATGCCTCTTCAGTCTTTGTTATTCCTTGTCCAACTTTCACATGCATGTGAGGAGATTTGAAAGGCGAAGGCTTGGGTCAGGCATATCTTAATCTTCCAAGTGGCATTCTTGCTTTCACACTTGAAATAGGTCTTGTGCAGAATCTTTTCCCAATGTCATAGCTCATTTCATTTCTTGACTGCTGTTTCCAGGAGAGTTGATAGTGGATCGAAGCACAATGAAATTCTTGATAACTTCAATCTTTTCTCCTTGATCACGATAGTGTCTATCCATCCAGTTGTGAGGATTTTTGTTTTCTTCTCACTGAGTTGTAATCCATACTGAAAGTAACGCCTTTGATTTTCCTCAGCAAGCCCCTCAGGTCCTCCTCACCACGCCCCTCTTCGTAGAATTCAGCTTCTTGTAGTGCTTGCTCAGCGTACAGATTGAATGAACATGAGGAAAAGGCACAACCCTGCCGGACAGACCCTTTCCTGATTTGAAAGCATGGAGCACTCCCCTTTTCAGTTCAAATGACTGTCTTTACAAATGTTTTTCAGGTGCTGAATCATCATAATAAAATAGTTTAGAACTTTAATTCTTCTCCATAGTATTCATAGTTTGTTATGATCCAAGTGTATTGTAGGTAAGAATCAACTCTGAAGTCACTTTTAATTATATAAAGAGAAGGGGATATCACTCATTTGTAAAAAGGACACCTATAGCCATTCAGAAAGGTCCGATTTTAATGGGCTATTTTCTTGCCTAAAGTACATGTGATAGGTATACAGGGGTTGCCCCAAGGACACTTTACTAAGTGCCTGGCAGCATCTCCTAGAGCTGAAAGTGAACTATAAAATCACAGTGACTGGAAGTTTTCTAGTTATTCATCACCACCCCCAAGGACAAATGGATGACCCTGTATTTTTGGTGTTAAAAAAAAGAAACAAAAAACCCCACCAACTTTCTTCTTGGCAGTGCTCGTCAGTTTACTGACGCCCTGTCCAAGATTATCTAACTATTTTATACACGCGATAATTTTATAAAATTTCATTTAGAGTAGTAGTCGATATGGAAACACTCTCTTTAATTAAACAACATATTCCATATCTTACATTCATGAGGTAGCAAATAGACAGCAAATTCAATACAAACTTTCACATTAATAGTGTAAAAGGCATTGACAGTATCTGAATTCAAACAGTCAATAGATTTATAGCACCAATTCAGCATTCATTTCAACACATCAACCAAGTTGATATCAACCTAGAAGTCATGTCAAACTGCATGACAACATTAATAAGCTTTTGGTACATTAAGGAGTTGAAAAAGAAGTGAAACTGAACCAACAAACCAATAAGCATCTATTTATTGAGAATCTAATATGTTCAGGGAGTGTGTTAAGTACTATATCATTAACATTAGCTTACCTGGCTCCCAGATTTCAAAATAATCAAAGTTTTAAATTATAGAATATATGATCAGAAGTGATATAAAACAAGAAGTAAAAATAATCCTATAAACCTCTTCAAAACTTGGGGAACATCTAAGCCAACAGAAAAACTTAGCTCCAAGTAGAATCTCCTAAGAAGAAAGTTATGGAAAGTATTGACATGCTTATTCAGAACTGGAAGGCTTACAGCTGAACCAATAAGCAACATCATGATCAATGAAAAGTTTGAAGTTTCCAATGATTTTATTTTACTTCATTTCATAGTCAATGCTCATGGAAGCAGCAGTCAAGAAATCAAATGACTTTGGATGGACCTGGAGAACATTATGTTCAGTGAAGTTCGCCATCACGAAAGTACAAATATTCTATGAGATCACTACTATAAAGATAACACTACATCAAAGACTTGAATAGCAAAGTGGAGATTCCCAAGGCAGGAAGGGCAAGGATGGCAAGATGAAACAAGAGCTTATAAACTTGACAGGTTTTGACTTGAGAGATAGGGAGGATGGCGGTCCGAAAGAGGGAGAAGAATCAGGGTAAAGGGGTGCAATAAGGTAGGGGAGGCTGCCATAGTTTGATCTTCAGTCAGCATGGCAGACTGCAGGGCAGTGAGTTTGAGCTTTTTTGGAACCATGGGATTTCAAAACAATAAATTGCAGCTTTGCCGACCGCATTTTAATTAATTGTTATACAATGTTATACAAATATGCAATTAGAATGTACAATGCCAATTTCTTTGGTTATCAAGTAAATATTGTCGGGTTTCATTCCACAAAACAAAGAGAACATGCACTATTGTTTAAGTGAAAAGTTTCAAGCAGTCTTACAAGATTCAATTTTTAAAATTATTTTTAGATACTCCCCAACTGACAAGAGAAACATTTGTCTTCACTTAATGGAAACGCCATTCTGTGGAGTGGTTCTGATGATCAGCATGGGACTATATCTGTAAGGCTATGCAACAACAAGATTGTGGTGACATACGGACAGAAAGCATAAAGCATTTCTCACCACTGATGATTTGCCTTAGACAGTAGGAGCTGTGCTTGGTAGCTAATAATGGGAGACACTGGGGTGCCAATCACAAACTACTTAAGGACAATGCCGTCTCCAGAATGGAAGAAGGCTCATGAGCATGCAAACGCTAGTTCTGCTGTAGTGTCGTGGGTTTCACATTCTCTAGCGAGTATTTCTATTCTGTAGTAAGCACAAGCTCTTAAGGGATTTTTACCTAGGGATAAAAAAGTTTACACCACTAAATAAGCCACGAATACACGACGCTGCAGTTGTTCCCTCCTTGTTTATAATACATGCATGTTTACCGATTTGAAAGAGACTGTATTGCAGATGGTTGAGCTTCCTGCTCCCACAAAATGTTTTGGGTTCAGAAGATGCCCTGATATTTTCTTCCAGGTCATTCATTCACAAGTCTAATTGTATGTATCCCCAATTTTGTTTGTGCTTTAGACTACATTTGAAGAGAAACAACGTGAGGATCTTTCTTTTGAAAACCAAGACACCTCTCCAGCACAAGGACCATTTCCCTCCTGACAATAACTGGCTGGAGGTGAGTCGCCGCGGGCTCCTTCATGTGAGACCTGCCTCTCCGCTTTCAGACCGTCCTTGATTATTCCCTATGGTCTTATCCCTAATCGCTACACTCACGTATGGTCTCTGTCTGACCCCAGTTAGTATTTGTGTCGAGAGCTCCAGAGATGGTCTGCTCAGACCCCGCTGCTGTAGTCACGGCTTTTCTCTCCCTGGTGCGGAGACATCGATCAAACCTCCCAGGGAGACTTGGCAGCAGCAGGCCCATTAAGAGCACTTCCTCTGAAGCCAGTCAGCATTGATTTTTTTTTTTTTTTTTTGGTTACACCTTCTGAGGACAAAACAGAGTCACAGAATCAAGGAAGTAATAATTCTTCTCTGGTCATTGCAATTATTGAAGTAGAGTCACCTTGTACACTTAGCAGATAGCAAACTGTTGTAGTTACATAATTTCATGTCAACTTGTTAAATAGGGCATAGGGGTGGAGTCTAGCCTGTCAATCAGGTCACAGCCTGATTGCTGTTTTCTTGTGGGCATGGACTTCTCATGAGGATTCTGGGAGTTTCCCTCTCTTCCTCACTGGAGGGTGGACACACACTCTCTTTGCTACACGTTCCTGTTGACAAGACACATGGAGCTATGGTAATGGTAGTCAGAGCCCTGGAGCTGAACGAGCCACGTGGAGACCCATGCCAGTGCTGAGATGCTTCCATCACCACTGGACCCACAAGACTTCCCACCCATTCGCCTGAGCCCTTCCTTCATTTGGCATCATTGCATGTGTTGTGTGAGTCTGAAGAGGAATTTATAGAATGGTATCAGACATATAGGCTAAAATATCAGACTTATGGACTTGATTTGGACTGGGCTGGGATGTTTTATTGAGGCATAATTACTTCTTGATATGAAGGCCTCTCTTATATGTGAGTGTCTCTGGATTTGTTTCCCTAATCAACTGGACTAACACCCAAACATTAAGAAATCGTTTTTATATACCACTTGTTTATATAAAAAAAATCAAGTTTACTAGTGGAGAAAATTTATTATAAATGCAAAAGGTAAGATTGTCGACAATGGATCAGGAGTTTGAGTTATTGTCAAGCATGATGTGTCTCTCCAAGAACTGGTCCCTCCTGATGAAATTCAAAATAAGCGAGATAAAATCGTATCATCCTTGCTTCTAAGGAGCATTCTGTGTGTTAGTCTGGATAGGCTAGGGAAACGAATTCATAGAGACTCATAGAAGAGG
>NW_022111373.1:42889546-42902455 GCF_000313985.2 Echinops telfairi | reverse complement strand
ATTGGCTATGACCAGATTGATAGACTAGACTCCACCTCTTCACTCTTAATCCTCTCAAGTCCCAAATTGATACCAGATTATGTAACTACCATATTCTGGCTGCGCTTTTTACAAGGCAGATTTATTTGCTCCTCTAGCGTTCAATCTTTCATTCAACATTCCTCACCAACAGCACATTTCAATGCGCCATACCTTCATTGGCCTTCCTTTATTACTTTTCAGCTCTGCATGCAAGATGTCACCATTGCAAATGCATCAGGCACACTTTCAGTTTTCAAAGTGATATCTTACATTAAAAAAATTTCAAAGATACCTTTTGCAACAGATTTACATAGTGCAGTACATTATTTGATTTCTTTACTGTTGAGCTCATTGGCAGGGATTGTTTATTGGTTTATTTTTAAATAAATTTATTTTATTTTATGCTGTTGTTGGCAATATATGCACCAAAACATAAACCAATACAACAGTTTCAATTGATTAACACTGACTACATTCTTTGACTGGAGCATGAAATCATTGACAACTTCAAATTCTTCATCATTTATGATGATGTAGTTTATTGGTTCATGTGTATAGTTAACTTTTGTGTTGTTGAAAAAGGCATTTGCTATGAAAAAATCATTGGCCTTGCAAAGTTCAATCACCCAATTTTCATCTTCTTTTCTATCTCTAATACTGTATTTTCTACTATTGTTCCTTCCTCTTTGTTTCTTACGTTTGTATTCCAATCACCAATAATTATCTTGCTTGCATCTTTGGTCAATTTCTGACTGAAGTTATAGGCAGAATTCCTCAATTTCTCCATCACTAGCTTTTGTGACACTCTAAAGACGGCTTATGCTGTAGCGCTCTTGTAAAGCAAGTATGAAAAGCATGGATGTTACCTTGAGGACTAAAGTCATGACATTTTTAATTGCCTCATATGCATGTGAAAGTCAAACAGTGAATAAGGAAGGCTGATGCACCTAAATAAAGAACAGTCGATGCATTTGAATTATAATGCTGGAGAAGAATATCGAGCGCATCACATGAGGAGTTACTATTCCCCCATCCCCCCAATGGAAAAAAAAGCTTTGCCGAGGAGAGCTTTCGTAATATGCACTTTTTCTTGCTGGGCGATCACCAAGCACTGACTTAGTGCACCCAGTGGCATCTCCTGAGAAGGTTCTCTCTGGTCACAGTGAATTTTTTTGGAAAAGCAGTTTTGCTCAAACCTCATTATTTTGTGATGGCTGATTTAAGAGAACAGTGTGCGGCTGTGAAACTTTGTCTCCTTCTCTGGAAAAATGCTGCAGACTGTTGTGATGTTGAAGACAGTTTACAAGGACAGCACTATGGGAAAAACTCCAGTGTATAAGTGGTTTTCTCATTTCAAAAAGGTGAAATGTTGGTTGATGACAAATCTCTTATGGACATCCATCAGCTTTGTGAATGGACAAAAATGTTGATAAAATGTGTGCATTGGTGCTCGAAGACCATTGATGGTCCATTGAAGAGATGGGGAAGTTATCTGGACTATCTTGGAACTCAGTTCAGCAAATTTTAGTGGCAGATTTTGGAATGAGAAAGGTCGCTGTGAAATTTGTGCCTTGACTAGGAAAAAGAGCTTCAAGTGGAAACATGCCCTGCTTTGAAAGAACAGCTCCGAAGAGACCCAGACTTTTTTCCAAGGTCATTACTGACAATGAGACTTGGTGCTATTCTTATGACCCCGAAGATAAACATCAATCAAGCCAGGGTAAGACACCATCATCACTTCACCCAAAAAAAAGCTCTTTAAAGGAAATCAAAGATCAAGACAATGCTCACTTGTTTTTTTTGTTGTGAGGGGTACAGCGCATTTGGAGTTTGTTTCTCCAGGTCAGACTGCGAATCAAGCTGTGTATTTAGAGGTTCTGAAAAATTTGTGCAACGGTGTGCATCAAAAAAGGCCTGATTTGTGGCAGACAGGGGACTGCTTTTGTTACTATGACAATGTACCTGCTCAGGCAGCCATCAGTGTACAGTTTTTGGCAAAAACCAGCATGCTACTCTTTCCCTATGCACCTTATTCACCTGACCTCACTCGTGAATGAAGAGGGATATGAAAGGACAAGTGATTTGAGGATGTAGAAGAGGTGAAGAGATGAAGAAAAAAAATGAGGAAGGTACTGTCAGCCATTCAAACAGATGAGTTTGAAAGTATTAAGTGTAATAGCAATAAAGTAATTTGAAGGTGATAAGGTTGTTTTGTAAAAAATTTAAATACATGGGTTTGAAAAAATGTCATTTTGGGGAGGTGGGGCTACTTCCTTGTAGCCTGCTAAAAGGAGAAACTGGTCTGTCTTGTAAGAAGTATGGCCAGGGTGCTCCTTAGAGGCAAGGATGGCAAAACTTAGTCTTACATGTTTTGGACATGTTGACAGGAGAAACCAGTCCCTGGAGAAGGGCATCATGCTTGGTCAAGTGGAGGGGCACAGGAAAAAGAGGAAGGCCTCAATGGGATGGATTGGCACAGTGGCTGCAGCAATGGGCTCTCAGGCAGAGGACCAGTTGTGAGGATGGCACAGGGTCACACAGTATTTCCTTCCATTGTGCCTAAGAACTTTATGGATCAGACACGAGTTGATGGCATGTAACAATAGCAGCAGCATTAGAGATTGGTGTATACATTTGAATAGCAGTTGTATTGATTGGATTTCCTTGGAGGTGGATAGATATTATCTTATCACAGACTGTTTTGTACTTCAAGATTGATTTTGAAATGAAGGAAACCTCATTCCTCTTGATTGTCTCATTCCAGGCATAGCAAACTGTATGATTTTCTGATTCAAAATGACTAATACCAGTCCATTTCAGCTCACAAATACCTGGGATATCAGTCTTCATGTTTTCCACTTCATTTTTGATGACTTCCAGTTTTCCTAGATTCACTTTGTAAGTTCTGAGTTCTGGTTATTAGTGCAGTTTTGCTTCTTACCTTGTGCTGTGCCCCATCAGCCAATGAAGATCCCTAAGTCTCGACTCCCTCAGACTTCACCCCATTCACAGCACCGTGGTCAACTCTACCTTGAGATAGCAGCTTTTCTTGAGTCATTTTTCAAGTGCCTTCCAACTCTAGCCAGGGGAACTTATTCTGGCACTATCTCTGACAATGTCATGCTTCCATTCATTAGACCTTCAGTATCTGACAATGCTTTGAAGCTGTGTATACGATTTTTGGTGTTTTCTTCCTCTGCAGTGTGGAGTTGATTCCTTCTTCTTTGTCCATTGTTAGTCTGGAAGCTACACTGAAACCTGTTCACTTTGGGTGACCCTGCTGGCATTCAAAATGCCAGTGCTATAACTTCCAGCATCATAGCAACACACAAGCCATCATCATATGACAAACAAATTGCCTCTTATGCATGCCCATTGGACCATGAATACAGAAGACTGAAGAAGAATTGCTGCATTTGAACTATGATGCTGCTGGAGAAGAACATTGAAAGTACCATGGACTGCTAAAAGGACAAATAATTTATAAATTATCAAGGGTTCATGAAAGTGGGAGAGTGGGGGAGGGAGGGGACAAAGAGAAGCTGATACTAAGGGCTCGAGAGAAAGAAAATATTTTGGAAATGTTGACAGCATATGTGCAAATGTGCTTGATATAATTGAAGTATAGATTATTATAAGAGCTATAAAAGCCCCCAATAAAAGGATTTATTAAAATTAAAAAATAATAGTAAATAAGTAAAAGGACAAGTGGATCTGTCTCAGAAGAGATATTGCTAGAGTACTCCTTAGAGGAGAGGATGGCATAACTCTTACATATTTTCAACACTGTGCCAGGGGAAATTATTCCCCAGAGAAGGACATCATGCTTGGTGCAGTGGAGGGGCGGTGAAAGAGGACGGTCCTCACGGAGATGGACGCACATCGTGGCTGCAACAGCGGCCTCGAACAGAGGAAGAGTTGTGAGGATGGCGCGGGACCCGGCAGTGTCTGCTCGGTTGTGCATCGGGGCACTAAGGTCTGGAACCGACTCCGTGGCACCTAATAACAATAGTTTCTAGGTCCAGTTGTGACGATTGTAATTTTCTTTGTGTTTAAATATAATCCATACTGAAGGCTGTCATCTTTGACCCTTGTCAGAAAGTGCTTCAAATCATCTTCATGGTCAGGAAGGTGTGTCATCTGTGGTTCTCAGGTTGAGTTCCCCCCCCCACCAACTTTAGGCTGCATTTTTCATACCGAGTTCTCTATTCATTTACAGAAGCTTCAAATCATCAACGAAGCACCTCTAGAGGTGATCCTTTGGTCCCTGGAATCAAGACCACTTCTATCATCTGGGAGAGTCCCCACAGAGAAAGAACCAAGCCCGTGCTAAGAATGTCAGTGCTAGAGAGCAGAAAATCTCTCTCCCAACCACTCTCTCTCCTCTCATCTCATTTTGCCTCACTTTTACATTGTTCTCATTCACTTACTCTCTCTCTGAATCGAAGGAACTGTGAGAAGCTTGACAAAATTTTCTCCAGGGTGTTTCCCCTACTATCAGTGTTCAAGCATGGCTGCCATTAGAAGTGGCTCAATACTTAGCCCATGGCTTGCCTAAGAACCTTATTAGAATGACCACTGGTTAGAAATAAAGAGTGTAAAGGAAGTAACCAGCATTTATGTGCTTCTCCATTAACTAAGGATGCAAAATCTTCATTTATTCCCATGCCCAGATGTTAATGCAATGTTCTGCTTTGAACATTGGCTAAACTGTACCTTCCACTAATTCACCCCGAAACATACTAATAAAAACCACCTGCAGAAATGGCGCAGGGGTTGCAGATCTGACCTCCTCTGGCTTCCCTACAAATGTGAGACAGGCATCCGATGTGCCCCATGCTCCATTCTTCTACAGGCGTCTCTCTCATGGCACTCCACTTCTCGGCTGCTCTTGTTTGTGGTTCGTTTGATCCCAGAGTCCGTTGCAATTCACAGCGGCTCAACCGACAACACAATGTAAACTACCCAGGCCGGTGCTGGCCTTACAATTGTGTTTTGTTTTGGTTTGGTTTTTCTGTTTCCCAATAGTTTTAAACAGCATTTATTATTAATTGGAAGTTAATACATATATCATATCATGTCAAGCAGAATTTCACAATTGCTGCCACAATCAGTATACAAACATTTTTTCTTCTTGGGTTCCTTGATATCTTCTCCCTTTTACCCCACCCCCACCTGAAACCCTTATTCTACTCTCTGTCCCTATCGGTTCTATCCCAATCCTGGGTTTCTACACCGAAACACGTAAAGGCATACAACACAACTACACGAGTGTGCTTTTGTTGCAGCCACTGCGTCCGTCCATCTTGCTGAGGGCGTTCCTGTCTTTTTCTGCGGCCCCTCTGCTTGACCAAGCACGCCACCCAACTCCGGGGACGGCTGTCTCCTGATAACACGCTCGAAGTACGAGAGATGAAGGCTTGCAAGGCAAGTTTGTTGTTCCTATTCTGAAAGTTCTGATTAAAGCGATTTTGGGGTGATCTTGCTGGTATTTGAAATCTCAGTAATGTGGCTTCCACACAGCAACACACAACCCCCCACCCCCACCTCGCTCCCAGTATGAAGAACTGGCCGCCCAGTTTCCACTAGACTGGATGATTCATTGAAATGGCAACACGGAACCTTCAGACAATGCTCATCATTAAGACAATTAATTAGGGAAGCTAATGTGTTACTACCAGTCAGTAAGCAGTAAGGATACAATTATTGGTCCGCAGCAGTACCTCTCCTCTGCCAGCAGCCAAGTCTCTCATGGTCTCTGCCTCTCGGTCACGTGGTCCCTTGGTTTCTGCCTCTTTAAGCCCGGAAGCCCATGCCTGCCCACTGCTCTCCCTCCTGGTCCCACAATAATCGTATGCCCTCTCTCAAGGTCTTCTTGCCATGGCCACGGGTCTCGTCCTGGTTCCTTTGCTCTGTCTCATGGGCTCCATGCCACAGCTTCTGGTGCCTCTGGTCTTTGCCTCTGGCACTGAAAAGAGAGAGATCTTGAATGATGCTCCATTTCCAGGGGTCCTGAGATTTTGCTTGCTGTGTTCTTGCCTGGGACGTTGTTCTTATACATGTACATAGAGGAACGGCTTTGATGGAGTATCTTCAGTTTGACAGGAGAGTATTACCACAAATGGATTATGTCTTAAAAAAGGGAAAAAGAAACAAACCAAAACCATGGAATTGATTCCAGCTCCTAGTGACCTTGCAGGACAGAGCAGAACTGCTCTAGCGGGTTTCTTTACAGGAGTAGAAAGTCTCACCTTTCTTTTCCAGAAAAACTGGTGGTTTTGAACTGCTGACCTTAGGATAGCAAGCCATCTAGTAAGGGCAATATTAAGTAATTGATAATATGTCACTACCACATACAAGCATACCACTGTCAACCAACACATATACATGCGCCACACACTAAGACAACTAACACACATTAATAGCAACCAACACACACAACAAAACAACTGCTCACATGCACCAGCCAGAACCACTTCATGTGAGCACCACACTGCTGCTACCATATCCACACACGAGTGCATACACAAATATGCACACACTTCACAACTGGCATATTAAAACATTACGGACAGAATAGAATTGCCAGGTTATGCACGAGCACAACGAAGTATCACGGAATGCTCATTCTTCTCAAGGCTACCCACACAGTCCAATGCTGAAGCATAGCCAATGAACACAAATTAGCATCTTCTGTATTCCTTTCTTTCAGCCAAGTTCCATCTGAAATCAGCAATATCTCTTGTTTCACATCTTCTTCTGAAAGCAGCTCTCAGAAATAAGTTGAAAGTAATGTGAAAAACATAAACAAAAGCTTCTTTCATTCTCTCTACCTTTCTCATATTTCAGAATCTCCACCTCTGATTTACAACTAAGACAGATTTTTGACGGAAAATGTCTAGTACTTTTGGTAGTAGTTATTTCTTCTATCTTTCTTCTATTTGTATGAGCTGTGCCTCTGTGTTAGTCTGGGTATACCAGAGAAACAAATTCATAGACATTCATATTTGTAGAAAAGAGCTTTATATATAAGAGCAATTGAATATTGAGAAAACATCCCAGTCCAGTCCAGATCAAGCCCATAAGTCTGATATTAGCTCATATGTCTGATACCAATTTATAAAGTCCTTTCATGAAACACATGCAGTGATGCTGAATGCAGGAAGTTCACAGGCCAGTGGATGCAAAGCCTTGTGGATCGAGTGGTGGTAGAACCACAGTACTGGCAGTGGTTCTACATGGCTCCTCCAGTTCCCAGAGCACAGGGCCTATCAGCGCAGTTCCATGTGTCTTGACAGTAGAGCGTCTCTCAGGGAGTCCGCCTTGTCAGTAGAGAGTCTCCAAGGGAGTGAGTAGCGAGAGAAAATGTCTCCTGCCTCCAAGGATGAAAAATACAGGAGTTCCCAGAATCCTCAGGAGGCCATCCAATTGACAGACTAGACTCCACCCCTTCACTCATAATCCTCTCGTCCCAAATTGACACCAGATTATGTAACTACCACAGTCTCCTGAATATAACTCATCTTAGGCCAAGAGCTAAGTTAAAATATTCTTTTCTCAGTATATATTCAAACACAAAACAACAACAACAACAAAAACATAGCTACAATGTATAACAAGAATAGGGTACATTTTCCCCTCATTTCCCTATTCTTGGCAAAAGGCAATGAAAGCTTCTTCCTTATGGAGCAATTCAGAGTAAGGCAGTGTTATGTGCATTCCAGGGCACAAGGGAAATGTTTCTTTTTTGGAGATAAAATTTGGATGTATCACTTTCACCAAAATTGTAAAGCCAAGGTCATATTCAGACAACTCATGATTTTAGGTCATAGGTGTAACATCATAGTACGTCATGTTGCACCCTTATTATTTGCTGACTATTTCTCTGTTTCATTGCTCACCACCCTCTTCCTCAACATGTAAGAAGAAAGGCCCTGGGAATATAGATGACAGCAAGTCAAAAAGTATTGCTAAAGGTAATAGAAACCTTTATGAAGCAAAAATATCAAAATGTGAAATTATTGTTTCTCAGCATATCCTCTATGCAGGGCTATACAATTCTGAAAGCAATATTTTCATCTCCTTAACAATTCCATTCCAAATTTTAATCCTCATGAAACACTGGAAGCACTCACTCCTCTATGCCTGGAAATTTGAAAGACAGCTATGTCAACTTGCTGATGAAGATAAAAGATTGCAGCCTTTAGTGTGGTTTACAACTCAATGCAAATAAACATTCAAGCCTCAAGTTGCAATATAAGTATGTTGAGAAGATGCAACCTTTATACACAACTTTTCTGATTTTAAATCATTGTATTTTTAACTGCCTCACATGCATGTGAAAGTTGAACCTTAAATAAGAAAGGCCAAAGAATAACTCCTGCATTTGAATTATGGTGCTGCCAAAAAATATTGAAAGCATCATAAACTCCCAAAAGGACAAACTGATCTGTCTTGCAAGAAATATGGCCAGGGTGCTCCTTAGAGGCAAGGATGGCATGATCGCATCTCATGTACCTTAGACATGTCATCCAGAAAGATCAGTCCCTGGAGAAGGACATAATATTCAAAAAGTAGAGAGGGGGCTAAAAGGAGGAAGGCCTTCAACAAGATGGATTAACACAGTGACTGCAACAATGGTCTCAAAATTAATAACAATTGTGATGATGGCACAGGACTGAGCAGTGAGCAGTAAAGGAATTGAAGCACTTGCTTCTAAAGATCAACAATTTGTAGTCTTCAGCATAGATTACAGCTCAATGTAAAGAAGACCAAAATCCTCACAACTGGAACAGTAGATCAGATCATGATAAATGGAGAAAATTGTTGAGTTGTTAAGGTTTTGTCTTACTTTGAGCCACAATCAATTCTCATTGAAGCAGCTGTCAAGATGTCAAGAGATGTATTGCATTAGGTAAATCTTCTGCACAAGACCTCTTCAGAGTACTGATGAGCAAGGAGGTTTCTTTGAGGACTAAGAGGTGCTTCACCCAAGCCATGGTATTGTTCGTTGCCTTATATGCATGTGAAAGTTGGACATTGAATAAGGAAGATCATAGAAGAATAGATGAATTTTAATGGTGGTGCTGGACAAGAATATTGAAATTATCATGGACTGCTCAAAGGACAATCTGATCATATTGGAATAAGTAAGGCCAGAGTGCTCCTTATAGCCTTGGATGGCAAGAGTTGTCTTATGTACATTGGATGTAGTATCAGTAGATATTAGTCCTTGGAGAAGGACAGCATGTTTCATAAAGTAGATAGGCAGTGAAAAAGAAGAAGCGCTCCATGAGATGAATTGACGCAGTAGCTGCGTCCATGTATTCAGGCATAGTAGCAACTATGAGGATGGTGTAGGTTCATGCAGTATTTAGTTGTATTGTGCATAGGGTTGCTATAGGTCAGAGCCGACCTAATAACAGCCACAATAACAAAGAAAGTGACTATTATCCTTCATTATGTCTTTCCCCACATAGTTTTGTAAAGGGGCTTTTTAGAGTGTACATTTCTCTACATTCAGAGAATAACGTTTGTAAGTGTTTTATGAGTAGGTCTACATGTGGAGTTTATTGAAAAATGTGGCTAAATATTCTTTGCATCCTTGAGCATCCTTCTCCCACTCCCTCATAAATGGAGTCTGTTTATCCACCCTCTTGAATCTGGACTGACAGATAACTTTTATTTTTAGTTTATAGATCTCTAGATCAAGAGGAGCTATGTCAATGAAACTAGCCTTAGTAATTCCTTTGATTAGTAGTACTAGGTGGAAGTGACATTTTGAAAATTCTGGAACTTGGGCCACATCTTATTTTCCTACTAGCCCTGTGACAGAAATATCATTAGTGAGTGGCTTTAAGGAATATAAATTTATTTTCACCCAGTGTGGTAATTACATAATTTCACATCAACATGTAGATATATAAAAGTGTAGGGTTGACGTCTAACCTGTCAATCTGGTCACAGCCTGATGGTACCTCCTTGTGAGCGTGGCCGTCTCATAAGAAGGGCCCTGGGAACCTGCCCCACTTCTCTACCTTCATCTTCCTGCTGGCTGACCCTGATTGCTGCCAGAGCCACCACCATTGGATCCACATGACTTTGGACCCACTGGCCTGTGATCTTCCTGCATTCTGCATCATTGCATGTGACTGTGTGAGTCTGAAGAGGGACGTATGGACTAGTATTGGACTTAAGGACTTGAGTTGGATTGGGCTGGAATATTTTCCTGATATATAGCTACTTCTTGATATAAAACTCTTTTTACACATATGAGTGACATTGGATTTTGTTTCTCCAGTCAACCCGACCTAACACACCTAGTGTAGAAATCTAGAAGCTCAAACTTGAGACTGCTGGCTCTAGGAAAAGACTGTCTGCTTTTGGCAAATTCTAGTTTCTACTTTTCTAGCGTTCATTTTGACAATTCATAGAGATCTACACATGGCATCTATTCATGGTTCCCTATTCATGTCTGCTTGCTTCTGTGTTTAATATGATCTTCTTATATCTCAAAAGTAATTGCCTTAAGTTGGTGCCTGACTATTAATCAGAGTAGTGTCTGCGAACTTAAAGGCTAATATTCAAACAAGCAGACATCTAGTGATAAGTCAACTAAGTCCACATGGAAGAAGCACATCAGCTTGTGTGATCCAAGGATGACAATTACAAAACTTGAATATGGTGAGGAGAAAAGCATCAGAGCAAAAATCATGAACACCCTATTTGTGGAGGGCTAGGGGGATGGTGAGATCCCCAAACCCATCTGCAGCATATCTGGTCAGACTGAGTCACTGGCAAGAGGTGCAATCAGCCTTACTATCAGACAGAGACCATTGTAATCCTGATTATGCTGGATCAAACTGGACTCTTGGCCAGTTGACCACCCTATGGACATGCCTTGAATTTGTTCTGGGTACAAATATTTCTTACTGGTTTCATGACAGAAATGTCTTCCCTGGCTTTTTAAATTATTGTTGATTGTGTTTTCCTTCTTAAGCATTATTTGTTTTTTCATCTTATACCATTGTGTTTTTATCCTTACCATCTTGGCTGATTATGTTTTTGTTGTTTTCTTTCTGTTTGGTCTTCCAGCTATGAAGCACAAGGGGAAGAGATGCGTAATGATAATAACAAATACAAGGGGATATAGGGAATACAGGGCCGGGGGAAATAAGAAGGGAAAGGGGGCTTGGGGAGTAACTGATGAAGACAGGAAGCGGGAGGGAGCGCTACAATGGATTGTGATTGCATTAATCATCTTAAAAGTGATTTATCTATGAGGGGGGTGCATGCTCTAAACTTGATGTGGGGCTGATTGTACAATTCTCTGTGATGTGATTGAGTGATTGAACTATTGAATTATATATGTAAATCATTTGTGAATAAAACTGTTGGGGAAAAAGTGATTGGCTTAAAATATAACCTAATGACATGGTGTCATTAACATAACAAAGTAATCCATATTCCTATATGAAATCATATCCATATGTATAAAGATGAGGTTAGTATTTATAATACATAGTGGTTTCTCTTTCAAATTATTTTATTAGGACCCAATCCAGGCATCATAGCAGTCCATAGTTCAATCACATCAAGCAGTGTTGTATAATCACTACCACAATCAGTTTCCAAATATTCGCTTCCTTCTTCTACTCCTTGGTATCATTTTCCTCTCAACCCACCACCCAACTCCCCTGCCATATTCACCAGGAATCCTTACTCTAGTTATTGTCTACAGATTCACCAATCCTGGGTTTTATATACTGAAAAACTTAGAAAATACATAGCAGAGAGTCAAGATGGCAATCAACAATGATAAAACACAACAGAGATAAACCACAGAACCAACCAACCAACCAACCAACCAACCAACCAACCAACCAACCAACCAAAGAAACAAACAAAAAACCGACCACAGAAAAAATTAAAACCCAGATCAAGGACAAAGTGTGGTACATATTTTTGGCGCCTCTCCAGCTCAAAGCAGTTACATGAAGGAGTCTAGGCAGAAATAGGGGTGGGAGAGTTGGGCTGTTTTTCCCTTAATTTTCAGAATAATGAGAAATATTAAGTCACTGTTATTTAAGATACTAACTTTTGGGGCTGTTGGTTATTCCATAACACATAACTAATAAAAAAAGTAAAATTCTGGAACCTTTATTATTCTTCAGCTACATAGATTACTCAATTAAGAGATGTGTCACTAACTTTGCAAGCACTAATTTGGTTTCTTGTTGAGTTTTGAGGAGCTCCTCTTCTGCATTTAGCCAACGAGGAACCGCTAGCGAGGAGTTGCTTTTCCATGTCAGAAAGTGAGCGTATTAAACTGACCTGTCAGTGAAGTGAAAGGGAAAATAGACCCCCAAGAAGTGTGTGTGACTTCAAAGAACAGTTTATTTTTATGAACTCTTGGTGTCTGAAACGGGTACCATCAGAGTTCATGGTTACTTAGAGTAAAAGAGGGTCTGCATTTTGCTTTTGTGTCTCCTGGGGACAAAAGCTACCCGGTGAGTCTGGGCAGAGAGGGTCAAAGACCCTCTTTATTTTGCTGCCCCCAAGCAGTGGCAAAGACTTACAGACCTGCAGGAACCCACCGAGAGACACCCTATACCTCAAAGGAAAGGGTGTGTATAGTGATCAGTGGCAGGCTACTTCAATCTCCACCCCTCCTAAAACCTTGTTCTGGGGGCAGTTTTACCCTTACCTCTAAGGTCGCCATGAGTAGGAATTGACGATCGCAGTGTTTTTTTGTTTTTGTTTTTGAGAAGTGTGGACTCAGGAATCCTGGTGGCTCACGAGGTGTCGAACGGATCACTGAAGACAAATGGGTGCATAAGCAAATATGGTAAAGAAAGCTGATGGTGCCTGGCTATCAAAAAGTATAGC
>NW_022111373.1:42887316-42888721 GCF_000313985.2 Echinops telfairi | reverse complement strand
TTGAGGACTGATTGTATATGGGGCAAAAGAAAATTAAGAAGCCAAAGACAGTACAAAATCTCCTTTTGGAGTGAGTGACCAGCTGTGTAACTCGATAACTCACAATATTACAGAGTAAAGGGAAGGCACATTTTAGGGAAGTGATTATACATGAATCTTTGGGTTTATGGACTTTGAAGGGCCGCTGGAACAATTTGATAGAGATCCCAGTTAGTATACGAGTCTGGGGAACAGGAGAAATACCTGGGGTGGAAATAAATATTGTAGAATCTTCTTAATGCAAAACCAGTAGAAAAGTTATTGTAAAGTTTATTCTGACGCATGGTGACTCCAAATATGGCAGAGTAGAACTGTGCCCTAGAGAGTTCTCAGCAGCTGATGTTTGAAAAAATAGGTCTCCAGACCTTTCTTCGTGGTGACTCTGAGTAGACCCAAGCCTCCACCCTCTCAATTAGCACCCCCAATGTTAACTATTTGTATCAACCAAGGATTCCTAAAACTTTGAGTGTGCATGAAATCATCCTGGGAGCGTTTGCACAGAGAGGAGAAGATGTTCAGCTCTAGATTTTGCGAGAGCTCTGACTTTGAAAGGATAGTCACTTGACGAGGGGACAGCAGAGCAGTTTTCTGACCAGAAGCAAATAGAAAAGTATGAAGAAAGTAAAAAGGGTGGAATCTTGAAGGAAAGCAAGCAAATGTTTCGAAAAGAAGAGTCCCCAATGTCCCATGTTGCTGATCATTTTTGTAAGGTAAACCCTGAAGCTAGTTTAAAAAGGAGATCATTGAGGGTAGAAGCTGAGAAATTTCAGCGAATTGAGAAGCAGCCAGTTTGCGATGAATTATGTATGAATGGGAGAAAACAAAATATAGATACAGCAATTGTCAACTCTTTCAAGAAATTTGGATGTGAACATTAGAGAAAGAGGAGACAGTAGAGGGGAGTTGAGAAAAGGGTTTCTATTTTTAGAATTTGTTTTTAAACATGAGGAAGACTTGAACATATATGTACAGCACACTTGTGGCACTATTGGGTAAGCTTTAGACAGCAAACTGCAAGGTTAGTGGTTCAAGTCAGCCACTCCACTGGGGAAAGATGAAACTGTGTGCTCTAATAAAGACTTAAAGCCTTAGAAACACCATTATCGTTGCTGCGAGTCAGAATTTACTTGATGGCAGTATTTTAAAACTACACACACACGCGCACACACACACACACCCATATGCAAGTATACACATAGCCATAAATACGCGTACATACACAGATATATGAGAACGGTCCAATTCGAACAGGTGGTATTGAAGATAAGTGAAAGAATTGTTGTAAAGCATAAAAGAAGGCTCGTATTAAGGTAGCAGAAGGACATTGGGCCTCCACTCAAGTACTCCCTCAACACAAGAATACTTT
>NW_022111373.1:42873617-42885919 GCF_000313985.2 Echinops telfairi | reverse complement strand
GAAAATCTCTGGTGCAGGCATTTGCCTTGGCTCAGAAGAGAGGAGAGGGAAAAGAGGTGGGGTTGTACTAGTATATTATTAATAGATTATGCTGCAGGGGAAAAAAAAGAATTGCTTAACCAGATAGACATTTAATTTTCTTTCTTATGGAAGAAGTACAGTGGTAGAGCACGTGTAGGGCTGGCACGTGTGCCCCTTGGCCATCTTGCCATTATCAAGAAAAATGAAAGTGCTCTAAAATTGATTGTAGTGATGATTAACTCTTCTTAATATTACTGAACTACTGGGTTGTATGATATGTGAATTGTATTCCAATTAAAAAGAATTATTGATTATTTTACAAACAGATCCTAGTGAAATCGATCAATGAAAGAAAACATATCTTCTTTTACTATCCTTCACTTGCTGGGTCTTAAATCCATAAACAATTTTGTGATTAAAAAAAGAAAAGAGTGAAAGTGACTACTGACTTCTACTAGAGAAAGAAGGAAGGCAGAGGCGACCAGTAGTTTTGGATGCAAGGGAGGTAAAGTAGGTGGGGGATTGAAAAGACCGGAGCACAGGTACAGTGGAGAGGAGAAGCTCATGGAACATGCATGTTGGAATGTATACAACGCTTGCATGTTTGATCAATTTTCAACTGAAGTCATTGGTAGAATTCTTCAATTTCTTCATCACTAGGTTTTGTGGTTGGTCATAAATTTGAACAACAGTTGTATTGATTGGATTTCCTTGAAGGCAGATAGATAAAACCTGATCACTGATAGCCTTGTACTTCATGATGGATTTAGCAAGATCCTTTCTGACACTGAATACCATACCATTCCTCTTGATTGTGTTACTCCCAGTGTAGAAAATCATTTGATTTTCTTATTCAAAAGGGCCAATACCAGTCTATTTCAGCTCACAAATATCTAGAATATTGATCTTCATCTATTCCATTTCATTTATGACCACTTCCAATTTTCCTAAATTCATACTTTGTATATTCATATTCCAAGTTCTAATCATTAGAAGATTTTTGCAGTTGTTTCTCTTTACCTTGAGTCATATCCCATCAGCAAATGAAAAATCCCAAGGCTCCACTCCAACAGGCTTTACCTGACTTTTGTCACCCTGCTCGACACCCCCGTAATAAATTAGCTGCTCTTCAGTCACATTTCGAGTGTCCTCAGACCTGAGGGGCCCAACCTCAGGCAGTATCTCTGACAATATTTTCCTTCCTTTGTTTAGGCTTTCAGTATGTGAAAATGCTTTGAAGCTACGCATAAGGTTTTCAGCGGCTGCTTCCTCTGAAGCGGGGAGCCAAGCCTTCCTTTTTGTCGGTTTTTAGTCTGGAAGCTCTGCTGAAATCTATTCATTTTGCATGACTCTGCTGGTATTTGAAATATCAGTGACATAGCTTCCAGCATCACAGAAACATACAGGTCACTATGGTATGACAAACTGACAGACATGTGGTGGAGAAGAGTGAAGAAAACTATTGAAAGTACCATGGACTGCTAAAAGGACCAACTGATTGTATTGGAAGAAGTAAAGCCAGATTGCTCCTTAAAGTAAGGTGACCAGATGTCCCGCTTTTAGTGGGACAGTCCCAATTTTTAACAATTTGTTCCACATCCCGCAGCATTTAAAAAAAGTCCCGATTTTTGGAAAGAATGCACGACAAGCTAAGGTATACCATGTGGCTATTTCGCCAGGATATGAGTTTTATCAATGGTGTCCCGCTTTACCAATGTTAAAATCTGGTCACCTTACCTTAAAGGCAAGGGTGGCAAGATTTCATTTTAGATACTTTGGACATACTGTCAGCAGAGACCAGACACTGGAAAGGACATCCTCTTTGGTAACGCGGACAGGCAGGGCAAAAGGGAAGGCCCTCTATGAGATGAGATGGGTTAACACCATGGCTGCATCAATAGGCTCGGGCATAGGAACAACCGTGAAGAGGGCACAGGACCAGGCAGTGTTCCCTTCTGCCAGGCAAAGGGTTGACTCCGTGGCACCTAACAACAACCACTTTGGTTTTCTTTACATTGAGTTGTAATCCGTGTTGAAAGCTTCAAGTCCTCTTCACTTTCAGCAAGCACGATTCTGTCATCTGCATAGCCCAGGTAATGAATAAACCTTCCTCAAGCCCGATGCTGCATCCTTCTACATATAACACATCTTTTCTGATTCTTTGCTCTGTCTAGTTTCAAAAGCATGGAGAGAATATATAACCTTGATGCAAACCTTTGCTGACTTTAAGCTATGCAGCATTCCCTTGCTCTGCTCTCACAACCGTCTCTTGATTTATATACAGGTTCTGCAGGAGCACATTGAAGTGTTCTTGAATTCTCCTTCTTCTCGAGATTATCCATAGTTTGTTGTGATCCACACAGTCGAATGGATTGGCATAGTCAATAAAATACAAGTAACTATCTTACTAGTATTCTCTGTCTTCAGCCAAGATCCGTCTGACATTAGCAATGATATCCCTACTTTAGTGACTAACAAGAGGGGCAGTTATGGAACTTACTAATATTAAAAGCCACACATTGCAAAAACCACTCTGATTAAAAATTTAAAAATCTTATTTGATGTCCATTTTGACACATTTAAGACTTGTTTCTGTTAAAAATAAAAAAGCAGAGGGGACATACATGTGGATTAAACGTCTGGTAAAGCCCGTCTAACTGCAAACCAGACTGTGAACAGCCTTGCCAGCACCACAGTGCATTGGAAAGTGGATTATGGCAGGTGCAGTTAGGGTAAGATTGATCACTTTAGCTCCTTTTGGTCCCATTTTAAAGTGGTTCTAGTCTTAAATATTTTCTGCTCTTTTTAATTGAGGTTTTTCTTTTATTTTTGTTTGTTATTGTTGTTAGATTTTGATTTTCCTGTTTATTTTCTGGTTTTGTATCTTTTTCCATTTACAAAATTCAGGATGGGTGAATCTAGAGGCACAATAAATGGATTCATGTTTTCTTCAGGTTATGGCACAAGGGGCTGGGGGTAAATTGGGAGCTAATAATAATGCATATAAGAAAGAAGAAAATGTTCTAAAATTGATTGTGGTAATGATTGTGCAAATCTTCTTGATATGGTTAAACTATTGAATTATATGATGTATGGATTATGTGTCAATAACAACATTTTAAAATCTTTTAAAAACAGAAAAATAACTTATTGTATTCTATTTATTCAATATCTTGTTTTCATTTAATTTTAAGCTTTAAAATGTATAAATTTTATCATAGGTATTTGTTGATTATTGACAAAGTTCTGTAACAATTCTGTAACAAAAAAGACCAT
The DNA here is from genome assembly GCF_000313985.2 of Echinops telfairi. NCBI lineage: Eukaryota > Metazoa > Chordata > Mammalia > Afrosoricida > Tenrecidae > Echinops > Echinops telfairi. The sequence continues at coordinate 42,882,622 of NW_022111373.1, read as the reverse complement.
TTCACTCTTTTGCTAGTGGATTCAGTGTGGTTGTTTTCTTTCTTTTTAAGCCAGGGAATGGTGGTATAGCAAATTAAGAACAGTTAAGTTCTCGAACATGCTTCCAGTTGAGAAGTTTGATCTTCAAATCTGAGCAGTCTGTCTGCTGTGGCCAATGCCACAAGTTATGGTGCCCCAGTTTCTGGGCCTGGGCTTTAAGATACCAGACATTTCAATTTCCAGTATCTTGGAATAATTATTGTAAGACCTCTGAGCAGCTATGTGATAAGTCCACTCCTTTAGATTGCTGTGTAAGAGGGCATGTGTATTTAGGGGCCCCACTTAATGGGTCCTTTCAGCCATCCCCACTGAGGCACCAGCCCTGTGAGAGAAGACAACTTGGACCTCCCATCCACCATTTGAATACCACCACCGCTCTTGTTTGATTGCATGTGGAACTCTATTTTTCCAGCAACATTTTCCAAATTTAGTCAACACTGACTTTTTTGGAGTAAAGTTGTTAAATCTCACGGGATAAATAGAGTGAAGTGGTGGAGTCTAGCCTGTTAATCAGGTCACAGCCTGATGGTACCTCATTGTGGGCGAGCCTTCTCAGAAGGAGGGTTCTGGGAACCTCCCCCACTCCTCTCTCTGCTTCACCTCCATGTCAACAAGTCACTTCAAGCCACACTGATGGCAGCCAGAGCCCTGGAGATGTGTCCAGCGCCATTGGAACTACAAGATAATTTGTACCTACCAATTTGTGATCTTCCTGCATTCTGCATCATTGCACATGACTTTGTGAGTCTGAAGAGAGATTTATGGACTAGTATCAGACTAATGGACTAATATTCTATTTATGGACTTGATGTGGACTGGGCTGGGATGTTTGTTTGATATATTACTCCTTGATATAAAGCTCCCTTGTACACAAATAAATGAGTGTCTATGAATTAGTTTCTCTAATCAACCCAGCCTAACACAGAAGCTATATTTAAGATGAAAATGATCTGTGAACACAAGCAAACTTGTTTTTTAATTTTCATCGTTTCAAAGGAAGAATTGTGTACCTGAATGCCAAACCAAAGATTATTTCTGATGCTTACTTACGATATTGAAGTAAATATATAAAGTACCCATGGAGTCAGTAAATGCCTTAAATAAAGATTCCTGTGCTTGGAGACCCTTGCATTTAACATTAGAGCCTGCACTTTCTCTTGGTGCCTTACAAGGGCAGCAGAACTTCAGGTGGCTTCTGCTTGCATTACTTCTGTATGCAAGGTGATCAGAAGCAGATTGGCACTAGAATTCTCACCATGAGTTTTGTGCAAGGGAAAGAGAAATAGAAATCAAGATGTATGAAAAGTGTTTTTCATTATCAAATAGCATCAGTGGTTATACATTTGTGCAGGATTGTGTGGAGTCTAATCTTCTGAGGTTTCTTAATTGATGTTTCAGGAATTTTGATACCACAGGTAAATACCTGAGTTAGCCAGACACCATTAGGATTTGAACAATGCTGGTATGACAGATTTTTAAGCATTAACAAAAAGTTAGGAACCCTAGTGTCATAGTGCATTACACATTGGACTGCAAACCTCAAGGTCAGCAGTTGGAAACCACCAGCTGCTCCTCAGGAGAAAGAAGAGGCTTTCTACTCCCATAAGAAATGACACTCTCAGAAACCCACAGGGGCATGTCTACCCTGTCCTATAGAGTCACTATGACTGGGACCAATGGCAGAGCAAGAAAAATATACAGAAGAATCATTGCCTCATATGCTGATGACTTTAATTCCATATCTAGCTCACCCAACCATAAAACTCTGGGCACGTCCCTCAGCCTCAATGGGCCTCAGCTAACTCCTCTGTAAAAAATATACAGCAATGTTTTTCTCATTTCTTGTACACAAGTCTGATAACAAGGTGAATGTATAGATAAAGGAGTTGTTTTAAAAAATAATAGAGCTTTATAAACTATAATTGATATGATCATCATAATAAACACTTTAATGTAGTGCTATTGATTTTTATTAATGCCATTGAGGTTATTAATATATAGTACTTCTTCAGTCTCAAATGAAACTAGATCTCCCCTGATACATGCATTTAGTTGTTTTCATTTATTCATTCAGTCAGTTTTCATTGAATATATATTTGGGGCTAGGTACTTCTCTAGGTATTAGAGGATACTAGCAGATTAAATAAACAAAACCTTCTGAACTTGTATGCTATAAGGGGTATCAAGGGGAATCCGGAAATAAATAAATAAACAAATAAAATGTCAAGAGATCATTTCAGTTACAACAGAAGAACAGGAACTATTAGAGATCAGATGACTGGGGCTGGCCCCCAGAAGCGATGCAAAGGAACAGATAAGCATTCAAACTCAGCAACTTATATTGATATTTTTCAAAATTTTGTCTTTCTCTAGTAAGCTGGCATTTTTCCCTTTCCTAGGCTTGTGCCTGAGCACCCTTTCACTAGTCGTGATTCCTTTCGCTCCCTGGTGACATTAGAGGCCCATCGTCAGATCTTGTAAGAATTGCAGTGTTTGCTGATTCGCGTCCTTTATTGATTTTGTTGAAAGCATATTAAGTTCTTGAAAGATCAAGTCAGATAATGTGAACATAATTTTAAACATGTATGAATAATAGTTAATATTCATTGAAAATGTACTCACTGTCCAGTGTTGACCTAAATATATGTATTAGTTCAATTAATTTTTATGATGGTTCCAAATAACTGCTGCCAGTATGATACTCATGCTAGAGAAGAAGACAGGCTAAGAGAAATAAATATTTTGCCTCCTTTCACATGCTAGCAAGTGGAAGGTTGGGTAAATAAACACCACAGTTGGACTACTGAGTTCTACTTTCCATTATACTACATTCTCTTCATAGTATAGCCCCTGATGGGAAAGTATAGGGTAAGATTTTGTTTTTGTATTGTTTGTAACTTTTTATACAATGATACTTTACTTCCTTCAGACCACTAATAATCTTAACTTGTCCTTGGAGATTCAAAAGAAACCAAAGTTGTTTTTCCCCCCATAGGAAAGTTGTATTGAGGAAAATGTGTTATCTCTGTATTAGAGTTTAAATTCTGAGCGCTCTGCCTTGCAAAGGGCTATGGACGGCAGTGACAACTCAAATTTCATTTGCAGATCCTCACGTAGATAAAGTTTACATTGTATTCTTTCTTATCATAAACCAAGGATGTAGATAATCGCCTTTAGGAAGAGTGCCTTGGAAAGTGGGTTATTCCACCCATCTCTGGCAAGCCCAGGGAGGGGCAGTCCCTTTCAGGGATTTGCCTAGGTGTGTCCTTGTTGGAAATCCCCGTACTGGGGACAGGACAGGGGGATGCATCGTCTTAAGTCTGTCAGTCTTGCACCGACTATCTTGGTCAGAAGGTTCTGGGCCAATCTTTGAAGCTTTCCTAGCTAACATAATGTATGTGTCCCATTCGTGGCCCTGTTCTGCTCTTGTAGTGCTACCTCTGTCACGTATTGATCTGCCACCAATCACGAATCTGAGTGTTCCTTTGTTCCATGGCTATTTAGCTAGTGTCCTAACTGTGAAGCTCCGGATGCCATTTTTACCTCATGCTAATGGCCTTCCTCATCTGGATAATGTCTATGTATTTGTGTTGTCTTTGTCCTTTCTAAAACTTAAGAAATGTTCTCCTTAAATTATATTTGAGATCGAATCCTCTTTTGTACCCTAAAACATAATCCAGGGGTCTTTTGTGTAAACAGTCACTGTATCAGGAAAAAAAGGAGGGGTTGGGGGGGTCATGTTAATAGGAATTAGTAGCAAAGGGTCTTTTGACCTGCAATTTCCAAATGAATTCCCAAATGACATGAATAATTTATTTTCAGAAGATGAAATGATATGGATTATGTAATGCTTGATGAGAAATTTCAGACATAATCACAGAAATTACTTCTACTTAGCAGGGTCACCAGCAGAGGAAAATGCTGGTCCTGTGGTATCATTTTCCATCTCGAGAATCTCGGCCAGACCAGGGTGTCAGGGCTTTCTCTGCAGCTGTGATCCAACAAGTGCAGCCAAAGTTAGTTCCATTGCCAGAGATCTCCAAAGCTGTTAGAATAGCTGGGATTCAAATGGCCTCCTGGGCCATTTTCTGAGAAACTGTGCCCTGCTCACATCTCCTGCAGTTATATTTCCTAGATTTGCACGGATGCAAGGCTCTCCCGGAACTAGGAGAAGCTGTCAAGTTGCAGGGCAGCTCCTTGGGATTTATGCCCTAAGGGACAAGCATGCCATTGAGCATTTTAAAAGCTGACAGCTTAGTGTTGGCAGCTGAATTTTGACATCTAGGCTATTATCAAAACTCTCAAACAGCTGAAGCTGTAGGTATGTGACAGTTAAGCCTTCTGTGAGGCATGTTTATCTGGCAGGAAGGATGCTATCAGTTCCCTTATTATTCTGTTGATCTGTGCATTTCAGTTGCTTTTTGTTAATCAACTAAAAGGAACACATTAGTGAGGTATTTAAAATGACAAGGCAAAGAAAAGGCCACCGTTAGCATTTTAGCCTAAATACCAGGCTCAATTTAAAATGAAAGATGTGGCCTTCCTGCTTCAATTGCTTAGTTGGAAAAATTACAACTGAGCTTTTGGAAAATGTGAAAAAGCCTTATACCTATTTGGTAATCTCAATAAAAGCGCACACTTAGTCTTTCTTCTGTGGACTTTGTTCAAAGAGGTAATGAAACCACATCTTTTTTTCCAGGTTAGAGCTACGTTGGTGTCTTCAAATACGTTTTATCAGAATGAGGAGCTGAAAGTTGAAATTTAAAGAAGTGCAATCTGACCCTCATAATTTTTATTCCATTAAATGCTCAGGGGGAACAAAATCAATGTTTGACACATGAAAAAGAACATAGCTGGAAGGACTAAACTTTAGAGAATGTATCAAAGAAGAAGAGTTAGGTATTCTAAAGAAAACCTACAGCAAAGGATATTTATACTGTAGCTATGCTTATTTCCTATAAAATTATTTTAAGTAATGAAAATGCAAGTAAAATTACTTCATGTTATAAAAAGTTGGCCTGTTAGTCTCTAGATAAATAGTTTAAAGCATATTTTATTATCTCTTTTAAAACCATACTTGAAAAAGGAGATTACCTCACTCCTCCATGCTAATTACCAAGTCAATCAGAGACTTTAACAACTTAGTCCAAGCCTTATGAAACTGCTCCCAAAGATATACCAGAGAATCTGGTATATTTTATGCTTTAATATTGGTTAAACACAAATTAAAATGTGTCATTAAAATTAACCCGACCAATTCCCCCTGGTTGCGAATTGAATGTGAAATTGTGAAAGTCTTTGGTGTCCTCTGACTGATTTGTGACTGAGAACTGAATTTGATAAGGCAACTGAGGGATGAATCGTGATCATATTCTTCTGTGTGTGCAATGGGAAGCAGGCAGTGCATTCAGTCAAAATGTCATAATCCTCAGGGAAAAGATGAAATATGTTTCGTTGAATTCTTCCCATCAGTTGTTTTTTGTTCTTTTTAAAAAACATTTTATTGAGGGCTCTTAGAGTTCTTGTAACAATCCATACATCAATTTTATCAAGCACATTTCTACATATGTTGCCATCATTATTCTCTAGACATTTATTTTCTATTGAGCCCTCGGTGTCTTTTAAAAAAAATCATTTTATTGGGGGCTCATACAACTCCTATCACAATCCATACATCCATCCATTGTATTAAGCACATTTGTACATTCGTTACCCTCATCATTCTCAAAACATTTGTTCTCCACGTAAGCCCATCAGTTAAGTTTTTGACAAAGACACCGATTTTGAGTTTAGCAATGCTCCAGTCCAATCTGTTGGCTATATTGTATGCTAGCTTTGTAATAGCATTGATAAAAACGCTACACTCCCATCATCTAATACTTTAAAAATGTGTATTATGGGCTAACCATGGATATACACACACACATACACACATGTTAACCCACACACATTGCTATTATTAAATGCCCTCTAGACAGTTCTGACCCATTGAGGCCTATGTACGAAAGAAGAAAACTGTACTGCCCGATTCTATACTGTCTTCACAAGCTTTACTATCCTTGAATTCATGTTTGCAGACACAGTTTAAATTCATCCTCATAAGGGTCTTCCTTTTCCCCACCCCCCTGATCTTCTACCTTACTAAACATGATGTCCCTCTCCAGGGACTGGCCCTTTATATTAACATGTCCAAACTATTTGAGACAAAATCTTAGCTAAGCTTGTAAGGCACATTCTGGTTGTACTTCCTCCAACACGAATGTGTCTGTTCTTTTGCCAGTTCCTGGTATAGTTAACGTTCTGCAGCTACAGCATCAGGCAAAGGCATCGATTCTTCTTCAGTCTTCCGTGTTCATTGTCCAGTTTCGCATGCCTAGGCTTCTGTGAGAAACCCTGTCGTCTGGGTCAAGTGCACCTTAGTTTTTCAAGGGTCGTCTTTGCCCTTTAATCCTTTCAAGAGGCCTTTTGCACTCAATTTTTTTTTTCATGGGATTTGATTGTGGATCCAAATAAAATGAAATCCTTGTAAACTTCAATCTTGTTGTTTTTCCCCACCTCTCATGATTTTCTCTATTGGTCCAGTTGTGAGGAGTTTTGTTGACAACTTTGAGTTGTAGTCAATACTGAAGATTGCAGTCTCTTATCTTCTTCTGTAAGGGCTTCGAGCCCTGTTCACTTTCAGCAAGTGAGGTTATGCCATTTGTTTAAGGTAGGTTATTAATGAGCCTTTCTCTATTTCTAAGGCCACATTTTTCTTCAGCTTTTTGGATTCTTTGCTCAGCATACAGATCGAATTAGTATGGTGAAAGGATTTGGCCTTGATACATATCTTTTCTGATTTTAAGCTACTTTCTATGCCCTTGTTCTGTTTAAATGACTGTCTCCTGGTTTGTGAACAGGTTCTGCACAAGCACGATTAAGTGTTCTGAAATTCCCATTCTTTCCAGTGCTTTCCGTAGTATGCTATAATACACATCGACAAATATACAAACACTAGTGAATATCTTTGTGGTGTTTTCTGCTTTCATTTCAGCCAGGTTATTTTTTATTTTATTAATTTTTTTATTGATCTATGATTAATGTATCATACAATTCAATGGTTCAATCATATCAAGAAGAGCTGTGCAGTCATTGTCACAATCAATTTTTTAGTTTTAACTTTTCCTTCTTTTACACATTGATGTTGATTCCCCTTTCTTCCTCCCTGTTCCTCCATGTCTCCAGGCCATCATCAATCCCATTATTTTCTTTGTATTTCCATTAATACCAGTTTCCCTACACTGATAATTATAGAGACTAGGGCATATATGAAGTGAGAATCTATCAAAAATAGCCATTCAAAACCAACTGAGACCTCAATCTAACAGAAAGCAGAGAATATTAAAAGCTTAGAGTACATTCACATTGGGTCAGCAGGGAGATCTATCTGACATCAGCAGTGACATCTCTCTTTCCATATCCTTCCCTGAATCAAACTTGAATTCCCAGCAGGTGCCTGTCAATGTACTGCTGCAACCACTTTTGAAGTATCTTCATTTGCCTCTGATATTAATGATTTTATTAAACAATTTCCACATTCTGTTTGGCTGCCTTTCTTTGGAATAGGCACAGACATGGCTTTTTCCCATTCAATTGGCCAGGTAGCTGGCCTCCAAATTTCATATACAGAGGAGTGAACACCTTCAGTGCTGCACTGGTTTGTCAAAGCATTTTGATTGGCAGTGTGTAAATTTCTGAGGCTCTGTTTGTCTGCATTACCTTTATTGAGGCTTGAACTTCTGTTAGGGCCACTCATCCGTTCTTCACTATATGTTACCTCTCTTTTTTTTAGATTAGTATTTAAGATTTACTCATGTTGTTGTATGTACTAGTATATAAAATGCATTCCTTTTATTTATGAGACATATTTGATTGTATGTATGTATGCACTACCATTTCTCATTCCCTTTTAAGGGACATGAAATTGTTTCTAGTTTATTGTGATTACTCACAAAGCTGCTATAGACATTCACGCATAGGTTTTGCTTCTTGATTAAATACCTGGGAAGGAGAATTTTGAGTCATAAAGTAATGTTTGCTTACTTTTATAAGAAGCTAACATAAAATTTTACAAAATAGCTGTATTGTTTTGTATTCTTACTAGCAACATATGAGTTCTAGTTACTCTGTATCTTTGTCAGTAATTTTGTATGTATGTATGTATGTATGTATGTATGTATTTTTTCTGTGGGGACCAGGCCAGCATGCAAAAGCAAGTATGTCTGGATTTATGAAGACTTTGAGCAAAATAAATTCTGTATTCTGAAAACTACTCCTTCTTCACACTTCCTATGTTACCTCTTGAAGTGGTTCTTTGTTGACTAATTCTTTTTGGTTCAGGAATTGTGTGTTCCTTCCATCATCTTCTGATAGATCCTATATAATTAATATTTTGCTCATAGAATCCTTCAACATTGAAATTTGAGACTTGAATTTTTTTGTTTTGTTCTTTCAGTTAACTCTAACTACAGGTTTTTGCACATGTCATTATTATACATAGTTTGCCTTCTTGAGCTGCCCCTTGAAGTTTTCAGTTCAGCTTTTTAATTTCATTTCTTCATCATTTACTGCTGTAGCAGTATTCAAAATGAAACGAAGCAGTTGCAAATATCCATTAATAATCAGAGGTAGAATATAAATTTCTTATAATTTCCCAATGTAAGAAATAAAGTACTTTATTTCTTATAATTATCCAATGTCTTTACAATTATAATGCAGCAGATTTAGCTAATACAACACATCCTTTCATCTCTTGACTGCCTCTTGCATGAGCATGGATTGTGGAACCAAGCAAGACAAAATCCTTGAAAATCTCAGCGTTTCCCTCCCCCCCCACCATTTATCATGTTACCTCTTGTTCTAGTTGTGAAGATTTTGATCTTCTTTACATTGAATTGTAATCCAGATGGAAGACTGTAGTCCTTGAT
>NW_022111373.1:42871750-42873158 GCF_000313985.2 Echinops telfairi | reverse complement strand
GTGATAACAGTATTGTTCTACAATTTGAACTTTCTATTGGATTACCTTTCTTTGGAATGGGTACACATATGGATCTCTTCCTGTCAGTTGGCCAACTGGCTGTCTTCCTAATTTCCCGGTATAGACAAGTCAGTCTCCCAGTGCTTTGTCAGCTTGTAGAAGCATTGCAGTTGGTAGTCCATCAATTCTTGGAGTCTTGTTTTGGGCTAATGCCGTTAGTGAAGTTTGAACTCCTTTCTTCAGCACCATTGGTTCTTGCTCATATGCTACCGTCTGAGATGGTGGAATGTTGACTTGTTCTCTCTGGTACAGTGATTGTGTATTATTTGTATCTTCATTCAGGAGTGGGTGGGAATGGAGCTGAAGAGCATTTTGGAGGAGTTCAACATTTGGAACACCTTTAATCTCCAAGTCCTTGGGACAAATCTGGCATTAAATCCTCTAAAAGAACTTATTGCCACACTGGGAATGACAAATTCAAGATGAATGGTGTCACATTCATTGTCAAAAACAACAGTTCATGATCTAACCTGAAGTACAATGCTGTTAGTGATAGAATAATATCCATATGTCTACAAGGAAGATCAATTAATGTGACTATAGCTTAAATTTGTACAACAACCATTAAAGATAAAGATGAAGAAATTAAGGAATTCCACCAATTTTTGCACTCCAAAATTGATAAAATATGCAATCAAAATGCACTGAAAATTATTGGTGATTGGAATGCAATAGTTGGAAACAAAGTGGAAGGATTAGTAGCTTTCTTGGTGAATAAAAAGAACAACAAAATAAGAGAGGTTATTTTGTATTTTGCATGACCAACAATTCATTTGCTGCAAATATTTTTTTTCAGTAAAATAAATGGAGACTATACATGCAAACTTCACCTACTGTACTACACAGGTATTAAACTGACTACATCTGTGGAAAGATAAGTCAGAGAAGCTTGTGACCTTGGACCAGTGCATATCCAGGGGTTGACTCTGGAGCAGATCATTCATTTTTCATATGCAAATTCAAGTTGCGGGTGAAGAAAATTAACACAAGTTCACAAGAGCCAAAATATGACAGTGAGTATATGCTATCTGAACTTAGTGACTATCTTAAGAACAAATTGATACATTGAGCACTAATGATAGATGATGCGGTAAGTTGTAGGATGCCTGCAAGAACATCATGCTAGAAGAAAGCAAAATGTCATGAAAAAGACAAAAAATAAAGAAAAGACCAAAATGGATATCAGGATAGTCTATGAAACATGCTTTTATTTATTTATTTATTAAAAATAATTTTATTGGGGGCTCATACAACTCTTATTACAATCCATCCATCCATCCATTCATTGTGTCAAGCACATTTGTACATTTGTTGCCATCATCATTCTCAAAACATTTGCTTTCTACTT
>NW_022111373.1:42866911-42870572 GCF_000313985.2 Echinops telfairi | reverse complement strand
TGTTTTCTCTTCCAGATTGTTTATCCCACCTATCTTCTCCAGATAGACCTGCAGAGATAATAATATGCACAAAAAACAAGACAGAGCAAAACAAAGCAACAAAAGAAAACAAAACAACAACAACAAAAAACCCAATGACAAAAAAAATAAAAGCCTGTAAATAGTTCAAGGTCTGTTTGTTGACCTTTAGGAGTGTTTTCCGGTTAAGTCTGATGGGGCTCCATGCCCTGGCCCCAAAGTCTATTTTTGGTATTCCCTAGGGACTTCCTTGCTGTGCTCCCCTTGCTGTTCTGTTGCACGTCCTTAGTGTTTTGCCTTGGTGTGGTGGGGTCAGATCAGGTGCAATTCCCAGACAGTGTCTCCAGTGTTGTCTCCTGGAGGGCTATGGGTCAGTGAGGGGATGTCGTGTCTCATAGTGGGGCTGGCCATAGGGTCCTTTCTGTGCATTGGCTGCTCTGAGTGGGGATATTGTCATCAAGGCTTGTTGGGCCAGGATGTGCTCTATTTTCTCCTCCTCCCGCTTCATTTGCTCCCGTGTGCTCTGATCAAACATATCCCTCTCCCTAAGTTACGGCTTCAGAGCTGTCCTCTGAAGTACATTCTTCTGGTGAGAGGGGCGGCTGTCCACGCGTAGTTGGGCTTGGAGCTGGGCCCTCAGACCTCTCACTGGTTCCCTACTGCATGCCGGCATGTTGCATTCACATCTTGGAGCACTGGGTTGAAGTCTGGTTGCATTTTCCCTGTGGAGATATCAACAATACCCTTCCCTTAGCTGGGTTATGAAACGTGCTTTTAAATGTACACACATCTGCAGACACATTGATATATATGTACATATGCATAAATATAAATAAAATCACACACTACATAATTTTTAATATTCATAGCATTCTTGATGATGGATGATACTACTTTATCACCAATGTGCAGCATAGGAAATCAAAGACCTAAGAGATGAAATAACTTGCTCAGGGTCACGAAATGGTGAAGGCAGTATATAAACCTGCATTATCTGACTGTTGAGTCTATGCTATTTACCACTACATTATAGTTCCTCTGGTGGGAGTCACCAGAGCATTTATACATTAAGATATAGTCATCGAAGTTTATCTGCAGCACTAGAACTTCAGAATTTCAAATGAGCTCTCTGAAAAAAAATTGGAATATAATGAAGAGGAATAACCACATAGAAGTGGTATTTTCAATGCTTTCATATAAACATGTCTGGAAGCAGAGCTTGTAATGAAAAAGTATTGATCGTGAGTTTAAAAGGTGATGAACTTCAGGACTGATAACAGCCACCTTTATATCCCTAAAGTTTCCTTCTCATATTTGCAAATTTTCCTTTTCACATTTCAAAAGCTGGCTTTAAGAAGTGATGACAGAAGTATTACAGAGTCAGCCCTAATAACAGCTGTCAGCTCAGATTAGCACAAGTAAAAACTTCTCTCCATTTCTACTGCACATCTGTTACGGCTTTTTTTAAAAAAAATCTGTGGATAGTAGGATATAGCATGCTGTACAGGATTTTTTTTCTGTATTAAAATATTTTACTATATTATTTTTCATTACCTCATTTACTGAGGTTTTTTTTGTATTAATGCATGTGACCACTTAGCTTCAAGCAGGCCCAATGGGGTAAATAAAAATATTAGTACTTTCTTCAAGTAAAATTAAAATATATTGGAATTTTAAAGATATCCTGACCTTATTATTTTATATGTAAAAATATTATTTCTGTATCACTCTCAACCTTTGAATTTTATATTGCTTTGTGTGCCTATTATTGCTATCCTATTATTGCTGTACTATTATTGCTATGCTATTATTGCTGTACTATTATTACTATACTATTATTGGTGCACTATTATTGCTGTGCTATTATTGCTGTACTATTATTGCTGTACTATTATTGCTATACTATTATTGGTGTACTATTATTGCTGTGCTGTTATTGCTGTACTATTAGTTATACTATTATTTCTGTACTATTGTTGCTGTACTATTATTGCTGTACTATTATTACTGTACTATTATTGCTGTACTGGGATAAACTAGCTCTGAGAAACCTGTTCTCTCTTTTTACTAAGACCTCTGTGTTTTGGGGGTAGCACATCTCATGATCTTGTTTCATTCATTGTCAATGATAGTTTTAAAAAGATCATAATGAATAAGCTAACTGCATGACAAAGTCATAAGACTTTAAGTTGTTTAATATTTTCTATATCAAAGGGCTGTTGGTAAGTGCTTTTAAGAAAGTGCATATTAGTTTTTAGGTCTTTTTCTTTTAAAGTTCAGTGTGTTTACATTTCTCAATATTAATATAGAGTTGAGCTTTATTTAGAATTTTCACTAAGTAGGTCACCCCCTCTTAATCTCCGAATGCAACAGTTCTCTTAGGAGGGCGTCAACAGCCACTTTGCCACATCATCAGCCGTGGGTTTTATGTGGTCAATACGGAAGGAAAATCGACTGCAATAGAGGTGATATGTTCAATGTTTCAGGTATAAAAATGTCTGGAGGCAGAACTAGTAATGGGAAAATATCGATTTGTAAGTTGAAGTCTGTCAGGACCAATAACAGCCACCTTGCTACTCCAAAACCTTCTACAATGTTCTTGGCTTCTGGCCAAAGGTGGCACTGTCCAGGAGGCACCCATAAAAAATGGAAAGTGTGTGGTTCTCCAATCCATTCTAGATGACACGAGAGATCTAAATTTTGTTTCTGTGACACGTGAGTCTCAGTCTCCTTCCCACGAAATTGGGAGAAAAAAATGTGCATTTTATTTTTCAAGGACTAATGAGATTGCAGGAGTTCTACGGTGTGTTAGATTGGGTCCTCTTGAGAAGCAAAAACCAGTGACATTTGTATTTACATATAGAATGACACTTACATCACGAAATAACTTACATAGTTGTAGAAATAGCTGAGTCCAGCGCATTCATGTGAGGCTTCTCTGGGCTTGTGGAGGCTGATGAAGGGGAAACAGGATCACAAAGCAGAGACAGCGGGGGCTCAGGATGATGGATGAAGAGCTCCAAAGTTAGTCAAGTGAATCTGCGGATAGATTCTGGTATTGGCAGGGGATGCAACAGGAGATCAAGGAACCAGATACAAGATCCAGCTCCTGCCAAAGCAAAGGGCCAAAGAGGATTCAACTCTCATGTGGTCTATGAAGGATGTTGTGTGCCTTAAAAGGACAGCGTCTAAAGTCCCATTAGACACAATGGATGTATGGATCATTGTAAAAGCCCCCAATAAAACCCTCTGCAGCACAGTTTTACCTTGACACACATGAGGTTGTTCTGACTGGGGCTTTCTGGACAGCCACTTAAAAAACAAACAAAATGAGATATAAACTTGTGAACATTTGTTGGTCTCTCAACAAATGTCACCCTACGCTGCCGTCAGGTTGATGCTAAACACAGTGTCCTGTGTGTAAGCTTTCTAGTAGCAGGTAGTCTCATCTCTCTCCTTGGCAGCAGCTGCTGGGGTTGTAGCCTCCAACCTTGTGCTTTGCAGTCAAAAGCTCCTTCCAGCGAATGTTAGGAACCCTTGTATTTCCAGCTTGCTAAAAGTCTGGGAATGATTTCCATTTTTAGGATGGTGATTGTATCAGTCTGGGCACTTTAGAGAAACAAGTCCACAGAAACTCATGTAT
>NW_022111373.1:42864325-42866084 GCF_000313985.2 Echinops telfairi | reverse complement strand
AGGGGGTGATATCTGGTTCAGGGGCACATTTATATTGGTTAAGACTCTTCCTCCCTGGTATGGGCATTTTACAAATGGTATCTCCTGGACCACCTGAAGCACAAGTACTTGGAAGATATAGTGAAAAATCAGTTTGTCACTACCTTGGATTTACTGAATCAAAATTCCTGAGGAAGGTGCGTGGGAGAAAAGCTAGTTATTAATGTTCCCAGGAGAATTTATTTTTCTCAAACTTAATACTTTCACATATATTATGCTATCTGATTATCACAGCAATCTTATTCAGTATACAAAGAAGATATCTCCTTTTTATAGATGGGACAACTGAGATCTAAAGAAATTCAATTGCTCACTAAGGATACCCAGAAGGGAAGGGACAGGCATTAGATTTTGCACATGGCTTCTAATGAACTGCTCTTTATATAACCTTTCACCTGTTACATGGAAGGATGCTCACTGGGAAAAGTTTGGGGCATGCAGATAGATTATACTACTCTACAATCCTTTATTCTAGAGGCAATGATGATTCATCAAAGATATTTAAGAAGTGGAATGATGTCATGTTGTTGTTTGTTGTTGTTAGATGCCATCGAGTCAATTCTGACCCATAGCGACTGTGGGGACTACAGAAGGCACCTCTGCCTTATCCTGCACCATTTTATCACATGTAGGCCTGATTCCAGTAACAGATAACCTGAACATATCAGTGCATTGATCCCCACAAAACTTACATCAGATTCAAATTTTGGTGTGATTCAGATAACTTTCCTGTGTGACTGTCATTCCAAAAGCTGCCTTCAGCTCGTCACTTTTTCTCTGGAAGCCTGTGTCTTCCAGAGTTGAGCAGGCAGGGTGGAGAAGGGAAGGCGCCCCACTAGCTCTAATTGCCTTGCTGCGTAAGATCAGATGTCACAGGAGTTCCTATTTCTTTGGACAGCACTATTCAAATGTTCCAACTTAACTGAAAGGTAGGAAGGGGACCATATAGGCGTATGCGGATATTGGGTGCACACTGATAATCTCTGCCAGGAGCCCTGGTGGCATAATGAGTGCTAACAAAAAGGTTGGCAGGTTGAACCCCTCCAGTAGCTCTGTGGGAGGAAGTCCTGAATATTTGCTACTACAAAGATTTAAGTCTAGGAAGCGATGTTCGGCTAGCTTCTCTAGAGAAGCAAAACCAGTGACACTTACATGTATAGGAAGAGATTTACATCAAGAAATGGCTCACATTGTTTTAGAAGTGGGAAATCCAATCTGCTTTAAGTCCATGGTAAGTCAGATGTAAGCTGAAGGCTTCTCTCAACCCCTGTAGCTACAGGGGCCGATGAACAGGAAACAAGAAGGTGAAGCAGGAAAACCGCAGACTGGTGGAAGTGGAGATGAATGGATCCAGGATTGGCAGACTGCTGATGTCTCCTCGGTTTAGTAGGCAAGATAGTGGGAGGTCAATCAATCAGATACAGGATTGAAACCCAGCAATAGGAGTGAGCTAGCTTCCACATGCTGCAAATTGATTGGAAGAGTAGGCCACACCCTGATGGAAACCTCTTTCAATAGAAGCAAGGCTATGGCCAGATTAGGGAGGCCTATTCTCCCCATAACTTTGCGGCTGCCAATCTGATTCCGCCACACTGAGGCAAAGCACTGGGGTAGTGCAGTGGAACAGCAGGGGGAGGGGAGCAGCAAGATCCCCAGGGAATGATGAGGGTGGACTTTGGGGACAGGGCATGGTGCCCCAACAGGCTGGACTGGAAAACAC
>NW_022111373.1:42860976-42862672 GCF_000313985.2 Echinops telfairi | reverse complement strand
TTCAATCACTAATTAATCTAATTATGAATTAATTCAAATTATTATAATTTAACTCCTTTGAGCAAGGGATAGAACATATAGAAGTTGAAACAAATTATCTGTCACAGTTCCCTTTAGCTCAACAATTCTAGAAACTGTATTTTTGAAATAATCCTGCAGCAGAAAAATAGGATTAAAAAGGACAAAACAAAAGAAAAAAACTCAGGTATATATAAATTTTCCCCCTGAAAGTCTTGATCTTTAAATGTATAATGGATTATAAAATTTTTGCAATTTGTGTTATTACTGCTTTTTTAGGACATTTGTCACCATTGAACTTATAACAAAGTTTCTTCTCATAACCACTAATTCATCCAGGTTTACGTTGGGCACTGTGCGAACACCTTACATCTGGGAATGTACTGATTCATATATAAAAGACTTGTTGTTGTTAGGTACCACTGAGTTGGTTCCAATCCATAGTCACCTTATGCACACAGAATGAAACACTGTCTGGTCCTGCACCATCCTTTGGGAAAGTATTATTGTGGTTTTTGGGTACCAGTGAGCTGGCTCCAACCCATAGTGCCCCTCTGCACAATAGAATGAAGCACTTCATGGTCCTGTGCCATCCTCACAATTGTTCCTATGCCTCAGCCCATTGATGGAGCCACTGTGTCAATCAATCTCATTGAGGGTTTTCCTCTTCTTCACTGCCCCTCAACTCTATGAAATATGGTGTCCTCCTCCAGGGCTGGTCTCTCCTGACAATATGTCTAAAGTATGGAAGGTGCAGTCTTGCCACCCTTGCCTCTAAGGAGCACTCTGGCCTTACTTCTTCCAACGCAGATCAGTTTGTCCTTTTAGACTTCCATGGTACTTTCAACCTTCTTCTCTAGCACGACAATTCTCATGCACCAGCTCTTCTTCGGTGTTCCCTAGTCAGTGCCCCTCTTTCAAATACATGGGATGCAGTGGAGAATATCACGGCTTTAGTCAGGCACCCCTTAGTCTTCAAAGCAACATCTTTGCTTTTCAGTACCCCAAAACGTCTTGTACAGGAGATTTAGCTAATCCAACACATCTTTTTGATCTCTTGACTTCTGTTTCCATGAGCATTGATTGTGGATCCAAGCAATTTGAAAACTTCCATCTCTGCTCTATTTGTCATCACGTTACCCATTGGTCTGGTTACGAGGACTTTGGTCTTCATTGAGTTATAATCCATACTGAAGGCTTAGGGAGCACACCATCAATTCTACATTCCATAATTTATGCACATTTTGTTTCAACTCATTCATTATAGTCCCCTCAATGTATCATTGCTTATCCCACTTTCTCTCAGTATTTTTTTGGTCATTTCTCCTTTTTTCCTAACCCTCTGTCCTTGAGTAAATGCTGTCATTTGATTTTAAATGATCGGTTATTCTAATAGGACATGAGTTCACTTACAGACCTGAAGAGCCACTAAGTAAGGCTCATCCATAGTCTTAGGGGCCATATCGGCCTTCATCAACCAATAAGGCTGGTCTCTGTGATTTTTGAGTTCCATACCACATGTTCCCCCACTCTATCCTAACGTGATTCTTCTCAGAGCCATGGGTATTAGTAGCCAGGCACCATCTAGTTCTTTTGGTCTCAGGATAGTGGAGGCTGACGTTTCCTTGTGCCATTAGTTAGCAGGATTGTTTCCATGTACCTTTTGATTTTCATCACT
>NW_022111373.1:42857502-42859600 GCF_000313985.2 Echinops telfairi | reverse complement strand
CCCGCTTTGTCTTCAGCGGTTGTGTCGGGAAGGTGAGCATCATAGAATGCCAATTTACTAGAAGACAGTATTCTTGTGTTGAGGGAGTACTTGAGGTGCTCCACCATCTTTATGGATGTATTTTCAACAAAGATAAATATACATATGAAAATATCTCGTGTTATATACAAATATCTTCTGTCAAACAAAACTCACCGTCATCCAGTCAATGCTGATTCATAGAGACCCTATCAGGTCGAATTGCCCCTGTGGGTTCCTGAGGCTGTAATTCTCAAGGAGATGAATTGACACAGTGGCTGCAACAATGGGCTCAAATATCGTCATGATTGTGTATGGTGCATATTCTGTTTGTACATAGGATTGTTATGAGCCAGAACTAATTAAAGGCACCTAACAACATGATTTGTTTTTCACAGAAAAGGTTTTGTACAAATGGAAATGCAATACATTATGAGAATAAGCACATTTATCAATATACCACATATGCTAATTTCATTATATTCAGCAGAAGAGAAGATATTCCACTCTATACTTTCACGTTCATTTTGTGGGTTATCCTATGATAAAGTTTCATAAAATATTGGGTAGAGTCACTTATGGATATAGGTGATAAAATTTCTCACACAAAAAGTTTTGTGTAGAGCTATGTTTCAAAGTAATTTAAGTCATATGCTGTGATAGATACTTAGGCGAGAAGGGGCACAGAGTCCTAGTGGAAGTTTTCCAGAAATATTTAGCAACCACTGAAAAAATATGTATTAAAATATTTAGACACGAGTTTATTATAAGTTTTACAAATGGAAAGCGTGTATAGCACAATATTTACAAATGATACATACACTTATTATGAAGTCCAGAGAGTCCGACTGCTTCCATCGATTCTCACCAACCATTTTTATTCCTAATCAAGCTATAGTTGTAATCGATGAACAGACGTAGTGGTGACAGGAAAACTGGCTGATTTTTTTCATTTAGTGAAAACTAGGAGCTCGTTTATCAATGATGTGAATTCTTTTTTTGCTGAATCAGATAATAGTTTTTCAACTACTAGAAGAATATTTTAGCTGTAACTACAGATATGATATACTTTTAATTTCCATCTGTCTTACTAATTTTTCCCTCACTTGCTTAAGGGTTAACAATCAACAGCATGGCAGATAAGTCCTGTTTGACAGTGTTTTCTGGTTTCCCTGGTTCAGATGCGCAAGATGGCTTTCAGGACTTCATTGAGATGGGAGCGAATGAGTGCTGGTAGTAGATCCGCAGAAGCTCCTATGACTCCTATCGGTAAGGAGAAAAGAGCATGAAAGTAAACTGCTCATTGCAATTTTATTCAGTGTCGATTGAATCGTTGTCACTTAAAGTTATACTTGAGCCACCTCTCAATATGTGTTAGCTTCTCGTTATAGAATGCACATCTTCTGTTGTCCTTACATTTTTGTAGCTGTAAAAGTATTTTTAAAACTGAAATAAACTCCTGTTCTTCAGTAACAGTTGCCTAAAGTCACACCTTTCCTGGAAAGAAAAGCATTGGCTTCAAAGCCTGGGTGTTCTCTGTGCAATAGACAAACCATAGCACATGACCCTGCAAGGGCTGTGGCCCTCCGAGGGCCTTGGTGCATACTGACTGGGGTCAAGGAAATGGTTTCCAGTCAACTGCACATGGACTGGGAGGCAGTGATTGTGTATTTATTCCCTTAGCATAGAGTGAGCAACTAGAGACTTACAGACAGTAAGACTGAGGGAAATGGGGAGATATTCATCATCTCGTTAAGGAATTTATAATCCAATATGACTATGGATTGAATTGTGTTTCTCAGAAAGATATGTTGAAGCCCTCACCCTTATTACCTGTAAAAATGACCTTCTTTGTAAAGAGAAATTGAAAATGCTCTCGGTTAGCCTGAAGTCATGATGGAGCAGGATAAGTCCTAATCCGATATGAATGGTGCCCTTATGAAAGAGAAGAGAGGACATACAGAGAGGCACACAGGGGAAAAACACTATAGGAACGTAGTGGCAGAAATTGAAATGATGCATCCAGAAGCCAGTTAGATCAGTTAGTATCACCAGAAGCTCAAAGGGAGGCATGAAACAT
>NW_022111373.1:42852971-42856968 GCF_000313985.2 Echinops telfairi | reverse complement strand
AGAATAGCTAAGAGTCAGACCAGGTTCTACTGGGCAGGAGAGGAACCTCTGAGAACTGAATAGGGTTTCGTACTTGAGATGTTTATATTAAAGCATCTTCCAGGGTCTGAAGAAAGAACAATTCCCTGTCTTGAAAGAATTAAAATGACTAGCCTGCTAGTCCTGCAGGACATACTCTTGGGCAGATGAAATGCTTACATGATATCATATCAGAAGGAAAAAAACTCCAAACAGCAGTGTGTCTTCCTTTGAATTTTCCTAGCAGTTTTGTCAACCCCAGTGTTAGTCTGGGTAGACTAAAGAAGCAAATTCACAGACACTCATATGTGTATGGGAAAGAGCTTTATATGCAAGAGCAATCAAATATTGAGAAAACATCCCAGCCTAGTCCAGATCAAGTCCATAAGTCAAATATTAGCCCATACATCCAATAACAATCTATAAAGTCCTCTTCAGACTCACAAAATGTGTACAATGATGCCAAGTGCAAGAAGATAACAGGCCAATGGGTGGGAAGTCTTGTAGATCCAGTGACATTGTAAGAATCTCAGTGCTGGCAGAGGTCTCCACTTGGCTTCTCTGGCTCTAGGTCTGGTTTCATCAGCCTCTCTCCATGAGTCTTCTCCACAGGGATGTCTTATAGGGAGTGAACAGAGAGAGAGAGAGAATGTCTCCAACCTCCAAGGAGGCATATTGGAGCCAAGAAGCCTCAGGAGAAGACCATGACCACACAGAGGCCTCATTGACTATGACCTGTCGACAGGCTAGATTCCATCCCTTCACTCTGAATCCTTAAATTGACACCTACCAGAACCTATCAAGCATAGTCTTGCTTCAGAATTGGCACACAATTACACAATTGAGCTGATTAAGACAGGGCCAACTCTGTAGGTTTAGAAAGGGGGAAGAAATGGCAATGATCATAGATAGAGGAGAGGTCAGTTCTCAGAAGTTAGGAAAATGTGTAATGGACAAGGATGAGACAAAGCTACTGCAGATCAGAGAATAAGAGCATGCTTGAATCAGTCTGGTCTACTCAGCCAACTGGGGTCATGATGGGCAGGGAGTGGAAGTGAGGAAGGAATCCCTGGACGCTTTCTTCCTGACTTCCATTTGCCTTCGGATGACATTCCATGACTGGATGTGACCCACTTTGCAACATGGCATTGCAGATTAGTTACAGTGGGTTCAGTGTTGCTGACTGTGCACAAATAGGGATACCAGAGTTTCTAGACACCTTTCTTACCTCTGCTTTTGAAATAAACTCCTAACCTTTCTCCCAACTTGGTCTTATCCCTCAAACTCTCTCCACTACCCTATTGCCTGAACGAGTTTTGATAAATTCAAATTGGCTTGGTCTCTCTCCTACTCAAAACCTCCCACTTTAAATGGCTCTTTAATAAAGCTATTCCCTAATAAAGCTACTTAACACAATGCTTGTGGGAAACAAAGATTTCTCCCAAGTCTTCTCCCCCAAATAGACGTTAGACTTAGGACTCTGCTTGCAGCTAATGGTAAATGATTGTCAAGTTACCTCCCTGAAGGCAGTCAGTTGCCAGACTACTGTCTGGGCCCAGTACAGGTAGGGCCTCACTCCCTGCTGTTAAGGACAATGGTCTACTTCTCCCTAAAGGCTTTCGACCATTAGTCTGGTCCCTGCAGAGTGGATTTACACCCTACTTATAGTTTCTATAGTGAGCCAGAGAACAGGTCAAACCTGCTCAGTGACTTACAAAGTTAGGCTGCCATCCTGAATCTAGGATCCGCCCTTCTTGTCACATGTGTACCCCAAATCCTTCCTCTTCCTATTGTGTGTATAGCCCTAGGTTGTCCCCCTCTCATTGCTGTATTATCTATAGTACAGCCACTTCCTGTGACGTATGTCTTTACCGGTAATTAGGGGGCTTGCATGCCCTCCAAAGGTATATAAGCCCGGGTTAGCAATAAAAATTCCTCTTGGTCACTTGTCAGTTCTCCCTCTCCGTTCCCATGTCCTTGCTCCCCTGTTCCCTTTACCCTTGTCCTCTTTGCCCTCCTTCTCTCTCCACGTGGACCACCAAGTGAGATTGAGGTGAGCATGCTACCATGAAATATGTCTGACTCCATTATTTCAGTCTCTCTTCTCTCTCTCACGCTCTCGATGACTTTATTATAATCTTTATATATCTCAACCATACAATTGCACCTATTGAACCCGTGATTAATTGTGGGAGGGCTGGCTTTGCCCCCACAAATGCTCAATTGTCAAAGCCCTCCTTGACAACCCTGCCCTGTGTACACATTTTATGTTCACACAATAACAACCTATATGTGCCCAGAATTTTATTTCATGCTCCTTTGCTTAGCTTTTCTTTTTCTCAAGTAGTTGGAATAAATGGCCTTCCCTTTGTCCTTTATTTGCAGGCATGGTTTCCAGGAGGAAGGCTCATCCGTGTTAGCCTGGATTGGATGATTGCCTCTGATAGAATGCTGTAGAATCTTGCACCCACACATTGCATTGAATGTGTATTTATCTCTCACCCTCACTTACCGCTCAGCAAATCAAGTGTTTGTCTTTACCAGGGACATAGCATAAAATCTGTGACAGAGTTTGTTCTTTAAAAGTATTTTTGCAGTATAAATGAATCAATGAACATGAACTGTCTCAGGGGTGACATACTAGACAGCACCTGTTGGGTTTCCAACTGGAGTCTGGAAGCAATAGGTACCTTCGTTTAGCCATTGCACCTAGAAATGTAATGACCCACAGCCTGCTGGGTTGAATGCACCTGAAAGCCTCAGGGAATCTTGTCATTTCACATTTTATTATGTGACTACAACTTGAGCTGAATAGGGAAAAATGAATCCTGGCCAGCATTGCGTATTGTGCTAGGAATAGAACAGTGAGCGGGGCCATTGCAGTCAGTGGTGGTAAAGGTTACCATGGTGTCGTTAGGGACTGTCCTTAAACTGTGGTTGGACCGTGTGCCTCATTCCACCCAGGCACTACTCCGTGCCCTTGGCTTCCAGTGTCCACTGGGGAATGCTGCATAGCCCCTTCTTCTGAAAGCTGTCCCTGCAGACAGATTTTTGCCCTCAGTGTCTCTCCGCAGAGCAGTGAATATGATCTCATCCTCTCCTGGCTGCTCATAAAATGTCATTTGATATAGAGTGTCCCAGCCAGGTGACACAATGAGAGATGAGAGCACCCCAGGGGGTCTTCATCATCAATCTCCGCAGGCACAGTATATCCTCGTTGTCCTATTTGCAGCCTTTCCTGTTACGCTTTTCAATTTTTTGCTAAGCATTAGCTAGACTGACCTCACTGAGTGGTAGATCAAAGATGTTGACAGAATAAAAAGCTATGTTCTTGTATAAGTGTGTGATGTTAGCATTTGCACCTAAGTGGAGGACAGGGTCCAAGTGGAACTGAGTAGAGGGGAGAGAATACTTCTAAGATGTAACTGACATGCTGCTGTGGATGCAAAATACACCGCTTCCTTTCTTGCTGACTGTGAGATCACTTTTGCCTCCATTCAAAGGAGGGTCTTGAATACTGCCTAATTCAAAAAACAAAAACCAAACCTTTGCTTCAAATGTAAACCTATGGGAATAAAGATGATGTCACAAACTGCAGTAAAAAGGTCATCTCTTGATCTTGGATATTTCTCAGTGAAAATTATTCAGGATGTCATTGCTGGCGATGCAAAGCGCAGAGTGCCGCAGCCTGCATGCTGTGATTTGCTGACGGGAGTGACGGAGAGTATTTTTGTCAGAGGATCTGGTTCCCTGCTTAGCCTCAATATTTCAAAAAAAGCTCATTGCAGCAAAATTTTCATTTGGCAGCATCTGCTGTGTGATCGTCTTGGTATCCACATATTAAATAATACTGACACTTCAAGGTCAAATGAAAATCAAACTGATGTGATGAATATTCAATTGTTAGCTTCTGTGGCCCTATTCTCCTATCTATCTATCTATCTATCTATCTATCTATCTATCTATCTATCTATCTATC
>NW_022111373.1:42851967-42852854 GCF_000313985.2 Echinops telfairi | reverse complement strand
ATCTATCTACCCTGTAAATATACAAGCAAGGCATGTAATCAGTAATTATGGTATTTAGGGGAAAAAAGTTCTGAGTCTAGGAGTCATAATCCCCAAATAAAACATAAACCAAACCCAATCCATAGCTGTTGAACAGATTCGGACTCATAGTTACCCTATCTGACAGAGTCAAATTGCCTCAAAGGGCTTCCGTTCTACAATCTTTCCAGACACTTATTATAGTGGGTTTAAATTGTTCACCCTTTGGTTAGCAGCTGAGCCAATAATAGGGCAAAAGAAATGTCTGTGATGGTTAGAGGTTATGTCAACTAGACACTCTGGGGGAAAGGTATGGGCGGAGCTCAACCAATCAGGCATCCTGAAGACACCTTCTTGGCATCATAAGCCTTTTTGTATAAGAAAGACAGACCTAGGAGAGCTGAATCCCCTTTGGCCCTTTGTCTTCTGCAGGAACTGGATCTTGCATCTGGTCCCTCATATCCTGTTGCATCGCCTGCTGATCTTGAGAATCACCAATGGTGAATTCATTCAGCTGACTTCAGACCTCTGTATCCTCCAGCCTTTTCTCTGCTTCATCATCCTGGTCTGGTTCCTTAAACTCTTGTTGCCTGCCACTCCAAGAAGCCATCAGTGGACTACCCTGTCTTGAACTGGATGGGACTTACCTATTTTTACAACCGTGTAAGCCATTCCTTGATATAAACCTCTACCTATATCCAACTCGTGTAGGAATCACTGGTTTTGTTTCTCTAGAGAACCCAACCTAACACAATGGCTAACTGTGAACACAAGAGTGTTATGATGGGAAAAAAATTAACATGAATTCTGTACTTGATTCTGTCACTGTTGATCTTGGACATGACACTTAAACTGTAGGCCCCAGTTTC
>NW_022111373.1:42851021-42851755 GCF_000313985.2 Echinops telfairi | reverse complement strand
TGTGAAGTCCCCCCCCCTTTGTTTTTGTTGTTCCTGAGCACTTAAGTAATAGACCAGGCAACTGTTTAAGAGAATTAATTAATTAGAATGGAACTCCTAATTGAGACTCTCAAAGTTGGGAAAAGGAGCCTGTCATTTGATTTAGTGTATATATTAAACATGGACTAGTGACATTTCCAGTAGAGATCATAGTGTGACATGACAATAAAGGGCCTTTATTAGGGTTGTTTCAGAGGGTCTGAGGTTACATGCAGCCTCTACAACCCAGTGGCCAGAGAGCGATGTCAAGAAGCCTGGGCATTTTCAATGGCAAAGCCTGGAGTGACCGTGAAACGTCTATTTCTGAGCAGTATTCTATTTGAGGATAATGTAAGCATTTGTTTCTGGGATTTTGCCTAGTAGCCCAGAACACCCACAAAGGTCTTAGAGTAATTTGATCGGTGTTTCTGTAGAAGGATACCAAAGCCACAGACACTGTTACTGGAAAGGCAGACAATGCGTTTTAAGGAAGACAACATGTTTCATGGAACTGGGCCGGGAGGGGAATTGAGAGAGTTAAATGACAGCAATTAGGAACAATGATTAATGCTAACCTAAACTTCTGGGAACTCTGCCTGAAGAAGCTCGGCAGGGTTTGTTGGTGTTTGCAACATTGCTTCTTGTTTCGCCTCAGATGCTTGCATGCAGTTTTGCTTGAGGTCTTTGCTATTCTCCATTGGCCCTATTTCTGAGCA
>NW_022111373.1:42849146-42850921 GCF_000313985.2 Echinops telfairi | reverse complement strand
CTTGGTCATGTCATACAATATGAATAGTTGTACTTTTAGAGGTATATTTACTTTTCTGGAATTACTATTTGAGATTATCACTGATATTTGTGGCCATCGTCTTTCTTTTGTTGGTTTATTTTTATTTATTATTAATCATTTTATTGGGAGCTTTTATAGATATTGCAACAATTCATACTTCAATTAAATCAAACATAATTGTACAATTGCTGCCACCATCAGTTTTATAACATTTTCTTTCTTTTTGAACTCCTTGATATCAGCTCCTCTTTATCCCTTATCCCCCTACCCCAGGGAACCTTTATTATAATATTATTGTTATTGTTATTATTATTGCTGTATCTTACATTCTCCAATGCATCCTCTTACCTGCACTTCCCTTGTTCAGCCCCCCTGTGTAGATTAATACAGTCCTCATTGCTATCAGTTTCCTCTTTCCCCCTTCCCTCCCCACTCTCTTCCTGTACCCTCAGGGACTCATTGCTCATGTTACTGTTTCTGAAGGGTTGTTGCTTTCATGCATTGAATGATCTTAAGTATATAAATGGACCTATGCAGGTCTGACAAGAATAATGAGGTAAAACAAAGGCCATGATGGTAAGGGCTGGGGGAATATTACAGATCTAGAGGATAGTTAGGTACTTCCTCAGTGCTATACCGCACCCTAGAAATACCAGACCTTTCATGTGGCCCTTCTGCTAGGGACTGTCCAATTATTTTACAGGTGGGCTTTGGGTCCTGAATTGAACAGTGTAGACTCTTCCATTGTTTTACATGTCATTTGAGTCAGTTCAGGCTTATAACAACTCTATGCACAACAGAACAAAACACTGCCCGGTCTTGTACCATCCTCATAATTGTTCTGATGCTCAAGCCCATTGTTGCAGCCAGTGCCAATCCATCCTGTTGAGGTCCTTCCTCCTTTTCACTGCCCCTCTACTTTATCAAGCATGATCTCCTTCTCCAGAGACTGGTCTCTCCTTACACCATGTCCAAAGTACAAGAGATGAAGTGTCACCATACTTGCTTTTAAGGAGCATTCTGGCTGTACTTCTTTCAAGACATTTGTTTGTTAAAGTTGATCTGTTATTTAATTTCTTGGGCACAGTTTTGGTAATTACTGAAAAATAAAGACCTAATGTTGAAACGCTTTCCCCTCTTTGGCCTAGGCAAGGGGAATATGAAGGTTGGCATGAATTCCAGGAAGATTCTAGACCCCTGCTGTGAGCTCTGGTTTATACTGATCTTACTGTACGTATTTTAATGTGGGATATTGTTGAGAGAGTGGGTATCAGTTAATCTGATTGATGAATTTTATGTCTAGCACTAGTAGTTCAATTTTTGGGCTTCCATGTAGGAGACCTAGATTTGATTGGTGTAAGGTCACTATGAATTGGAAACAGCTTGAGGCAGTGAGTTTGAAGTTTGATTTGGAATATATCTCTGTGCTGTCACCTGTCTGTCAGTGGAGATTTGCTGAAAGGGTTTCAATGACTCCCCAAAGGCCTTGTGATCTACTTCTGAAAAGATGCACATTTCTGATTCATGAGTTCACTATGAGTCAGAGGCTGATTTGACTTCAGTTTAATAAAAAGACAGTTATTAGCAGGCTTGCCTTACATGTCTGGGTTATATGAGATAGGTTGACAGGTAGCTTTCTTAGTTCTACTTGCTCAATTTTACCTGGATAAGTTAGGTTGCTTGGGCACTGAGAATCTTGAAGAAGTGTGGTACCTACTTGATCTCAGATATAAGCCTTTTTGCTTGTCTTTCTT
>NW_022111373.1:42846657-42847867 GCF_000313985.2 Echinops telfairi | reverse complement strand
GGGAGGAGACGAGCCAGACAGGGTGCAGTATAGCACCGATATACTGTACACCGATATACAACTTTCCTCTAGTTCTTTAATGCTTCCTCATCTCACTATCATGATCCCAATTCTACCTTACAAATCCATCTAGACCAGAGGATGTGCACTGGTACAGATCAGAGCTGGAAACAGGAAATCCAGGACAGATAACCCCGACTAGGACCAATAATGAGAGTAGAGATACCAGGTGGGTAAGGGAAGGTGGGGGAGAAAGGGGGAACCAATCACAATGATCTACATATACCCCTCTCCCTAGGGGATGGACAACAGAAAAGTGGGTGAAGAGAGACGTCAGACAGGACAAAGTAATAATAATTTATAAATTATCAGGGGTTCGAGAGGGAGGGAGGGTGGGAGATGGAGGGGGAAAAATGAGGAGCCGATACCAAGGGCTCAAGTAGAAGGAAAATGTTTTGAGAATGATGATGGCAATAAATGTACAAATGTGCTTGACACAATGGATGTATGTATGAATTGTGATAAGAGTTGTACGAGCCCCCCACAAAATGATTTAAAAAAAAAGTAGTCAGGGGTCATTCAATAGTTTGTCCACCATTTTGTCCTGCTATGGTGGTTTGGGTGATGTTATCATACTGGAAGCTATGTAGCTAGTATTTTAAATACCAGCAGGGTCACTCAGGCTGGACAGGTTTCAGTAGAGCTTCCAAAGTAAGATTAAGAAGAAGGAAGAGGACCACTATGGCTCATGACCAAAATCTTTCTTGCTGTCTGTGTTTGTAAATAAAGTGTTACTAGAATATAAACACGGTCATTTCATTGTCTATCGTATATTACTGCTTTTGAATTAAAAATTCAAAATTGAGTAGTTGTAACAGGGACAACATTGGAATTGCAATGCCCCAAATTTTTACTATTTGTCCAAGTACAAACATTTTCTGTTACTTGCTGTACTTCTTCGTGGATTACCTTTGTAGAAGATCTTCTCTTTGTCTTTGTTGTTCTGTTGTTTTTATTGTTAGATGGCATCGAATGGATTCCAACCCATAGCTACCTTAGGTGTTCTGTAGATTTGCTAAAATGGTTTTAGTTATAATTTTATTTTTAATTTTCCTGATTGGAGATTATTCTTTTATCAGTACTTATCCATAAACTCTGTATTATATATCCCTATCTTGTGTCCAGTATAAGAACTCTAATTAGATCTATG
>NW_022111373.1:42820291-42843620 GCF_000313985.2 Echinops telfairi | reverse complement strand
TTTAACATCATTAGCTACAACAAAAGTACTAATTTCTTAGTTTTGTCTATTGTCCATTAAGTTTAACATTTTTAACTTCACTTATTGCTTTTTCCAGATCTAGAAATATGATTCTGTTATTTTCCAAATCTGTATGATCATCTTATTCATATTTTTTACATCATATATTTTATTTTTTTAATATACCAAGCATACTTATTTTAAATTCTATGAGCAAATTTATTTTAAATTTGCTAATGATTAAAGCTATTCTATGTCTGAGTCCTTTTTTAAAATCTCCATAGTTGCCTCTCAAGGTGATCATTTCCTTTGTGAATTTTCTACTCATAAACAGTGAGTTTCTAATAGTGAAGTTATGTTATTTGTATCTAATTCTATAAAAAACCCGTTGACAACATTATTTTGTTGCTCATGATATATAGCATATCATAATGTCCAAGGCAATTGTTAGAAACTGATTTCCAAGCCAGAGAATCCAAACGCTGATGGTTATTGAGCATTTGCCTAGACTTGATGTTAAATTTCATATTATCTCCTGCAATCTATTTTTGCTTTTTTTGTCCTTTGAAGATCAAAAAGACCTGGAATGACATAGTTCTTTATACACTGGATAGCTAAGCGACCAGCATTTCTATAACCCACCAGCCACTTCATCCAAGAAAAAATAAGATTCTCTGCTCCATACAGATGTATAGCCTTGGATCCCCAGGGAGGAGTTTTATTCTGCCGTTTAGGGTTGCTGTGAATCAGAATTAACTCAATGACAGCGGATTGGGTGTCATTCCTTGGGACCTAACTGAGATAGAATAAAATTAGAAGACCAAAATACTATTTTTTTTTAATTTGCTTGGTAATAGTCCTCTCATTTCCAACAACCCTCAGAGTTGAATGTAGCATCTGCATCACTATCCTGGTAACAGTTATTTCAGATAATAGCTTCTGCACCTTCAGGTGCATGCTCTAGTTCTCTTGCAGCAAATAACATCTGTTACATGACATTGTCCTCCGCCTTGTTCTTGAACTCTACCCTGTTACTTGCTATACATCTTGGGTCTGCCTCATAGTCTTTTGATCCATTTTTAATTCTTATCCAACTGGGATGACTTTAAAATCTTGAATTTTTAGCTTCTTCATGCTTAAAATAAATTTTTCAACCATTGTACTTCAGATACCCACTTCCATCGTTACTAAAAACTTCTCCATTTTACTCTCTAACCACAATGTCCAACTTTCTGTCTATTCAAGTCTTTTCTGATACTTCATTCTTTGACCCCATTTAGTCCTCCATTCTATTTCTCTGTTACCTTCAATGATTGAAACATTTTCTGTGTTACTTCTCCTAGTCCTTGTCAAGCTATTTTATAATTCAGAATTTCAAACACTCCTATACTAATACTTGAATATGATGTACGACATCCACTTTTTATTGTTATTCTTTAGTAAAACCTAGTCCTGGATTTTTAAAAAAGTTCATTTTTCTCTGATTTCATACCTAGGTTATTGGATGCTCCTGAACAAATGTTATGAATTCAACTTTTAGTAATGTTCAGCTACTTTATTTGGACACACCCCTCCTGCATAAAAGAAAAAACAACATGGATGCAATATTAAGACTATTTATTTTAAAGCATGAAAGAACTAAGAAGATATTAAGAAAATACAAGATGAAGAAAAAAATGGAACTCACAGAGATATTCTGCACACTGAAAATACTTGGTCCAGCAGGCATTTTCCAATGTGGGAAAAATTGTACTTTAATTTTTGTGGTTTTATAGGATAAAGCACCATAATTTAAGGCCCATGGCCAACTCAGAAGGATAATCTAATAATAAACTCCCCCACATTAAGCGAGAAACTCCAGAGTTCTATATCCTCAAGGGAAAGGTGAATGAAAAAGAAACTGCTGGAAAGGTTGTATTGATACAAAGAGGAGAAAGGAAGGAAAGGGGGAAAAATCCCTCTGAAAGGTTGTGACTATAGACTAAACTCTGGGCATAGTTTAAGGTGGTCATAGACTTATGACCTTACATGCTCAAGTTAGTGACCTTGGATACCAGGCAGAAATATATTCAAATTCTCATTGGAGGTGGAAAACCTAGCACTGGACCCCAAGAAACACAGACAACTATTTTTAGAGTCAAAATGCAGTAAAAAGAAAAGGTAAAAAGTAAAATTAAGTACATAAGGCAACCAAACAATTGATGGACAGGAAATGATATAATTAACAGAAAAAATAAAAAGATCTCCAAAGACTTTAAAATTAAAATCGTTGGACTCAGATTTAAACTCAATGCTAATTTAATTTAAAGAAATAGATATAAAACACAGGAAATTCTAAACATTACCCTAACAGATTTGAAAAAGAGTCACATAGAATTTCTGAAAAAGAAAAAAAAATCTCTGACCTAAATTAAAACTCAGTGTATATGTTTAACAAGAAATTATCCAGGATTAATAGGCTAGTGAGTTGATTATTAATGAGAAGAAATATAAAGGGACAAAAGTATAGAATATATGAAGGAAAATGAAAGTTCATGAATCAGGCAGAATATAGATTTAACTTGCGTAGAGAGAGAATGGGGGTAGAGGCAATATTTGAAGGAATGGTGGGAGAATTTTCAAGAGCCAATGAAAGACAAGAGGGAGAAGCAAGATCAGGGAACTGGGTGAGATAGAACACAGAAGTTGGCGAGGAGTGGGTTGAAATGTTGAATGCAGAGTTCATGGTCTGAAATGTGATCCCTCCACCTAATTCACAATGAAGTAATCATTTAAAAAATCTGTCATAGTTTAAGCAGAATAAATTTAGGTTTTACACCTAAAACCTAAGAACATCAAAGTAAAAGAAGAATTTCAAAGTAGCTAGAGAACAATGTCAGAATGTTTTTCAAAGGAGCAAGAATTAGACTCACTGTTGGATTCTCAAAAGCAACATTGAAGTCAGTGGAATAATATCTCTAAATTAACGAATAAGATAGTGACCAAACTGGAGTTCTATGTCATGAGAAAAATAGGATAGTTTTCAGACAGATATAATTAGGAAATACTTTTCACCAGCATATCCTCATTAAAGAATATTTTAAAGTATAAGGAAAGTGAACCCAAATGAATGGCCTAGGGAAAGAGCAAAGCGCAAAGCAGAGATAAATATAGGAGTAAATGTAGGCACTTTTAGTAATGATGGGGTTAGCATGGAGCATCAAAAGACATGGTAAGAATAGCACATTTTGGAATTCAGTGAAAATAGTCAATGTCCACTTTATTATCTGGTAGGGAAGTAAAGATATTGACAAAACTTAAAATTATTAATTTAACCATAGTGCTTTTGGTATATTCTGTACTGCTGCCATATTTCACAAGAAAGTAAAACATGCTTTGTTTTTCATCTAGCAATTTTACCCACCCTAAAATGTGTGACCTCCATCTGGAGCCCATCGGATTTTCTTGATTTTCTGGCCGTGCTATTAGGCGCTCCTGGTCATGTTCTTTACACTCCCTAAAATAGCTCCATTAAATATTCTCGAATCGCTTCTCCAACTCCAACCTGTCTCCTCCTTACCATGTCATGTAGAACACATAGCAGCTGTAAGACAAGACAATCTCAATTTTCTGTCACCCTAACTAAACATTCCTCCATACAAGAATCAATCCTTTTCTAACTCCACTCCTCCAGGTTGAGTCTATTTAAACCTACTCATGTCAAAACATACTCATGCACAACCTTAAAACACACTCACACACAACCTTTGACCTCCACACCCACTTCTAACAGCATTCCGTTTTTCTCTTTGATAGCTAAGCTTCTCGAAAGCCATGTCTGGCCTCTCTGTTTCCTTGCCTCCTATTCCATTGTCTAGACCACTAGTTCTCAAGCATTTTGGTCTCAGGACTTGTTCAGAGTCTTGAAAACCATTTAGGACCCACAGAGCTTTTGTTTAAATGGATTATAGCATGGATACCTATCCTAGGATGCTCAATTTTCCTCTTCAGATGACAAATTACCCTTTCCTATTTATTTCTATCAGCAAGTAAATGTGAAAAGAGCAGATATAAGGGATTATAGGTTGCTTTGAAATCCCTTGTGCCCAACTCAAAACTTGCTTCTTCTTTTCTTTCTTTTTCTTTTTTTTGGGGCTGTAATTAACTCTCTGTGTATAGATTTCCTGATCTCCCATTCTTTCTTGATAATTGTAAAACCATTAGTTATCATTTCTACTGAGTTTCCTTTATCTAGATGATTTGTGTAGACTTAAAAATCAAATGGAAGAACAGTTTAAGAAACAAGAGTACAGAACCAATTCACCCTATTCCTCCAAACCCCTTCTATGGAATAACGATCCAGTTTCACACTCCGGCTGAAGTCTGTCCTTTCTCTCAGAAAATCGCCCGGGTATCCACGATGGACCTTCAACTTGAGAGTCTAACGTGCTAAAGATGGTTTCTCAGGAGATGCTATTTCTCTGAAAAGTAGCTGAAAAAAGCTTTGTCCACAGCAAATTAAAATAAAGCCGAGGCACAATATTACATGTATTATCCTTGACAAATTTAGGAATAAAGCAGGACTTATTAGGTAAGTACACGAAGTGAAAGTTTGGGATGGTTTTGCTATAAATATGCATATTGCCTCTCCTGAATCAAGCTCCCCCACCTTGAAAAAGTAATATCTAAAAGCCTTTAAAAAATAATATGAAGGACAAAAATTATTTTTCTTGAATTCCACAATACATGTGAATAGCACTATAGTCAGATTCTGGAATCATTTCATATATTACAATTCAAGTATTGCTGGGTGTGCTGCTGCAGGCCATGGAAAGGGGTGTGTGTGTGTGTGTGTGTGTGTGTGGTCTTTGACAATGAAGATGGGTGGGAACTAGTTGCAGGACAGATTGGGGTGAGCTATAGAAGAAGTATCTCTGAATAGTCCTTGCAGATTTAATATACCTCATCCTGGGAGACAATTAGCTGGGCTGCAGTTAGATGATGTAGACGGGCTGGGATAAAGTGAGATGGAATGTAGCTGCTGCTGAGGACTTGGTACACAAGAATTTGGTATTTAATTTCACCCAAGAAATTTCCTGTTTTAAAGATTAAATTATAAAGATAATTTGATTCTTTATAAACACTCCTAGCACAAGCAACATAGAGCTCGCTTCTCCTCTGAGTCCAATGTTAACTCTGAAATATGGTCTGAGGCAATGAGAACCAGCTTCCCTGCAAGCTCTTAAGGGAGCCCTTCGTGCTTGGCAGCTTGCATTGAGCACACGGGTTGCCCTAGTGATGAATGCCCTGCATTGTGTGGTCTCAGCATTTTTTCTTTCTTTCTGGAAAGGCTGTTCTAATGAGAAAGTGAACAGAGGGGGCTTCTTTTGAACCGAGCATAAGAGGAGGGCCACTTCTGAAAATGCAAGCATAATGGGGCCAATCTGAGGATTCATGCTTTCCCCACCCCCACCTCCCTTTTTCCCTTTATTACTTGGTAGCTTTCATAAGCCAGATTTGACTATGTACTGTTTTGGTTTGGTCTATGGTCTCAATTCTTTGTATCTTCCTTTAGAATTAAAGAGTAACCAATGGGATCTCACGTTGTCTCTCTGGCCCACCCTTCTTTCCCACCAACAGCAAAACCAAACAAAATTTAAAAACCAAGACAAAGCAAAACAACAATTTGTTGTGTTTCAGGGAGGGACATGCCCATGCTCCCAACCTATTTTAAAATGCTTCACTTTTTCAGATTTACCCACACAGGCACTAAGAAGTGTGCTTTCTCTTGTTTGAACACTCTGTCTCCTTCAGGATCCATTACATGGGCAGGAATGGGCGGAAACCATGAGATTGTTATATTTCAGGGCTCACTTGGGGCTAACTTTGATTGAATACATGCAGTAAACTCTTGATTATCCATGCTAATGGAAAGAACAGTCAATTAGACCATGCACATCTTTCTATTCAACTTTGTATTGTGTTAGGCGGTCCCCCCCCCCACTTCCCGCCCCCATTCTGAATGCACCAGCAGGTGGCTTTCTTAGAAAGATCATTTAAAATGACCTTTGTGATGCCAGTGGTTTGGGTAGGCTAGTTGGGAAAGGCATGGTTTCCCCCTTCCCTCCTTACACCCCAAAATGCCCGTGGGCCCCCATTCCTATTGCCCTCATATTACATGTTTCCTCTTACTTCCCACGCCACATCTCCTTTTTTTTTTTTAATCAAAATGAACTCTTAGGAAACTGGTGGATTAGGTATTACTTATTTGATGTCACCCAGCGAGGACGTCTATTTTATATTTGCATTTTAATAATAATCAAAGCCTCTAAATGAAAGAAATAAAATTATTGATAGTTGCATAATATTAAGTATTTGTACAAATAGAGTTATAAGGTCCATGACTCCCAAAATATCCACTGCTTTCGAGTTGATTCAGACTCATAAGGCACCTAGGTGTTTGCTACTTTGATGGTGCCATTAGTTTGGGATTTACTTTGGTTACTGTTGTCTCCAGTGCCTAGTAGAGTATCATGCATACATAAAGGGGCTTCAAAATCCTATTATCTTTCCATTCCACTTTTTCATGAACTTTTTGAAGTCCCCTCATAGTATATACTCAAAGAATGGAAAATATTATCATTTTCAACATATTTTCTTAATATGCTTTTATATTCCCCAAACTCTCCTAAAGTATAGACAGGACAGCTGTGAATATCATTACAATAACTGATCCTTAGCTTATTCTCTCTTTTTGTTGATATGTAGCTGATTGCTGAATTGCCTACGTTCTAAATGGAATAAAACATAATAGGATTTTTCATGGATCCTATGGAGATGGCTTTCCTTTGGAGAGAACTGACAGCGTAGCGTTCTGTGCACAGGCCATGTCTTTCACTGACTAATCTCCCACTGTGTGTGGGTGTGTGATAACCCGCTCATTGCACAGAGCTAACTGGAAGCTCGCTCTGGCTGTGCTTACTCCAATCTCTACTCTTAGTGCATGAGGTTAAGCAAAAGATTTCTCAGCTTTGTGCCATTTTAGTTGAGAAGGCGGCGGGTGGGGTGGGGGATTAGGATGGAAAGGAATCCCTTTGCCTTCGTGATATGTGATATATATTTTCTTTGTGGATGTTAAGGTGGATGACTTCTGATATCATCTGGAGAGGTGGCATCCGGCTTGGAGTTAGATGCGCTCTGTATTTGTGTTGTGTTAAGGTAGTCAATGTCATGGCTTTGGAGTTATATCCGGGCTGACTCATTCTCAGCTCTCTTACTAGTTTTATGAATGTGAATGAATTACCTAGCTCCTCGCAGATTCTGCTTTCTTTGCTGTACATGGATGATAACAACAGTATCTATTTCACTGGGGGGGGAAAACAACTTGCAAAATACTTCGGTTGGCACTGGCACATGTTGTTAGGTCCCATTGAGTCGGTTCTGCTTAGGGTGACCTTTTGCACAACAGAATGAAACAATGCCTGGTCCTGGGCCATCTTCACACCTGCTCTTATATTTGAGCCCTTTGTTGCAGCCACTGTGTCAAACCATCTCTTTTATGCTCTTCCTCTTGTTTTGCTGACTTCCTACTTTATCAAGCATGATGTCCTTTTCCAGGGACTAGTCTCTGCTTATGACATGTCTGAAATACGTGAAACCGATTCCCATTATCTATGCTTCTACTCCTTCCAAGGTGGATTTGCTTGTTATTCTGGCAGTCCATGGTACTTTGAATATTCTTCACCAGCACCGCAATTCAAAATTGCATGAATTCTTTTCTTCTTTTGGATTCTTTATTTGATGACCAACTTTCATATGCATATGAGATGATTGAAAATACTAGGGCTAGGGTCAGGCACATCTTAGTCTTCAAAATGACATCCTTGCTCTTCAACACTTTAAAGAGGATTTGTACAGCAGATTTACCCAATGCAATGTGTCCTTTGATCTCTTGACTGCTGCTTCCATGAGCCTTGATTTTGGATGCAAGCAGGATGAAATCCTCAACAACTTCAATAATTCCTCTGTTTATCCTGATGTTACCTAGAGGTTCAGCTGTGAGGATTTTTGTTTTCTTTATATTAAGTTGTAATCCACATTGATGGCTGCAATCCTTGATCATCCTCAGCAAGTGTTTCAAGTCCTACTGATTCTCAGTATATCTGCATATCTCAGATTGATAATAACCGGCAAAATAATGAGTGCTTAATTAAAATCACAATGATCATGACTGATAACCATTCTCTGAGTACCTGTTGTGAGCTCAGAATCATACAAGTGAATCCTCTTGTGAGCCCATTTTTCAACAACAAAACTGAGGTTCCTGATATACAGTACACAGCCATTAGAATGCTGAGCGTTTGAACGATATCTAGCTCTCTGTGTTATAGTATGTGAGCTCTCTAGGGTTTCACCCTTCACACCCAATCCACAGATGTGGCTATCCAAAAATTATACTGGGAAATAAAATGTAATTAAGCTTCAAGAGCATTTCTGTGAACACTATGTTTCTTTCTTTTTGCATTTTTTTTGTTGAAGAATGTGCCTGGGGCTTGGCGGGACTCAGCTCAAAGGATATTTCTTGGAAAGCGCTACCCCCACCTTGCTATCCAGCACTATTCTGTAACCATACCATGGGACCCCTCGTGGCATTTATCACAACCTGGAATTATGTATGTTTGCATTCAGGTTCTTGCCCAGGATTGCATCGTGAGGCTTCTGCAAAAAGGAATTTTGCTTTTTCCGTGGCTCTTTTCATCAGCACATGGCAGGCAAAGTGCTTGACCATGGGAACAGCTCAGCAAAGATGGATCCATGAACAAAGAAGAGAGTTCAACTTTTGTGAGACGGCTGCAGACCCAGGAGGTAAATACTGTGTTGCAGTAATCACACTGCAAGGCTTTTAGTACTTGGAAAAGGAGGTGGGAGCACGAAAATGCTGCCCACGCTCTCTGCCTGTAGGCCTGCTTTCTGCCTTTTGATGTCCGAAGGGAGCTGTCCTGATTCTTTTGCCAGGGAGTGAGGACTTGAGGGGCAGCCCAGGGCTAAATATGTCCCGGCTCTGCTCCTGCTTCATCCTCATTAACGCCACTTCAGAGCTGGCCGGAGGGAAAGATTAATTTAGTGACCACGCTTAATAGATAGATGCTTCTGGGCTTACATTTCATGCCTTACTCTCCAAGGCTCCGTGCTCATTGAAGTGCCAGTTCAAGATGTCAAGGGCAAGCAGCTGGGATTGGGGGAAGTGCAAGAGATCTATCTTTCTGCTGAGCCTTTGTTGCCCAGCCCATCCTGCAATCACCAAAACTGCCGAGACGACAGGAAAAGCCTTCAACATCCATTTCCTGTGCAGCCTGTGAACCCTGTTTCTGAATCAGATTGCTTTAGTAAGGTATCACCACACCTGTGGTCCTCCAAGCATAGAAAGCCACAATTGCCTAAGATGGATGACCGGAACATTTTGGTTTTGACATCATATGCACATTTTTGTTTGCTTCTTTTAGGTCACTGCATGGCTTCTGACATAGTGATTTGCAATCTCGTCTTTCTGGAAAGCCTTGGCACAGAGTTTTGGAGGACGCTTGTTTCCGGGCAGCCATTTCTAGAGAAAATCAAGTGTGAGCTACCACACAGTAAACACCATCCTTTCCCACAAGGTCTGAGGTGACCTGAATAAGTTCCAGAGTGAGTCCACGATAGCGGTATGATTACTGCAGTGTGTGCGCGCGTGCCTGTGTCTCTGTGTGATTGTGATGTATAATTCATACAGAGCTAAAATTAGACTCCTGGGTGAAAAGAGATGGGTGGGCTGAAGAGCTTGAGGACTAATATTAACCTCTGAGATGCAGCTTGTTTATAGCCGCACTAGGACGGCAGCACTTTTCATTTCAGTGTGTGAGGGGGGGTGTGTGTGTCGGGCGTGGGGTGAGATACTCTTTTCTTGTTGTTACAGCCTTGAGGAATGATCATTTTTCAGTTCCCCCAAGCACTCAAAGAAATCTCCATTTCATTTCATCTTGTCAGACTGCTTAAGTACTTGAGCTTTTAAACATAATTATGGCCAAGGGGGGAGGCTCATAAAGCAAGCAGAAGTAGAACAAAAACATCTTGGTGCCTTTCCTTCGCATCCTGTTTGTGTACATTGACTTCTAATGGGAAGGCAGGCGATTGAGGAGGACATCTGATTCTTGGGCACAGTCCCCATCACCTTCCTCTTGGCCTTGAAGAGAGACAACCACTGGTCACACTTGTTGCCTGTGGTTATTAATGGAAGGTGGATGGATTCTTTGAGTAGCTGTAGTTTGAAAACAATTATCAAGATAATGAAGCATATTTGCTCTTTTATTCAGATCCAGTCTTTCTTTCAGTTTCTGTATTATGAGTTGTACATTCCTGGAGAATGTAAAGCAAACTTCAGTTTTGCTTCTTTTTTTCAATAATTGGTTGTTTGAGATACACTGATAGATATGAACTAGAACTAAGCAACCTTGCAGAAACACAGAGATTTTTTACCTCCCACTTTACTATTTCTTATATGCAGACCTGTTATGGCTGTTTGCTGAAGGCCTGTCTATGTCACCCTTAATTTTGCTATTTACTATTTAAACAAATATTTCATTTCTTATTACTGTAATAAACTCTAGTTCCTGATTTAAAATAAAATTTCTTGTAAACCATGCTTACAAGGTGAGCAAAACATTGGTTTCAGCACCCTACTGTTGTCCTTCTTGCATTTCAAATGCCAATGAGTTTAGACAGAAAGAGAGAAATGCCTATTGTTAACATAGTTAAATTTCTTCTGTGGTGTAGTGGTAACACATTGAGCTGCTAACGATAAGGTCAGCAGTTTGAAACCCCCAGCTGCTTTGAGAGAGAAAGGGGCAGTTTTGTACTCACACCCACAGGGGTAGTAGTTCTACCCTGTCCTATAGAGGGTTGCCTTGAGTCAACCTATGCATTGGACATGATGGCAGTGAGTATGGACTTGATGGCAGTGCACTTGGTTTTGGGATGGTATAATCGTTTGCAAATATCAGTAAACAGTTTATACCTGTTCTTCTTTGTATTCTGCCTTTTTCACTGGGTGATATTGAGTAAGCTATTAAACAACTTTGAAGCTTAGTGCCCTCAAATGTAAATACAGATGTAGAAGTAAACTTAGTTCCTATTGAAACTTTGGGTTCGAGGAACACTAAACACTTTTGAAAAACCTGTATATATTCTCTTTTATATCCTTGCTGCTGAAGTTGTAAAAAAATACATCATTGTATTGATAAGATTATATATTTGGCTGACTGGAAAGTCAATTTGAAAAAATTGGTTTGAATACTGTATCAAATTTGATTGCATTAAATTGTGTATTTTGATAATAGAATGCTTTTCGAATTTTAGTTAAAGCAAAAATTCTGAAAAGTGTCAAAGAGCTTCTTGGACAATGTAATGTAATTGTAACAGCAAATGCAGTACCTGTGTTACTGGAATAGGTTCTTATCTTATGAAAAGGGAGGTTTACTTTTGGAAGACATAGGATATCACAAGAGAACTGTGTTTAGGAGCTCCTACGAGAAAGAAGACCATACTTATCAGCACGACCACCCCTTCATATCAAGATAATGATTAAGATTAAGGATTCCCACACAGGAGATTCCCAGGAACTTCCATAGAGTAGCAAGGGATTCTGGGAAACGTAGTCCCAATAATGTCATTGACACCACACATGCTCTGTTCAAATCTCCAGCTTTATGTCTTTGCCTGAGAGCACTAAGAACAATACCAGAGAATATACAATGGACTAAGTATGGTTATTTGTTATTTGTACTTTCCAGCTTACCAAGAAAATTGTATTGTAAAATGATAAACAGTGATGACCCCAAAGGGTCTGTGTAAGCAATCTTTGGATAGTGAAATTATTGTAAGAAAGAATTATGGTATATTTTGACATTATGTTTGCATAGAGAGCCCGCTTTTTTTTAACATCTAGATTGTGTGCTTATCAAAGATAATATTGATACTGATGAAAATATGTGGCCTATCTTAAAATTGTATTTTCATACCAAGTCCATTTTTACTATTTAAATTGTCTGTTTGCTGAAAACTTTGATTGGATTGATAGCTAAATTCTAAGAGCAATTTAAGGTTCCTGTCTTTTACTTTTTACTTAAATTTACTTAAAATACAGTGTTAACTTTAGACATGTGACAAATTCAAATGTTGCCAATTTCACTTGCCACTAATTTCTAGACTTGGAATGATTTTCTTCTTTGGAGAAACGAGGTGTTTGAAAAAGTAGCTGAGAATTGCAAATGCAGTATCAGAGTTTTGCACATGCTGTGATTTCTTCCCAAAGATACAATATATTTAAAAGATCTACGATGTTTGCTCACTTTATTTTTAAGTGCTTGATGAAACCAATGGTTCTCCGACTCCATGTTAAAGAGAGAGCAAAGTTATAGGCTTATTTATATTTATCCAGCTTCTTCTATAAGATACTTGATATTTCAAAGGGGAAGTGATGTTAACTAGGGAATAAGATCTTGCAAGTAGTATTACTTGGCTTGGGGAAACTCTGCCCTAAAAAGTTCTTCTCATTTGTTTTCCCACAGTGCTTATCAGTATAAGAAAACACATTTTTTGGTGAAATAATGATAATTAAAAAAAATAATTTTATTGGGGGTTCTTATAGCTCTTATAACATTCCACACATCAATTGTATCAAACATATTTGTACATATGTTGCCATCATCATTTCTAAAACATTTTATACTTGAGCATTTGGTTATAAGCTCCTCTTTTTCCCCTTACTCCTTGTATATTCTTGATCAATTATATGTTGTTGCTTCGTATCTTACACTGTCTCTCATCACCCACATTTCTGTTATTTATCCCCTTTGCAGGGTGTGTGTATGTGTGTGCTATATATCCAATCTTGTGATGAGTTCCCTCTTTCTCACCCTTCACCCTCCCTGTCTATCCCCCACCCTCAAGATATTGCTACTCCAATTAATGCTCCTGAGGGATTTATCTTTCCTAAATTCCATGTGTAGAGAGCTCTTATCTGTACCAATGTGTATTCTCTGGACTAGCCAGATTTATAAGTTAGAACTGGGTCATGGTAGTGGGGGTAGGAAGCATTCAGGAAATAGAGGAATGATGTGTGATTCCTCGGTGCTATACTACACCTTGGTTGAATCATCTCTTCCTTATACTGCTTCTGTTGGGGGATATCCAATTATTTACAGATGGGCTTTGAATCTCCACTCCAAACCCCCTCTTTCACATGGATATAGTTGTTTGTTTTGGATCTTTTGATACCTGATGCCTAATCTAGTCAATACCTAATGATCACACAGGCTGGAGTGCTTCTTCCATGTGGGATTATTTGCTTCCCTGCTAGATGGTTGCTTGTTTGACTTCAAGCCTTTAAGACTCCAAACACTATATCTTTTGATAGCCAGGCACCATCCACTCTCTTCACTACATTTGCTTAAGCACCCATTTTGTCTTCAGTGAGTATGTTGGGAAGGTGAGTATCAAAAAGTGCTAGGTTATCAGAACAAAATATTCTTGTGTTAAAGGAGGCCTTGAGTAGAGGCTCAAAGTCCTTTTGCTATCTTAATAATTAGCATATAAACATATGCACATTGTCCTCTATCCCTTTCGTGATAAATTAATGTATTTACATATATACATGCCTATAGCTATACCTCTATAAATAGCTTTTGCCTCCTATTTCTCTCCTCTATTTCC
This sequence comes from Echinops telfairi, assembly GCF_000313985.2. Taxonomy (NCBI): domain Eukaryota; kingdom Metazoa; phylum Chordata; class Mammalia; order Afrosoricida; family Tenrecidae; genus Echinops; species Echinops telfairi. The sequence continues at coordinate 42,829,895 of NW_022111373.1, read as the reverse complement.
TTTCACCTTCCTCCTTTCCCAATGTCATCCTCACCCACCATTCAATTCCCAGTATTTCCTCTAGGATATATTGCTCTTGATGAAGCCCCACCCAGCATTATATACCCTCCTCACCATCAACTTTAGGTCTCTTGTTGTTCCCTTATCTCTGAGTTTGTTGGATTGCCACTTCCCTCCTGCCCCTTCCTCTCCCATGTTCCCTCGACAGGCAGGATGAACAGTCCAGAGGAGAAAACTATGGGTCATAAAAATTTTAATGCAACTTGGGAGAAGTTGTAACGTCTACAGTAATTTTGCAGATTCTTATTTATATAGCCTGTCTATACGTGGTTATCATTGGAATGGTCTACATTTAACTTTATAGAACAAGTAACTAAACTTTGAATAGGACAAGGTGACTGAAAGCACAAACAATATTCCAGTGTAACATGGTTCTTAATTTTTTCCATTTAACTAACCAATAGTATTAATCACATGGTATTCTAGATACATTTGAGGGAGGTTTCATTCAGGTGTAGCCTACTCTTAGTATGGATTGACAGTGTATGGAAGTTAGTTCACTTCTACTTCTGGCTTTAGATACTGCATCTGATTTGTTGCCCTGTTTTTTTTGCCTGCCAGTCCCAGGAGCCATCAGTGAACTGCCAATCTCAGAGTCATCCAGCTGGGTATCCATCAGCCTGTGGTCTTCCTGCTTGATTTTCCTGCTTCCTTTCATCAGCCCCTGCTGCTACAGGTGTCAGGAGAAGCCTTCACCTTACATCTGACCCAACATTTGAACCAGATTGGATTTTGCCACTTCTACAACTGTGTGAGTCATTTCTTGATAGAAATTGCTTTCTATCTATATACACATACACGTGTCACCGGTTTTGTTTCTCTAAAGAACCCAGTCTAACCATATCACAATTTAGGATTGGTCAAACTTTGTTAGCCAGCATCACAGGCAATGTTTTTCCTTTCAGCAACAATAAGTACAATTATGAGAACACATTTTATCAAGTCTTTGGGGCTTTTATATTTCCTTTTCCTTACAGAAAGCATAAAACAGGGAAGAAATGAGATATTACCATAACTTACTTGTAGCCACAAACAGATCTGTTTAGGTATAGTTGTAAAATATCCTTTTATTATATTTTCCTGGCAAGGTTTTTGACCAGTGAATTCGAGATCTACATAGGAATCCATTAGATTCCTCTTTACTCGTTTCTGAAATTTTCATTTCCAAAATCATTCTAATTTTAAAATATGATCAGTGGTTTCTGTTAGGGTTTCATAACACCCATTAAGCTTCTTCTAATCTTCCTCAGAATCTAGAGAGAGTGAGTGTCACAGTGCCGGGAGGCATTTAGATGAAGATGAAGTTTAAAGAGTCAGATTTATTATACAGATACAAGGTGGTGGGAACGTGTGGCAAATGCATGACTGTGTGAACACTGAATTTGGCAGATTAAGAAACAGTCTGTGGTACAGTAGGACAAATCTAGGAATTCTTTTCAGCAGTTTTTATTGCAGATATTCTGGCTTTGAAGAAAACAAAAACCAAGATGGTTGGAACTGGAGCAAGGTATGCTGGATTCATTCCCCTAACTGCACCAACCAGGACAGTGATGTTTAAGGAGAATTAAGTAAGGCAAGGGAGAGAGAGGAGTATTAACTTAGAAAAGTTCCTCACATTTTTATTCTGGATTAAGAACATGATTTCTAGTGATGAAATTTTATCAGTTAATTTTGATAGCAAGGAAAGGAAAATTGATTCAGTAAGTGAATGCTAAAAACCAAAATACCAAACTCACTTCCATCTAGCCAATTCCACTGTGGTGAGGCTAAAGCACCGAATGGAACTACCCATATTTCTCAGGCTATAGATCCTTATGGAAGCAATCTGCCTCCTCTTTCTCTCACAGAGGGGTGAGTGATTTTTCAGGTAGTAGCCCAACACATAACTCACGGTGCGACCAGAAATCCTACTTACGGCAACGTTGTTAAGTCCCATCGAGTCAGTTCCAACTCAGAGCGACACTATGTACAACAGAGCGAAACTCCGCCGGATCCCGAGTGGCTCTTACCATTGTGTCTGCATTTGAACCCATGGTTACAGTGGCCATGTCAATTCATCCTGTTGAGCATCTTCCTATTTGTCCCTGCCTCTCTACTTTACCGAGCATGATGTCCTTCTCCGGGGACTGGTCTCTCCTGACCACACAGAAGAGGAAATTTAAAAAATAAGTCCTGGATAGGTGGCTCATGGACTTAAGTCGGATAATCACTTTAGTCTTAATATGTGCAGAAACCAGGGTGTTTTTTTTTTTTTTTTTAAATCTTGGCAACAGGAGCATATGGGCATTATGCCTGATGGTCATCTGAGTAATTCAGCTATGAATTCATTTATCTGTGCAGTTTTACTCAGTTTCTTCTAGCTTTAGCTCAAAGGACTCCTTCTCAGAGATTTTAGGGTCTATTTTTTGATAATCAAATCAATATTGCTTATTGTTGGGAGAGGGTATTTATAAAATAAAGTTATGTTGGACCATTGAAAGAAAAGTCTATGAGAGACCACATTGTAATTAAGATCAAGGAGCCCTGTTGGTGTAGTGATTATCCACTGGGCTGCTAACTGCAAGGGCTGCAGTTTGGAATCAACTTGTGCTGTGTAGGAGAACAATGGGGCTTTCTACTCCCACAAAGAGTCACAGTCTCAGAAACTCACAGGCTCAGTTCTACCCTGCCCTAAAGGGTCACTATGAGTTGGCATCGACTCCATGGCAGTAAGTTATCCTGCAAGTGAAATGATAATTTGTAAAGTGTATTAATATGGGCTTATTAGCACTTCAGAAATAAATGGGAACATTGTTGTTATTAGTTGTTACGTTGATTCCATGGAGTTGATTCCAACTCATAGCAACACCCAGCCCAGTCCTGCCCCATCCCCTCAACTGTTCCTATGCTGGAGCCCTTTGCTGGAGCCTCTGTGTCAGTCCATCTCCTTGAATGCTTTCCTCTCCTTTCACTGTGCCTACAGTTTACTAAGGATCATCTCCTACAGAGATTTGTTTCTTCTGAAAACATGTCCAAAGTATGTAAGACTAAATGTTGCCATCTTTGCCTTTAAGGAGCAGTCTGGCCCTACTTCTTTCAAGACAGATTGGTTTGTCCTTTTAGCAGTTCATAGTACAGTACTTTCAATATCCTACTCTCGCACCATAATGGAAATGAACCAATTTTTCTTTGACCTTCCTTGCTCCACTGCACATGCATATGATGCAATGGAAAATACCATGGCTTATGTCAAGTGCACCGTAGTCATCACCGTAACATCCTTGCTCTTCCATACTCTAAAAGAGGTCTTGTGCTGCAGATTTTACCCAGTGCAACTTGTGTTTTGCTTTCTTGACTGCTGCTTCCACGAGCATTGATTGTGGATTCAAGCAAGACAAAATCAAACAGTTAGTAGAAAAATCCCATTATCCTTTTTAAAAATAAATAAACTTTTTATTATGAATGAGTGAAGGTTTATAAGCAATTTTTTTCATTCCACAATTCCCATATTTTGTTTTATGTCATTGATTACAATACCCACAATGTAACATCATTTATATCACTTCCTCTCTAATCATTTATGTTTCACTTCCTCCTTCTTTCTTAACTTTTATGAGTTTTGTCCTAGGGTAAATGCTGCCCATTTGATGCTAAATGGTTGAATTTTTCTAATGTGTGGGCACCGCCCTACTATTGTTGTCCTTCTAATAGAGCAGCCTGGTGTTTGTGAACTGAGCCATGGATGTGAGTTCATTTTCAGATCTGAAAGGTGACAAAGAGCCACCCTTCTGGGTTTCCACAGGTACAGGCCGTGTTTCATTCTATTGTACAGTACATAGAGTTGGAACAGACTCAAATATGCATCTACTAACAGGAACTATCTCTATCTGATAACAACAGCAACTAGTCCATTTCATGAATAAGCCTGGTCTTTTATATGATTTTGAGTTTTGTTGCATTGTTTCCTTTCATTCTATCCACGGCAATCTAATGTGATGTAGTTGGTAGTGGTGTCCATTTCTTCGGATCCCAGGGTGGAACTGATGTTCACATGGTTCACTGAACTAATTGTTGTCTTGGGTCTTGGACTTTATTCACTCCACTTTTCTACAGGCCTGGAAAGAACAATAGTTGCACCTTACATGCTGTCCCATGAGCTTTTAAGACTCCAGTGACTGCTTAGGAAAGTAGAAGGTAAAGTATGGTCTTTATAGTCTGTTATTTTTAAATTCAATTTTCCATAAAAATTTGAAGAGCCTCATAGTTAAACACTATGCTCTAAATCTCTTTGACAGTTGATATGGAGGGGCTAGATTGACAACTGACTTTCTGAGAAACATAAATTTTCAAAGACACAGTCCATTTTGTGGTTCAGAAATACAAAACATGGTTCTTCTTACAGATTAGGAGGGTAAGTTAAACAGTATTGATACTAGGTTTCCAGTTCCAGACAAAATGCGTTTAAACATGTCTGTAACCAAGAGTTGGCTGAAGACAAGTTCTTTCAATAATGCACCCAAACAGTTTCATTAGGGTGCTTTCCAAAAGGGGGCTACTTTTTTTTTTTTGTTATCATGGGGCAGGGGGACAATTTTGAGAACAATGCTAAAAATAAAAAATGTTAAATCTAGTGTACATATTCTCAAATTGTAAAAGCTTTACAACTAGTGTATAGGAATACTGTAAAAATAGCAACAATTTTTATACAGATCAATCATTTTAAGGAAGATGAATAACTTTTGTTGTACTGTGGTGGCTTGTGTGTGGCTGGGATGCTGGAAGCCATGTCATTGGTATTTCAAATGCCAGCAGGGTCACTTACAGTGAGCAGGTTTCTGCAGAGCTTCCAGACTAAGGAAAGACAAAGAGGGACTCGGGTCCCCATTCCAGAGGGAGAAGTCACTGAAAGCGTTATGCATACTTCAGAGCATTGTCAAATACCAAACGCCTGAACAAAGGAAGCAGAACATTGTCAGAATACAGCCAGGGGATGGGCGCCTCATGTCGGAAGGCACTGGAAATGTGACTGAAGAGGAGGTGATTTCTTGGAGGGGTGTGAACCGTGGTGACATAAGTCGGGTAACATTTGTGGGAGTGGAGCTTTGGGCTCTTCATTTACTGATGAGGCATGACTCAAGGTAAAGAGGAAAAAAATCTGCAAAAATTTTCTAATGATTGATTAGAGCTGCAAAAATCTTCTAATGTTTGGAATTTGGAATGTGCGATGTATGAATTTAGGAAAATTGCAAGTGGTCAATAATGAAATGGAATGCATGAAAATCAATATCTTAGACATAAGTGAGCTGAAATGTACTGGTATTTGTGATTTTGAATCATAAAATCATATGATTTACTATGCCAGGAATAACACAATTAAGAGGAATGGTGTGACATTCATTGTCAGAAATGATCTTGCTAAACTCATCATGAAATACAATACTATCCATGATTGGATCACCTCTCTCCACCTTGAAATAAACCCAGTCAAGATAGCTATTATTCAACTTTATGCATCAACCACAAAAACTAGTGATAAAGTAATTGAAGCATTCTACCAGTGACTTCAGTTGTAAGTCAATCAAACATGCAATTGAGGTACATTGATGGGTATTGATGTTTGTATGCAAAACTTGGAAATAAAGAGGAAAGAGGAGTAGGTGGGAAATATGGACTTAGTGTTAGAAATGAAGCTGGAGAGCACATGATAGGATTTTGCAAAACAAATGACTTACTAGTTCATAACAAATACCTTTTCTCAACAACACATGGGCTTCCCCAGATGGAATACACAGAAAGATATCAGATTGACCACATCTGCAGTAAGACACAACAGAGAAGCTCAGTATCAGCAGCTAAAACTGGACCAGGGGCTGACTGTGGAACAGATAATTAATTTTGTGTATGTAAGTTTAGAATAAAGTTGAAGAAAGTTAGGACATTGTGGCAGTTACATAATCTGGTGTCAATTTGGGATTGAGAGAATTAAGAGTGAAGGGATGAAGTCTAGTCTATCAATCAGGTCATAGCCAATGACGCTTCTGTGTGGACATGGCCTTCCCCTGAGGATTCTGGGAATTGCTGTATTTCCTGCTTGGAAGCAGGAGATATTCTCTCTCTCTTTCTCTCTCTCTCTCTCTCTCTCTCTCAGCCCACCCCCTGAGAGCCATAGCAGCTGACAAGACACATGGAACTACCATAGTGCCCTGAGCTAGAGAAGCCACATCAGACCCCTGGCAGTGGTGAGATGGTTACATCACTGGATCCAGAAGACTTCCCACCCACTGGCCTGTGATCTTCCTGCACTCGTTTCATGAGTCTGAAGGGGACTCTATAAATTGATATTGGATATATGGGCTAATATCAGACTTCTGGACTTGATCTGGACTAGGCTGGATTGTTTCTCAATATTCAACTGCTATCATATATAAATAGCTTTCTTATACATGTATGAGTCTGTCTATGAATTTGTTTTTCTAGTTTACTTGGACTAACACATTATGGTACCTTGGGAGTGGGGTACTAGAGAAACAAATCATAAAGATGGAGAGCAGATGTTTGTTTGACTTCTGCCTTATGGGAGTGTTTCTTTTTTGGCAAGCCAGAAGTCAGATATGGCCATGCAGTTTATTGTATTGTTTTCTGGAAAGAATATGGGAAGTTAAATTTTGATTACTTCATTTGGTTTTAGTTTTTGGTTATTCCTGTTTGAAGTGGCAAAAATGAATGTTGTGAATGCATATTTTGAGCTCAGGGGCAGAAATCACCCCCTGAATTTCTAAGAGACCATGCTGTTTAGAGAAAATGGCTGAGAGAAGGTCAAAATGGCTGACAGAAAGCCTGGGTCTGGCTTGATACTCCCAAGAGGCTTAATCTTATATTTTTGTATAAATAGAATAGTCTAGATAAGGATTTAGATAAGCTACATAAGAATTGAACTTGTCTGTTTTAAGAACTGGGTTTAGTATCTGATTCTACTTTGTTTGTACTAATTTTTTTCTCTTTATTATTGTTGATATAAGGATTTATGTAATGATTATGGGAAGTATGAAAATGGAGAGCTTGTAAGCCCACTTGCCTGGAGCCATTAAAATTTGATCTGTAAATGGGTTTAGGACATGCCAGCAAATAAGGTTCTGAAAAGATAAGCCCCGGTGTCTTAAGTACTCAGGACATTCAAAGGTGAAGAGACGTTCCTAGGTGCTGTTGCCAGATTGAAGAAAGCAAGTAACTCTTTGGATTTGAAGTATGATCTAGTGGCTTTAGTCAGAAACTGGAAAAAATCAGAAACCATGAAGAAAACTCCTCTCTAGGACTGAACATTAAAGGAAGCCTGTGAGCAGGCTGAAATGCTTGCTAGGTGGCAACCTGGATCCACTTGTTGAGTTGAAGTGGGAGAAATGCAGCAATAAAGAAATGGGTTGAGTCTGGTCACTGACACCTGTGGACCTGGTTCACAGGAACTAGAGAAGACAAGAACAGGTTGACTGGTTTGAAGTTCATGACATAGCACAAGGGAGATAGGTTTGTTGAGAATTTGTGATGGGGTCATAGTCTAAAGGCAAAGCAAACATTGGACACCCTGGTCAGGCTAAGTGAGGCAGCCCACTTGGAGCTGACCAGAACCCAACCAGATGAGGAGAAGATATTTAAGCCTCTGAACTGGTGCATATTGCTCCAGAATTTATGGATGCTCTGTCCTGATTTGACTTTGCTTATGGATGTGGATTTCACAAGGTTCCAACTGGAATGAAGATTCTTCACATCAAAGAATATGATTGTCTCCTCAGAGACCTGGGTTGATGTAAATGGGTAGTATAGAAATTAGATACCCAAAATTGGGGGATAAAGGCATAAAGTGATTGGTTTACAAACTTTCATAAGTGGAGGAATATATTCATAGGATTAAGGTGTAGGTGTTACCTAATGAAATTGTTAGGCATAGGATATTTTTGTTTTGTTCACTTATAGAATGTTATGTTTAAATGAGGGTGGCACATATTGAATTGTATGCATTTTAGTTTTATCCTGTTAGGTACAGATATGATTGTATTACTGTTTCTTTAAAGATTATACATCATTAAAGAGTTATGTGAAAGTGTCAATTTGGTCTGTGGTAGTTATACAATATGGTGTCAATTTGGGATTGAGAGGATTAAGAGTGAAGGGGTGGAGTCTAGTCCATCAAACAGGCCATAGCCAATGAGGCCTCTGTGTGGGCATGGCCTTCCCCTGAGGATTCTGGGAATTACTGTATTTCCTCATTGGAAGCGGGAGACACACTCTTTCTCAGCTCACTCTCTGGAAGACATAGCAGCTGACAGACACATAGAACTACCATAGTTCCCTGAGCTGGAGAAGCCACATGGAGACCCCTGCCCATGTGAGATGCTTACAATGCCACTAGATCCACAAGACTTCCCACCCATTGGCCTGTGAACTTCCTGTATTTCCCATTATTGCATGTGTTTTGTGAGTCTGAAGCGGACTCTAGGGATTGGTATTGGACATATGTGCTAGTATCAGACTTCTGGACTTGATCTGGACCAGGCTGGGATGTTTTCTCAATGTTCAACTGCTCTTGTGTATAAAGCTCTTTCTTACACACATATGAGTGTTGTCTATGAATTTGTTTTTCTAGTCTACCTGGACTAACACAAACACATCCTCCGGGATTAAAATACAACCTTGAGTCTATCCCACTTGAATTTCAAGAATACTTAAGAACAGATTTGATCCACTGAACATTAATGACAAAATACCCGATGAGGTGTGGAAGGACATCATGACCATCATTCATGAAGAAAGCAAAAGGTTATTGAAAAGACAGGGAAGAAAGAGGAGCTCAAAGTGGATGTCATAAGGGACTCTGAAACTTGGTCTTTATCAGAGTAGCTAATGCTACTAGAAGAAAGGATAAAGTCAAGCGCTGAATAGAATATTTCAAACAGGGCAGCTTGAGAAGACAAAGCCAAATATTGAAACAGAATGTTCAGGGACCAAGAATCAGAAAACCATAAGGGAAGAACATGCTCAGCATTTCTGAAACTGAAAGAACTCAAGAAAAACTCAAGCCTCGAGTTGCAATTTTGAAATATTGTAGAAGCAAAAATATTGAATGATGCAGGAAGCATCAAGAGTAGATGGAAAGAATGCAAAAATCACTGTGCGAAAAAGAACTAGAAGATATTTCAGGAGGTAGCATATGAGCAAGAACTAATGCTGCTGAAGGAAGAAGTGCAAACTGCACTTTGTTTGGCTGGGTTGACTAGAAAAACAAATCCAGTGACACTCATATATGCGTATAAGAGAGAACGTCATATTAAGAAGTAATTATATATCAAGCAATCGTCCCAGCCTCATGCAGATCAAGTCCATAAGTCCAATGTTAGTCCACAAATCTGATACTAGTCCATAAGTTTCTCTTCGTACTCATGCAGCCAGGTGCAATAATGCAGAATGCAGGAACAGCATAGCTTGGTGGGTGCAGAGTCTTGTGGATCCAATGGCGGTGCACCATCACAGGGCACTATCAGCTCCCAGGCAGGTAAAAGCAAAGAGAGAGAGA
>NW_022111373.1:42817247-42819450 GCF_000313985.2 Echinops telfairi | reverse complement strand
TGTTGGATATGGGTTAATGTTGGACTTGTGGGCTTGGGCAGCATTGGGTTGGGATGTTTTCGTGATGCACATTTTCTTTGCATAAAACTCTCTCTTATATGTGAGTCACCGTGGATTTGTTTCTCCAAAGTACCCAGACTAATACAGTCCATGTGGCTTCTCCTCAGGGAGTCTTGCAGGAAGTGAGCCTTGCCAGCTGAAGCAGGGACCTGGCTGAGGCAGCTGCACCCTGGTCTGACCAACAGAAAGCAAGAGATCCGAGAACTAAAAAGGCGAGGCTCACTGAGCCATTGATCCCTCTGCCCTTCAATTAACCCCACATAAGTTTATCGGCCAGCTTGGCACAATAAACTTACTACATCACCCATGCACTGAATGCATTAGCCAAAAAACAAGGCTCCAGGAATTGATGGAATACTCACTGAAGTGTTTCAACAAGCTGATGAAGCACTAGAAGTGCTCACTGGTCTGTGCCAGGAAATTGGAAGACAGCTAGTTGGCCAACTGACTGGAGGAGATCCATATTTTTGACCATTCCAAAGAAAGGTGTTCCAATAGAATGCTCAAACTATAAAACAGTATCATTGATAGCTCACCCAAGTAAAATGTTGCTTAAGATCATCCAACAACAGATGTAGCAATACATTAACAGGGAACTGACAGAAGTTCAGGCCTGATTCTGAAGAGGACATGGAACAAGGGTTATCATTGCTAATTTCCGTTAGATCTTGGCTGAAAGCAGAGAATACAAGAAAGATGGTTACTTGTATTTCATTGACTATACAAAGGTATTCGACTGTGTGGATGATAGTAAATGGTATAATCTTGAGAAATATGGGAATACCAGAACAATTCATTGTGCCCATGAGGAATTTGTACCTGGATCAAGAGGCAGTTGTGCAAATAGGACAAGTGAATACTGCATTGATTAAATTACAAAAGTCATGCACCAGAGTTCTGTATTCTCACATAATCACTCAATCTGCATGCTGAGCAAATCATTAAAGAAACTGGATTATCTAAAAAAAGAGTGTGACTTCAGGATGGGAGGAAGACTTCTTAACAACCTGTGCCATACAGATGACATGACCTTGCTCGTGGAAAGTGAAGAGGGATTGAAGTACTTGCTGATGAAGATTAAGGATTGTAACCTTCTGTATGGATTACAATTCAATGTACAGAAGACCACATTCCTCACAACTGGACCAGCAGGTAACATCATGATAAACGGAGAAAAGGTTGAAGTTATCAAGGATTTTGTCTTGCTTGGAATCCACAATGTAAGCTTATGGAAGCAGCAGCCAAGATTATCAAGGGATTTATTGCACTAGGTAAATCTGCGGCATAAGACCTGTAGAGTATTGAAAAGCAAGCATTTTGTTACTTTGAGAACTGACGTGCATCGACTCAAGTCATGTTATTCTCCATTGCTTTATATGCATGTTTAAGTTGGACATCGCATGAAGAAGATTGGAGAAGAATGGATGCATTTGAATTGCGGTGCTGGAGAAGAGTGTTGAAATTACCATGGACTACTAAAAGGACAAACCAAACTGTATTGGAACAAGTAAGGCCAGAGTGCTCCTTAGAGGCAAGGATGGCGAGACTTCATCTTATGTGTTTTGGACATGTTGTCAAGAGATCCCAGTCTCTGGAGAAGGACATCATGCTTGGTGAAGTGGAAGGACAGCAAAAAAAAGCTTGCACAGGAGCAATTGTGAGGATGGCCAGGACCGTGGACCAGGCAGCGTTTTGCTTTGTTGTGCACAGGGGCACTATGTGTTGGAGCTGATTCAATGGCAGTTTATAATCTAACGACATATACAGAATGAAACATTGCCTGGTCTTGTGCCATCCTCATACGTCTGAACCCATTGCCACAGCCACTATGTAAAACCATCTGGAGAAGGGTCTTTCTCTTCTTCACTGCCCTTCTACATCACCACGAACAATGCCTTTTTCCAGGGATCGATCTTTCCTAATAAGACACCCAAAGTACTTGAGACAAAACCTCTTCATCCTTGCATCTGAGGAACATTCTGCTGTACAGTGAACCCTCGCCACTTCGCGCTTCGACTTCCGCGGCTTCACTCTATCGCGGTTTTTGCATAACAGCGCATGCTCTGTCATTACTGCCACTGATTGGCTCATACTGTACACGCTTGATGCCATAAATAATATAATAAATAATAAATGATAATTG
>NW_022111373.1:42808900-42814469 GCF_000313985.2 Echinops telfairi | reverse complement strand
ATGTGGAAGCCATATCTAATCTCCTTCAGTTATACAAGGATGAAGGAGAATCCAGGTCCGCACCAGCCCACAGCTGACATCTAAGAGGCAAATGTAAGACATGCCTCAACTGTCCAACCTTCTTTACATTTTGTGATATCAACTGCCTTAGGATGGCACTTTATTTCTCTGCTGGATTTGATCATCATACATTGCAATGGCCTCAGAGAGCTCAGATAATACAAATATGGGGTTTATTAGGGAAGTTAACAGGTTACGATTCTTGATGAAGTTCAAGGATGATAGCCTTCAAAATGGACTGCAACATAAAGAAAACAAAATTCTAGCAACTGGACCAATGGTGACATCAAGATAAATAAAGTAAAAGTTGATGTTGTCAACGGTTTGGTCTTGTTTGGGTCCACAATCAATACTCTTGGAAGCTGCAGTCAATGTCAATGTATAATGGTTATGCATTGGGCTGCTGAAAATTCAGCAGTTTGAAACTATCAGCCAGCTCTGCCTTGAAAGGATGAGGTTTTCTACTCCTGTGAAAATTTGTAGGTTTAGAGACTCATAGGGGCAGTTCTACTCTGGATTATAACCCAAGTTATTGGGTTGCTATCAGTCAATATTGATTTATATAGCACTTATGGGGATGTGATACCCCAGTGGGATGATTGATAATGTTCTCTAATATAAAATGACAATATTTAAATCTAAGGGGAACCAGAGACACATGAATCACCAATGCGTGAATGGGTTTTGGGGTTGCACTTAAATCTAGGCCCAATCTCAGAACAATTAGTTCTTATGGCACGGCCCTGCTTGCTGCTTGACCTCATGGAGAGATCACTGAAGATATGAGTGCCGCAGCAAAGTGTGGAGACTTGTATTCAAATACGCAGCCTCCAAGTGATGTGTCAACTAAGTCTACATGGAAAAAGAACACCAGCTTGTGTGATCTAAGGATTGTAAATAATATAATCCAAATCTAAAGAAGGAAATGGCTTCAGAGCTTAAATTGTGAATATCTGGTTAGCTGAAGGTTATAGATGATGGTGGAAGCCTAAAATCCATTTGCAGTATTCACACATGGATTTAGCCTCCAGTGAATCCCCTCTGATTGTAGCTGAGGGATGTGACTAGTCCTGTTATTATACAGAGAGCATTGTCATATTGACTATCGCAGATAATATATTATCACTTGATCTCGCTTTAGACGCACTTTAAACTTGTTTCAATTTTTTTAAAAGAGTGTAAAGGAAATACATGTGAATTAAGTTCCTGAGGAATCCTCTCTCACCATGGAGCAGAGCTGTGAATAGTCTTCCCAACATGCAGACTGTGTTGGAAAGTGGATTGTTGCAGATGCAGTTAGGTTAAAATTTAGCATGCTATCATTTGATCTTCCTTATAATTTATTAAAATTTATTCTAGTTTGTAATATTTTCTACTTCCATTTTGATTAAGGTTTTTATCTGTTTTACTTTGTTATTATTGTTAGTTGTTTTGTTGTTTGTTTTTTAATGTTCTTCTGTACATGAAATCTACAGGTAAATCTACAGAGACAGTAACTGGATTAATTTTCCCTTGGGGATATGACAGGAGAGGATGGGGAGATAAGAAGATAATAACAAGGAGTACAAGATTGAAGAAAATGTTCTGAAACTGATTGGGGTGATGATTTTACAATTCTTCTTGATGTGGTTGAACTATTGAATTGTATGATGTATGAATTATATGTCCACAAAACTATTGGGAAAAATTTGCTAAGGAGAGCAAGATAAATCAAATGACGCATTTTATTGGGCAAGTCTACTACACATTATCTCTTTAAAGGGTTGAAGAATAAGGATGTCACTTTGAGGAGTAAGGTAGACCAGAGTGAAGCCATGGTATTTTCAATGGCCTCATAACTTGTGCGTAGAATAAGGAAGACACCTGCTGGCTTCCACGGAGCTCTGGTTCATGATCGCTGTTGTCACCCATTTTTCTCTATGGTTTCTATGCTTCTTCACACAGTGATTTTGGATATGTTCTGCCTACGAGGGGGTACCCCTCCAGACAGGAAAAAAGCTGCACTGGTTGGAGCTTTGGTAGTACTTATTTTTCTGCTAGGCAAGCATTGAGCAACTTGCTCTGAGTTAGTGTCTTCAGTGGTATCACCTGGGAAAGTTCTCTCTAGTAACAATGGATTTTTTTGTGAAAGCAATTTTGCTCAAACCTCATTTTTTTGTGATGGCTGATTTAAGAGAACAGTGTGTAGCTGTGAAATTTTTTCTCGTGTTCAGGAAAAACGCTGCAGAAACTTGTGATGTAGAACACAGCTGACAAAAACAGTGCTATGGGCAAAACTCAAGTGTGTGTGTGGTTTTCTCATTTCAAAAAAGGTGAAATGTTGATTGCTGACAAACCTTGTTCTGGATGTCTGTCAATTTCCTGAACATATGAAAATGTTGATTTGCAGTGTATTTGGAGTTCATTCAACCAGGTCAGATTGTTAATCAAGCTCTCTATTTAAAGGTTCTGAAAAGATGGTGTAACAGTGTGAGGCATAAAAGGCCTGATTTGTGTCAGACGGGGGACTGGCTTTGCCCTCATGGCAATGCACCTACACACACAGCCGTCACCATGTGCCAGTTTTTAGCAAAAATCAGCACCTCTTTCTTTCCCCATGCACCTTACTTACCTGACCTCACTCCGTGTGACTTATTTTTGTTTCTGTGAATGAAGAGGGACATGAAAGGACACATAGAAGAGGTGAAGAAAAAAATGAGGGAGGTGCTGTCAGCCATCCAAACAGATGAGTTTGAAAAATGTTTCTAAGAATGGAATTGCAGATTTGAAAAAAGTATTAAGTGTAATGGAGAATACTCTGAAGGTGATAAGGTTGTTTTGTAAAAAAATTGAAATACATAGCTTTGAAAAAAACGTTCCGTTTTTGTTGGGTACCCTCTTGATGGCTTTGCTTTCTGCTAGCTGTGGTACTCTTGGTTCCTGCTTCTGATATGGCTTAGTAGAATGGCAAAAGTGACCAATTCCCAAATGAAACTCTTCTACATTTTATTTGCATGCTCCCACCCCAGCATATTGTGGGAATTACAAAGTGATATTTTGTGGCACAGGCATACCAAATAATTTCACTTCACAGAACTTGGTCTTTATTCTGTATTCTTTCAGGTGGGTTTGAACCACTAACCTTCTGTTACTTGCACTAACCAGACACCTTGGTGCTGCTGGAGGGTGGCTATATTGGAGACTGGAAGAAATGGAAAGTTGGATCCAATGATTAAGAGTGAAAGTCTGTGTGATGATAGATAGATTATGTGCATTGGGGATAGTGATGTGAATTTAATGCAAAATTATTTGTTTGGGAAAGACGAGTAATTTGCTTAATCTGGATAGGGTGATCAATGTGGCTGAGATGTACTCAACTACTGACTGTGGCTTTTCTACATATAATGCCTTTAGTGGTATATTGTGAATTCTAGCCTCTACACTAGTAGTGTTACAGTATCAGGGAGCTTCTAGACATTCAGGTCAGATTCAGAAGAAGATGTGGAACAAGGGGTATCATTGCTGATGTCAGATGGATCTTGGATGAAAACAGAGAATGCCAGTAAGCTATTCAGTTGTGTTTGACTAACTATGCCAATGCATTCGACTGTGTGAATCATAACAAGTTATGGATAACCTTGGAAAGAATGGGGATTCCAGAGCAGTTGATTGTGCTCATGAAGAACTCGTACGTGGATCAATAGATAGTTGTGTGAATAGAGCAGGGGGATACTGCATGGTTTAAAATCAAGAAAAGTATGTGACAGATTTGTGTCCTCTCACCATACTTATTCGATCTGTATGCTGAGCAGATTAACAGAGAAGCTAGATTAGATTAAGAAGAATGTGACATCAGGATCAGAAGAAAGCTTACTAACAAACTTTGATATACCAAGGTCCATGGTGCTTTCAATATGCGCCCCCCCCATCACCATTCAAATGCATCAATTTTTCCTCAGTCTTCTTTATTCAATGTCCAAATTTCACATGCACATGAGGCAATTAAAAATGCCATGTCTTAGGTCAGGTGCACCTTAATCTTCAAAATAACATTATCATTTTTTCAATACTCTAAAGAGGTATTATCCAGCAGATTTACCCAATGAGAGTACTCTGGTAGTAATTTTTCGAAAATAAATAATTATCACAAGAGCAGAGAGATTAAGTAGATGTGTCCTTATGGCTGGGAGCACAATTCTCTGAGGCATAGCATCTGGGAGATGTAGTCCTAGTTGTTAGTAGATACCAGACTGAGCCTCTGCCATCAATTCTATACACATTTTCCCCATGGGAGGTTCAGTATTGTGGAGGCTGGGACACAAGTTACATATGCTGACTCTCACTGGGCCACTGGTGACAAATGAGAGACTCTCCACTTTTCAGAAGAATAAACTCACTTCACATACTCTGTCATCACCCTCTCCCCAAGGATCTATTCTCATAGCACCTTTCACATCTATGGGATGTTTTATCCCTTAGGGAGGATGTCTGAGCCAAGAGATGCATATTTTTTCCACTCTAAATACACATGCTATGAATGGCACAGTGCAAGCAATTTTCTGTTACCTTCCTTGACAGAGCAGAAAGAGAAAATGCATATTATGAATTTAAAACTATCTATATTGATAACTTATTTTTTCTTTTTTGCATATTTCTGTTCAAATGTCATCGCCTTGGGCATTTCTCACTATTTATTGAAATGCCCACTTTTATATCATCTGTTCACTCATTTTATTATTCATTTCTACTTTCTTTTTAAAAACTTTTAATATTTTTATTGTGATGAAGGTGAAAGTTTACAGAGCAAATTGTTTTTCTTCCCTTTGAGTTTTCTTTTTCTTGACTTCTTTAATTGTATGCTTAGCTATTTTTTTTCGTTCCTTTCACTAATAATGAATTTAAGGCTGCGATTCCTTTGAAACATGACATCGACTGTATCCCACTAGTCTTGATATACAGTGTTCTTAAAAATTGTTGTTCAGTTCTAAATTTATCAATTTTACATTATATTTAATATTTTTCTCCATATTTTATTATTTTGTTTTTAATAATTTTGGTTTGGATGAAAATTTCAAGAGAAAATTATTTATTCAACAACTTAAATACATTTTATATGGTAACATTGGTTGTAATTCCCTCAAGATAATAGCACTCTTCTACCTTCCTCTCTGGGTTCCTCATTCCCATACATATTCCTTTCCTGCCCCTTCCCATCTTCTGAGCTTTGTTTGGGGCAAATGAGACCCGTGTAGTCTTGTATGGTTGATCATTCCAAGGAGTATGTTCCTCCTTAGTGTTTATAGGCTGGTCTGTTGCTCAGATGTAAGGTGATCCCCAAGGGTATGTTCAGTTCCATGTTTGAAGAGTTCTAAAGGTCACAGTCTCAGGGTTTCTATTAGTCTGATTTTATCTAGGACATTCTTTCGTCTTGATCAGAGTAGTTGCTGGCACCATCTATTTACTTCTGGTCTCAGAATTGTGACTGTGATTCCCTTTGTCCATTGGTCTTTTGAATGACTTGTTTCCTTGA
>NW_022111373.1:42806033-42808501 GCF_000313985.2 Echinops telfairi | reverse complement strand
ATATGTGTCAATTATATTGTTAGTGATTTTTTCCCCTGCTTTCCTTCCCATCCCTGGTAACCATCAAAGAATATTTCTCTTTGTGTAAACCTTTCTTTGATCTTTATAATAATAATCTCAGGAATATTTTTCCTTTTCTAATTGGCTTATTTTACAAAACATCAAGTTCTCCAGGTTCATCCACATTAGGAGGTATTTTGTGGATCTCTTCGTAATTCTTTAATGTCAGATATGTTATAACTAAATTATTTCTCTAGACTATAGTTGCCCTTCTTACTCTTTTCCCCCCCTTCTTACTCTTTTGAAGAAGTCTTGTGACTTCTTTAGTGTTAAATTTGTTGGAGATCCAAGACAGTCTAAAATTCTTAATTTTTTTAGTTGAGAGGATTGAGTCATTCCAGTAATCTTTTGCTGTTTGTGCATTATTTGTGTTTGAAAGACTATTTCAACCTAAAATAAATCTCTACATTTATTTCTGTATTTCTTTGACCACCTGTTTTAGGTTTTACATTTTGTTTTTCAATTATCTTAAGTTATTTTTTTTAAGATGTAAAGTATAAATCTTGTTTTGCTTTTCTGGTTATCCAGTTTTATAAGCATTATTTATTAAAGAAGCAGATTCTTACCAATTTAATGACTTTTGCTGTTCATAGATGAATGTATTTACTTCTGGATTATGAATTCTATTCAACTGATCTACATGTCTGTCATTTTATTAGACTCTATGGCTGATCCATGGTATGCCATGTGTGTTCATCCAGGTAGACTAGAGAAACAAATTCATACACACTCATATGTGTATAAGAAAAAGCTTTATATACAAGACCAATTGAATATTGAGAAAACATCCCAGCCCAGTCCAGATCAAGTCCATAGGTCTGATATAGCTCATATTCCTTTACCAATCTATAAAGTCCTCCTCAGACTCATAAAACACATGCAAAGATGCGGAATACAGAACAATCACAGGCAAGTGGGTGGAGAGTCTTGTGAATCCTATGGCAATAGAGTCATCTCAGCACTGGCAGGGGTCTCCATGTGGCTCCTTCAGCTCCAGGGCTCTAGCGAATTACCGTGTGTCTTGTCAGTCAGCATGTCTCACAGGGAGTCAACGTGTGTCCTGCCTCCAGTGAGCTATTTATTTCCTTAGTGCTTCAAAAATGAGGTCATCGAGCTGCGACCTGATTGACAGGCTGAACTCCACCCTTTCACTCTTAAGTCTCAAATTGACTACAGATTATGTAACTACCACATCATGGTTTTGAGATCAGGAAGTGAGAGGTTTCCCACTTTGTTCTTCTTGTTAAATTAGAGCTTCATTCATCTTGGATTTCTTTCTTTTTCAAGTGAAATTGGTGATTGTTTTCCATATCTGTATAAAATGTTCATAGACTCTGAATCAATACTGCATTATGTTTATAGATTGCTTTGAGAAGTAACTTTTTCCCAATGTTAAGTCTTCCTAACCGTGAGTCTCATATGTTTAATTTATGCAAGTTTCGTTTTCTTCTCTTCTTGTGGTAGTATTTTGTAGTTTTCTTTATATGAGTCTTTTGTATCTCTAGTTAGGTTTATGCCTATGCATTTTTCTTTTTGTTAGCTACTGTAAATTGTAAAGATAATTCAAAAAGTTTGCATCAATACATTGAAAGAGAGCTGCCAGAAATTCAAACTGGATTCAAAAGAGGACACAGAACTAGAATCATTGCTGATGTCAGATGGATCTTGACTGAAGGTAGAGTGAACCAAAATATGTTTGCTTATGTTTTATTGACTATACAAAGGCATTTGTCTGTTTGGATAATAATAAATCATGGATAACATTCAAAGGAATGCAATCTTCAGAACACCTAATTATGCTCGTCTGGAAATTATACATGTCCCAAGTGGCATTTATTCAAAGAACCAGGAAATACTATATGGTGTAAAATCAGGAAATGTGTGTGTTAGATTGAATCTTTTCCCCATGTTTATTTATTTTATATGTTGAGCAAATAATCCAAGAAGCAGGAGTATATGTGTAATATATAGCATCCGAATTGGGGGAAGGCTTATTAACAACTCATGATATAAAGATGGCATAAGCTTGCTTCCTAAAATCGAGGAGGACTTGAAGCCTTTGCTACTGAAAACCAAACATGGCAGCCTTCAGTATGAATTTCAGGTCAATGTAAAGAAAAATAGATGACATCACGATAAACAGAAAATATAGAAATTGTCAAATATTTACTTTTGCTTAGATGTATAATCAATGCTCATGGGTGCAAAGTCAAGAAACCAAATGACGTATTACATTGAACAACTATGCTGCCCAAGACGTTTTTAAAGGGTGAAAGAGCAAAGGAATGCAATCTTCAGAACACCTAATTGTGCTCGTCTGGAAATTATACATGTCCAAAGTGGCATTTATTCAAAGAACCAGGAAATACTATATGGTGTAAATATAGTCCTGATATTTTCAATCACCG
>NW_022111373.1:42803144-42804989 GCF_000313985.2 Echinops telfairi | reverse complement strand
CCCCCCACATACTTCAAACATGCTATGAGGAGACTCATCCTTGGAAAAAGACATCATGCTTAGTAAAATAGAGGGTCAGTTAAAAAAAAAAGAGAGAGAGACCCACAATAAGATGAATCGATTGACAAAGTGGTAGCAATCATGGGCTCAAATATAACAACAAGTATAAGAATGGTGCAGGACTGGACATTTTTTACTTCTGTTAACATAGGGTCATTGTGCATCAGCTTCTACTCCTTGGCACTTTGCACCTCTCTCTGGGTAGGTGGAGTAATGGAAGTTTCGGGTCTGTGTGTTCTAGTTCACTATGAGATGGATTTTACTCCATAGTAATGTATTTTCAGAGAGCTCAGAGCCAGGTAAACAATTTAATTTGATTCTATTCTAGCTGGCCAGGACAGGCAAAATAAAAAAATAAAATCCTCTGATTTAGTAGGGCACCAGTAGTCTAGATAGGACAATAAGTCCAGCTTCCTGCTCATGGATTCTCCACACAGCTAGGGAGGCCCTGCCTGTTCTGGAACCCTACATGGGGCTGTGGGAACACAGCACCCCCACCCCACCCCTGCCCCTGCTGTAGTGCTACATACAGCACAAGGCAGGTTTATCAGTGAACTCCAGTGCCAGCACAGCGGTGGGTATGGACGTCTGGCTGCTGATGCGAATTTGCCTTTGAGTGTAATCCCACCCTGCATCTGTGGAACCCTACATCAAGCGGGCACACTACCCTGCTACCTTGTGGAAGAGTTGGGACTCCTCTAGCCCCAGGGACAGGTGATCAAGTCTCAGTTATCTCCTTACTTACCACTCTATTTCTTCTTTCTCTACTTGCTCACCCTTCTATCTTTCCCAATGCAGTCAGTCTCAACATGTTCAGTTTTTTTTCTCTCTTTCTTCTTTTCCCCTTTTTCCCCTCTTCTCTCCCTTTCTTTTCTATCATACACCACTACTGGCTTCCAGGCCACTACCTTCCACCTAGGGCAAATCATCCCAAATAGCAGGGGGAACTCCAGTCTTCCCTCTGTGGGAGTGCTGCACACCACACGAGGCAGCTGTGACAGCCATCTACAGTGCGTCATGCTGCTGAGAAAGCCTCCCTAGGACGTCTAAGGTGATCTCATCAACTAGGGCAATTCTGCCCAGCACCACTGGGTCCCTGCATTAAAAGGGGCACAGCAACCTGCCATTGTGGGGCAGGGTTTAAACCCCTCTGGACCCACATTCAGCCAATCAGGGATCAGCTATCTCTTTATTCTTTATTTCCTCCTTCTCTCTTTCTTCTCTCTTTACCATCACAGTCAACTTTAGTGAGCACAGTTGAGTTTTCCCCCTTTTTTCTCTTTCTTTTTTTCTTCTCTCCTTCTTTGTTCTCTTCTCCTTTCTCTCTGCTTTTATGATTCTATCCTTTCCCTCTCCTTCCACATACCACAGCTGGTTCCCATACCCTTACACTCTGCCTATGGCAACTCTGCCCACCCAGGGGGGAGAGATACAGCCTTCCCCCTAAGACAGTGCTACACACAGCATGAGACAGTGTTACACACAGCATGGCATGGGGTTCAGCTATCTCTATCTATTTTTAAAATTTTCTCTCCTTCGCTTTCTTTTTTTCTTCCTTATCTTTCTTTCTTTTTGTTCTTCTTTCACGCAAATTAAAACAACTATGAGGTACCACCTAACACCCTCAAAAATAGCCCAATTCAAAAAATCAGAAAGCAACAAGTGCTGGGGGGCTGTGGTGAGATAGGAACTGTCATCCACTGCTGGTGGACCTGCAGTTATGTACAGCCACTATGGAAATCAATTTGGCAATTTCTAAAACAGATGGAAATTGAGCTACCATAC
>NW_022111373.1:42789350-42800471 GCF_000313985.2 Echinops telfairi | reverse complement strand
AAATGAGGAGCTGATATTAAGGGCTCAAGTATAAAGAAAATGTTTTGAGAATGATGATGGCAACAAATGTACAAATATGCTTGGCACAATGGGTGGATGGATGGATTGTGATAAGAATTGTACGAGCCCCCAATAAAATGATTTAAAAAATAGTAATGTATTTTCTGCTTTCATACAAACTTAACTTGGCTTTAAAGATTATTTATAAAGTTTAGCTATTTAAACATTTTTAAAAGATATTTTTTATGCAACATTTTTAATCTTTGTGGTTTGAGGAATTTATTTAATGTAATTCTTCTGGGTGGGTGTCACAGATATCATCTCTTTAACCACTTTCATATTAATATTTATTACTGTCACATTATGGGTTCTCCAAAGCAGACCCTGAAATGGAGCTTGAGTAAAACTTGTTTTCAAAAGATTCATCTGTGAGAGGAAATGTAGAATAAAGTTGGATAGAGAAAGAAGTTAAATTCAGTGCCTGTTGGCCCAAATGGCTGTCGTGAAAGGTGTTCTCCCCCCACTGAGTTACCAGATGCACCCTACTGAGCTAACAGATGCAGACTTCCTTGGGAAAGGCATGACCTTGAGAAAGGTGTTTCTCTGCAGCTAAGGTTGGCCTGTGAAAGAACTCACAGCTGGAACTGTCTGCTGACTGAACTCTTACTGCCACGGGAGCTCCTTGAAGGAAGAAAATCTGGCAGCAGAAGTCTGTGTCTACCACATGCTCTCTGCATTTATACGTTTTAACAACTTTTCTATTTTTCCCCTTCTCTGAAGAATGTATGCTCTGTGTACAAAGCTGAACCTGGTCTATAGTAAGTGAAAGCCTAGAGATGTAAGCATAGGGGAATAAGGTGAAATTAGTTGAGTAGGCCTACATTTTGATGTCTTGATAAAGAATAGGAGGATAGTTTTGATTGATATTGCATCAGTTTTCTCTACTACTTGTTCGTCAGTTTGTCACACTCTGATGGCTTGCTGGTTGCTTTGATGCTGGAAGCTATGTCACTGGTATTTCAAATACCAATAATGTGAACAGATTTCATCAGGGCTTATAGACAAAGAACAGATATGAAGGAGTAGGCTGTCCACTTCTTTCTTTCTTTTTTAGGTTGTTCACTTCTGAGGAAGACAAAATAGAGTATTATAATGAATTATGCAAAGACCTCAAGTTAGAAAATAATAAAGAACATGCTCAGCCTATCTTAAACTTAGAAAGAAGTAAAGAAAAATTCAAGCCTTGAGTTGCAACACTAAAAGAGTCTATGGGAAAATATGTAACAATGCAGGAAGCATAAAAACAAAATGGAAAGAATACAGAAAATACCAAAAAGAACTGGTTGACATTCAACCATTTTAAGAGCTCATATATGATCACGAACGAATGATACTAAAGAAAGATGCCCAAGCTGTGATGGAGGTATTAGTAAAACACAGGACTCCAGAAATTGATGGAATACCAATTGAAATGTTAAAACAATCTGGTGAAGTATTGGAAGCTCTCACTAGTCTATGTCAAGAAATTTGGGAGACAGCTACCTGACAAACCAACTGGGAGAGATCCATATTTGTAACTTTTCCGAAGACCGATGACCCACTAGAATGAAGAAAGTTTCAAACAATATCATTAATACCATGTGCAAGTAAAATTTTGCTGAAGATCATCCAACAAAGATTAAACAAGTACATTGACAGGGGTCTTCTAGAAATGAAAGCAGGATTCAGAAGTGGATGTGAAACAAAGGACATCACTGCTGATGGCAGATGGATTACGGTTGAAAGCAGAGAATATTAGAGTGTTAACTTGTGTTTTATTGACTTCGCAAAGGCATTCAACTGTGTATATTACACCACATTGTGGATAACCTTGAGGACAATGGCAATTTTAGGACACTTCATTGTACTCATGAGGAATCTGTACATAGATCAATACAGAGACAGTAACTCAAACAGAATGAGGCTTAACATCATGGTTTAAAATAAAGAAAGACATATTTCTGGGTTGTATCTGCGGTGGAGTGAAATTTCTTAATATGGTTCTTCTCCTCAAGTCTTTGTAATGTTCACATACCAATTGGGTGGGACTATTCAGACAAGGCATGTGTAACACTAATAGAAAGGAATGGTCAGATTTCTTAACTACCCCTCTGACTATAAGGGTCTTTAAAGTAGAAGAGGAAAGAGAACCTCAGAGGACTTTGACAGAGTATGTTTAAGAACTCTGTCTAAAGTGGTGAAGAATGCTAAGACCAGATGCATCAGAGACGATGGCACGAAAATTCAGAGGAGCACCAGACTATGGAACTGTGGGAGAGTGACAGTCACATTTGTTTTCTAGGCAATGGAGGCTAAGGTATGGCTATAAGACTAAGATCCATCCAGACTGATCTTGACTTGTGGTAACAAAATAACTTCTCTAATACACCCTGTATTGGGTCTGGTTGACTAGAGAAACAAATCTAGAGACACTCTTATATGTATAAGAAAGAGTTTTATATCAAGAAATAATTATATATCAAGAAAACATCCTAGCCCAGTCCAAATCAAGTCCATAAATCTGGGACCAGTCTATAAATCCTTCTTCAGACACATGCAGCCACAAGCAATGATGCAGCATGCAAGAATATCACAGGTTGGTGGGTGCAAAGTCATGTGGATCCAATGGCAGTGGAAGCATCAGGTCTCAGAGTGGCCCACCAGCAGGAAGAGGAAGGCAGAGTGGAGGGAGGAGGTTCCCAGGGTCCTCTTTATGAGAAGGCCACACCCACAATGAGGCACCATCAGGCTGTGACCTGATTGATTGGTTGAATACGACCCCTACACTTTTATATATCTTCAAGTTGACATGAAGTTATGTAACTCCATACAACCCCTTAATTGTGAGTATTGTCTGTGCGTTCTATGTGGCCATTGCGATGAAATATGAATCCAGCATTGATGCAGAGTGGTGTGGGAGGAATGGCTGGTGTCAAAATAGCTAAAGGAAATTGGAGCATTGAGGCATGTGTTACTACTGCCCTGTGGTAATGGGGAAGCCAGAGGAGGTCAGATATGTACACTTTCATTACCATTTTTTTTCCAGTATAGTCTCAGCATGCTTGTTCAATTCCATAGAAGCTGGGTTATATGATGAATGCAGTATTAAGATGGGAAGAAGGCTTATTAACAACCTTTGATATACAGGTGATAGGACCTTGCTTGCTGAAAATGAGGGGGACTTGAAGCACTTGCTGATGAAGATCAAGGATTACAGCCTTCAATATCGATGACAACTCAAGTGAAGAAGACCCACATCCTTACAACTGGGTCAACAGGTAACATCATAATATTTTGAGAAAAGGTTGAAGTTGTCAAGGAGTTTGTCTTGCTTAGATTCACAAGCAATGATCATGGATGCAGCAGTCAAGTGATAGACACGTTTTATTGGTTAAATCTGAATAAGCACTCTTTAGAGTATTGAAAAGCAAGAATGTTATTTTGAGGATGAAAATGTGCCTTGCCCAAGCAATGATCTTTTCAATTGACTCATGCATATGAAAGTTGGACATTGAATAAGGAAGACCGAAGAAGAATGAATACATTTGAATTGTTGTGCTGGAGAAGAATATTGAAAGTATCATGGACTTCCAAAAGGACACACTTACTTGTCTTGAAAAACTGATACCCAGAATTCACCTGAGAGGTCAGAATGTCGAGACTTCATCTTACATACTTTGGACATGTTGTCAGGAAAGACCAGTATTTTGGGAAGGACATTATGTTTGGTAAAGTAGAGGGGCAACAGTGCAGATGAAGGCCTTCAAAGCGATCGAATGACACTGTGGCTGCAACAATGAGCTCAAGCATAAGGATTGTGAGGATGGCACTCTACCGTACAGTGTTTCGTTCTGTTATGCGGAGGACTGCTATGGATTGCCACCCACTCGATGCGCCTAACAACAACTAGAAGGTGATCTGCATTCCTGTCACCTTGCCCCACCATTTTTTAACAAAAAGCCATGTTTTCAGGCTTACTTTTAATCTATGTGACTTTATTTTTCCAGTTGTATTCCTTTTTTAAGCTAAACAAAGTTCTCTCTTTTTTAAGAGGTTTATGTGATTAGATTAGAACTACTAGAATAATCTTCATATTTTAAGATACTTAGCGATAGATAGGGCTTTCTTTGCCCATAAAGAGTTACAGTCTCAGAAACTCACAGGGGCAGTTTTACCTGCCCTATTAGGTTGCTATAAGTCAACATTGACTCAATGGCTGGGAGTTTGGTTTTTGGTTCTGAGAGGAATACAGTGCTATTCTGATAAATATGGGAGTCCCATGAGTTTGAATTGATTTGACAGCAACTGTTTTAACTGGTTTTAATCTTAATAGCATAAGGAAAATCCTCTTTATCATGTCACAAAATATGTATGGATGTCTTTTGTGGATATTTTAAGGGCCATTTTTTTTTCTACCTAACATTCCTGAGGAGCTAAAATTCCAAACGTTTTTTAATGACAAATATAGTATTTTAGGAGGATTTCTCAACGGTCATGGAGAATGGATTGGGTGGGAGAAGCTGCTGATCTAATAAAAGTGAAAAAATGAAGGTCTAAATGAAGGCAATGACAGTACATATAAGAAGGATGTGGGTTTTAATTAAAGTGTTGAGTACTACTTGACCCAATTTTTGGCAGAATTATAGTGAGCGCAGTGATATATTGTGCTCTAGAGAGGTGAAAGTTTGATGTTAAGTAGGTTAGGTCCAATCTCTGCACGCTAACGCAAGCCTGCATTATCTAGACCACCGAAGAGTTGCCATATTTTACTGTGTGTGACTTGAAGGCAGCATTGCATGGAGCTCAACGCTACATGCGTTCATCTGTTTTCCTGATAATAAAAATACTCTAGGAACGATCAGGAACAAGCAATATGATATTATCTATAAAAATAGAGAGTAGCATGAGTGAAGATTATCCAAAAGTTTTTTAATATGTTTTAACATATGCACCTTCTGCTAGAGAAGACAATCTGTGATTCTAGGCTATACACTCATGTTCTAGAGTGTGCTTTACTGGGGTTGATGTTAAAACAAGTTTGGATTCTCTTAGCCTAAGCTATGTTGAAGGGAAACTAGCTTAAATAACAATTTTCCAGGGGAATAACCATACAGATAAATGAAAATTTGATATATTTTTGTAGTTATTATACACAAAGTAAAAACAAAGATGAGTTATCCATGTTGAGTACAACTCAGTTCCCATATGCTTTTACCAATGAATTATCACAGGATTAGAAGAAATGCATGAAACACATGATATTCCTAGACACAAGGAATGTTTTTTTTATTGCCAGTTTTCTTCATTATGTGTTTCTTTATTACCAGTTCAAAATTCTCCAGAGTACCTGGATCGAACTTTTTAAAATTTTGGTCAGCTTTCACGATTAGCAATTCATCTAACGCTTGCAAATTTTAACCTCCAACTCATTCGAGTTTATGTTGTAGAAGGGATATAAGTAATTTGATGTATGCAGCAGATGGCAAAAGGGCAGGAAAAATTGGGGGGAATGACAAACTAGAGTGTCTAATTCTATAACCATGTTGTACTTTTCGATATTTGGATGGATTTATCGCTTTATGTTCACTCGTTGTGCTTTCTTTAATCAGCAAATGCCATTTTAGAGAAATCTATAGCTTGAGTCAGCACTGCTTTCCAGTAGGGTATACAGGTCAGATTTTACAGTTCTTAAACTGACACTACCCAGCAATCTTGCATGCATTTATGGGCAGAAATAGATTGTTTTATAGGTAAGACTGTAAGAGTTTGGGGAAGTGAGAGAAGTGGCAGTAGTAAGTGTGCCAGGAGAGAAGCTCTGAATTAAGGGCAGAAGAAAAGTATCCATTGACATGGGCTGAATGTGATACAGGGACCTGAACCTGGGGACTTTCAGTGGCTATCGAGATATGTCATTCTTCTGACATACATATGCAGTGTTGTGTTAGCCATATATATGCCTTTCCTGAAAGCATTCATTAGGATTCTAAATGTTAAGAACCAATGAGGCAAATGGGAGAATAAAGGTCACTGGAAACCTGGGTAGATAGCATCTGAAAAGAATCCCTAAAGTCAGCAGTGGTAGGACGAGGGCATAGGATATAAGGAAATAAATGCTTAGAAGAATCCTCCCTTTGCTGAGCCAGAATAACGAGGCTTCAGGGCCCTGGGGAGAAGGATCATTACATATGGAATGATCTGAGGAATAAAGGCTTTGGAAGAATATGAGAGCCCTCTGTGCTGGAAATGCAGTGAAGAAGAGTGAATGGCTCTCTGTATGCACAACTGCAACCAAAATAGGTCATCTGAGTGAAGCAGATATTATTAGGGGAGCCGTCCAGTTTATTGATATTTGCTTAACTCTTTTAAAATAAAGTATAAATTGGCAAGACATTTCAGGAGGAAAATGTTTCCAATTCCCAACTGCAAGAAAAGACCATGGTTCAAAGCCAAGGAATATTCTTGGATTGAACTTTCATAGTGCCTTAATTTAGCCAGCTGGAGAAATGTGTCTGCTTTTTTAACATATAAAATCACTTAAACTTTCTAAAAGAAATATCTTTTTTTTCATTTTGGCTCAAATTCTAGAATTTACTGTAAAGTTGTTGCCTCAGTACTTTAGTGACTTCCTTTTTTCTTCTTCTTCTTCGGCGATAGAGCATGTATTCATAAGGGGAGCTAATGTGGATGGAATAGTGAGCTTGTATCTGTCCATTTAGCAGTAGTGCTATTTCCCTACCAAGTTGTATGGAAACTTTTGACAAAAATATGAATGACAGGGCACTAGATCTATATAAATCATCAGAGATATAGCTGAAAAACTTAGCAAGTGACAGAAGGATATGAACAGTATGATATTTCTGGATACATATGTAAATATGTAAATTTTAGAAAAAATATGCATAATGTTTCTGATTACTTGATGTGAGGGAGTAGGGTGTGGTACAGAAAATAAATAGGAAAACTGAGAAATGAGGCTGGTGGCTGTCAAAGAGAATTTTAGTTCATCTACCTTTTGTCTGTATCCATTCTTCACTTCCTCCTTCCTAAAAGCATAACTTGCTTGTGCAATTTTATGTCCCAAACAACAACAACAACAAAAACAAAACTAGACCAGCTGCTGCCAAGTTGATTCTGATCCATAGTGACCTCTTGTACGACAGAGCAGAATTGCACTCTCTAGGGTTTTCATGACTGTAATCTTTCAGAAACACATTGCCAACCTTTCTTCCAAAATTCCTCTGGGTGGGTTCCAATTGCTAGTCTTTTAGTTAGTTGTCAAGCATTTAACAGTTTGAGCTACTCAGGAACTCTAAACACACACACACACACACACACACACACACAAAATGCATATAAATTCTGCTTAATGATCTATGTATTGAAACACCAGTATTGTGACAACTCTGAGATGATACCTTTATCTGCTATCTCAATAGCATATATCACTTAGAAATTGTTAGGCAAAGACAAGAATGATAAAGGAAAGTCACCTGTGGTAGTTACATAATCTCCAGTCAACTTGCGAATGGGGTGGAGTCTATTTTGTCAATCAGGTCGTAACTTGATGTCCTCATTTGGAGGCACAAAGGAGATAAATAGCTCACAGGAGGCTTTGTATTCCTGATGACAAGACCCATGGAGCCTCGCTAGAGCCCTGGAACTAGAGGAGCCATGTGGAGACCCACGCCAGTGTTGAAATGCTTATACCACCACTGGATCCACAAGACTTTCCACCCACTGGCCTGTGATCTTCCTGCATTCAGCATCATTGCATGTGTTTTGTGAGTCTGAAGAGGACTTTATAGATTGGTGTTGGATGTATGGGCTAATATCAGACTTATGGACTTGATCTGAACTGGGCTGGGATGTTTTCTCAATATTAATTGCTCTTGTATATCAAGCTCTTTCTTATACACATGTGATTGTCTATGAATTTGTTTCTCTAGTCCACCCAAATTAACCCACTAACCCATGTTCCAATTATCAGGACAGAAATGAGGAGATGGGAATACATGGAGAAGTGAATAACAGGTAGGAAAAACATATGAGACAAACGGTGTAGGAGATGACTGATGGAAGAGATACAGGCAAAAGAGATGAATGTGGAACAATCAGATGCATAATATTTATTACAAATCGAGCCATTTGTGTTTTAATGCAGGTTAAATCAGTTGACCAGAAGCTTAAAAACAAACAATTTGAGACTTGTGAATTAAATTGTCTTTAATTTGAGGCAAGTAATTTTCATAAAATTTCTTCATTAGGAGAAAATTCCCCCTACACTAAACCACTGGCATTGAGTCTTCCAGATGCATAGCGACCCTAGAGTTCCCAAGAGTGTAATCTTTATGGGAGCAAATAGACTAATCTTTCTCCTGCAAAAACACTGCGGGGTTGAACCTCTGATCTTCTGCCACTAGTAGAAAGTATGGAGGAAAAGTTGGAATACTGGGTCAACCTGAAGCATGTGTATCATTCTCTCTGTGTCCATGTTTTCTCTAAATGAGGTGCTAGGAGACACACACCTGTACTGTAGGAACATGCCCTGCCAGAGGTGGTTTTGATCTATGAACATAGATGTCAGCATTTCAAGGACATATGTTTTGTTTTTTCTCAGAAGGAAGCTTTAAAACATAAAAATTTCTTTATAGTGATACACAGATCAAAGCAAAAATATTAATAGGACTGGTTGGGCATAAAGACAGTGGTCCTATAACTGATTATTGGTCTATAATTTGAGATTGTCTTAGGTCTTCTAAAGGAAGCTATTAAGAGAGACCACCGCAGGGGAAAGTTAGGATGATAAGAATGTAAGTAGGATCAAATTTTAATTTTGGGTTCTTTATTTCCAGGTACTTCCTCTTTCTGTCAGCACTATTCCCATCTAATCTCAATCCTTCCAATAAAAAAAGACATTCGCATCTACAAAGGAGCCTCTTCCTTCTCCACACTCTTCTTCCCTTTGTTGGCCATTTGCTTTCAGTGAATAATTAACACATTTCTGGTGGATCATAATTGAGGACCTAAGGTTGAGAAACGACATACTCCAATGAATGGGAAAACACTAACAGGCTCTACTGAGAAAATTATCGTTGGTGCTCCATCTCGTCCTGCGGATTACATCAACTTCCAGTAACCTTGAGACCCTCCTTCATGGTAAATGCCAAGCAGATATTTGGCGGAATTGAGCAGATTTAGAGCTCCTCCGAGAGCCTGGCCAATTTTAATAGATCTAAATACTTTCAGAATCTGACTTGCTTTTTTATTGAGTACAATGTTGTGCTCCTCTACTGGAAAGGTTTTGGCATATAAAAGTAGATATGATTTCCTGAAAGCAATTACAGATCCTGTGGCACAGGCACATCTCACAATAAATATTAATAGTTTGGCAGAAACAAGTATGAGGTTTTATTGATATGCTGATGATTACACAGGAACTCCAGTCCATATTGACTTTAATAAAACATTTAGTGGTTTAATTAAATCATTAATTCCACCCTCAGTTCCACTTTTGTCTTTTAAAACATTCAGTGTAAAAATAATATGGTGTCTTTATTTAGCATCTTCTCTTTCCTCTATAATTCACTAAGATGAGTCTATAAATTGACTTATTTATAGTCTGCCATTAAGCACCAGTTGCCATTTCAAGAACACAGGACTTTGAGCAGGATACAAGGAGGCTTTAAGGTGACATCTTCCTTCACTTTTCATAGAAGAGGGATTTCCTCCAAAGTAAAAAAAAAAAAGAATGTAAATTTAAAATTGTACATTAAAAATTATTATGAAATTATTTTAAAATATTGGCTTGCTTCTCTGATCTTTAGGGGGAAAGCTATGAAAGAACAGTTTTAAGTGCATGTAATGATAGTTAGCATGTATCTTCTTTAAAAATTAACTTATTCTCATAAAAGTAATACATACAGTTTAAAAATTAGTTGTTTTAGAAGGCTTATAAATAAATGAATAATTTTTTAGCCTTTTGTCCTAGTTCCACTCTGTGGCAGCCATTTCTTTAATTATTTTCATATTTTAAAATAATATGCTTTCTTAGCTTAGCTATTCAAAAAACAGTTTGATTCAAGGATTACCATGAACATTTATTGGGGCAGTACAACTCCAAGGAATTGAGCATGAGGGGAAATGGAAGTGAGCTGTTGAAAGATGCCACACCAGCCTTTTACTTCGTTAACAGGCCGAACACTCAGAGAGCGTGCTCTCGTGGTCTGGGGATGTCTTCATAGGCTGTGATGAGTAGCCCCACTCTCAAATATTCCATCAGTGGGGCAAACAAAGGATACTTTATTTATTTAGTCAGCCTCTTTTCCTTTTCCCTAGTTACTCATTGTGAACTACCTTGTCTGCACATCAGTTTCATATTATTTGACCAATATCACAAATAACCTATCTTTCCTGCCCTCAAATATATAAAAGGTATATACAGTATGAGTAAATGAAAACGACTAGCCTAAAGGTGGGTGGCTTGAAATATTCAGAAATACCTTGGCCAACAGGCCTGACCATGTCATCTGACTCCGAAAGAGTCCAGGCTTGAGAACTCGATGGAGCTGTCTGCACACGACTCTGATAGTGACTAACCAACAAGCGGACTCTTACTCAACCTTCTCCTACACTTTGGGTTTTGTGTTCTAAACAAATCCAAGAGTTGGGGAATGAACCGGTGTGAAATGTTGTGAGTGATCCTAGCCATGCCAAATCTTGCCTAACTTCCGGGGGCATAATGGTCAGTTCCAAACTGATTCCTCTGAGGTGGATGTCAGACATGCCTCCATTTTCCAACCTTTTTACCAGTTCATTCATCAGCCTTCCTTCCCACGGTGCTCTTCTTAGTTTGAAAATTTGTTGCAATGGTTACTCAGAACTCACTGACTGTTCTTATAGGTAGGTGGTTTACTAAAGAAATGACAGGGTCACAAAGCAGGGTCAAGAACAACAGGCTACAATTCAAGATCAGGATCAGGAAGCTTGTAGACAACAACCTTCCTACTTCAGGGAAGGACAGCTCTCAGCTCCTCTTGACTGTCCTAGTAAGCCAGCAGTTCTCAACCAGTGGGTCCCGACCCC
>NW_022111373.1:42786564-42789250 GCF_000313985.2 Echinops telfairi | reverse complement strand
GGGGGGGGTCCAATGATCCTTTTACAGGAGTTGCCCGATTCACAACAGTAGCAAAATTACAGTTATGAAGTAGCAATGAAAATGATTTCATGATTTGGGGGTCACCAGAACATGAGAAACTGTATTAAAGGGTCACAGCATTAGGAAGGTTGAGAAGCACTGTAGTAAGCAGACAGACTTCTGTCTGCCATTTGCCTATCTTTGGGACCATGCATGCCTCCTCTCAGCCTCCTGAAGATAGGCTTTCTCTTAGCCCCCTTAGCACAGGCTCCTCTTGGCCCCTTCAGGGCAGCATTCTCTTGGCCCTACCATCTTTTATTGCTAGCTCTTGCTGCTTAGCACCTTTTAGGTCTGTCACCATTGGTTCTACCATTAGGCTCCTTCTGGGCTCCTCATTGTCTTGAGGGTTACAGTCCTTGAAACATGCTCAAATAATAGGCCAATATCATTGATATCACATGCAAATGAAATGATCCTCCGACAATGGTTGCAGCAGTGCATGCACAGGGAGCTGCCAGTGGTTTAGGCTGAGCACAAGGAATGAGGGATATTATTGCTGATGTCAGATGGATCTTGGCTCAAAGCAGACAAAACTAGTAAGATGTTGACTTGTGTTTCATTGACTATGCCAAGGCATTTGATTATGTGAATATGAAACTATGGATAATCTTGAGAAGTATGGAAATTCAGAACACTTCATTGTGCTCATGCAGAACTTATTATATATGATCAAGAGGCAGTTTTGCAAAAAGAACAAGGGCAATATGCCCTTTTTTAACAGGAAAGGTGTGCATCATGGCTGGAAGAAGTACAAACTTGGAAGACGTATAGCCAGAGTGCTCCTTTGTGGTAAGGATATGAAGGCTTTGTCTAACATAGTTTGGACATATTGTCAGGAGAGACCAGGTGTGCATCATGACTGTATCCTGTCTGCATACTTATTAAATGTATATACTGGGCAAGTAATCAGAGAAGTTGGCTTACATAAAGAAGAATCTGGCATCAGGACTGGAGGAAAGCTTATTAACAACCTAAAATACGCAGATGACACTACTTTGCTTGCTGGAAGTGAGGAGGACTTGAAGCACTTGCTGATGTGCTTCAAGAATTGCAGCCGTCAGTGTAGATTACAACTCAGTGTGTAAAAGATCAAAACCTTCACAACTGGACCATCAGGATAAATGGAGAAAAGGTTGAAGCTGTCGAGGATTTTGTCCTACTTGGATCCACAATCAATGCTCATGGAAGCAACAGTCAAGAGATCAAAAGACATGTTGCATTAGGTAAACCTGCTGCACAAGACCTCTTTAGAGCATTGAAAAGCAAGGATGTTACTTTGAGGACTAAGGTGCAACTGACCCAGGCCATGGTATTTTTGATTGCCCCATAAGCATGTGCAAGTTGGACACTGAATAAGAAAGACTGAAGAAGACCCAGTGCATTTGAATTGTGGGAGGTACCATGAATTGCTCTCAGGACAAACTTGGAGGAAGTACAGCCATAGTGCTCCTTTGTGGTAAGGATAGGAAGGCTTTGTCTAACATAGTTTGGACATATTGTCAGGAGAGATCAGTCCCTGGAAAAGGACATCATGCTTGGTGAAGTGCAGGGGCATTGAAAAAGAGGAAGGCTCTTTTGGAGATGGATTAAACTGTGGCTGCAACAATGGGCGCAGGCATAGGAACAATTGTGAGGTTGGTGCAGGACCAGGCAGTGTTTCGTTCTGCTCTGCATAGGGTGGCTGTGGGTCAGAACCAACTCGATGGTACTTAACAGCAGCACTTGAAAGTGTTTTTTCCTTACAGATTTCTTTATAGACTTCCATTTTTCTTTTTTTCTCTGAAAGTGTAATTTCATTTTGAAGCTTTCCCTATGAGGTGATGAGATGATGTCTTGCTGTACAATAATTGAAGTGTCACGCACTAAGACTTTAATTAGAAACCATGTGCCTGAATTGTAATTGCAGGATGAATTTTCCAGAAGGCATTCTCTGACACAGTTTATTTTTCAGAATATTTATTAAGGAGCACATTTGAATCTGTCTTGGAAGAAGTATGGCCAAGTGCTCCTTAGAGGTAAGGATGATGAGACTTTGTCTTACAAACTTTGAGCATGTTGTCAGGAAAGACCAGTCCCTGGAGAAGGACATCATGCTGGGTAAAGTAGAGGGGCAGAGAGAAAAAGAAGGCCTTAAAGGAGATGGATTGACACAGTGGCTGCAACAAGGGTCTTAAGCACAGGGACAATTGTGAGTATGGCGCACGACACAGGAAGTGTTTTATTCTGTTGTCCACAGGGCTGCTGTGAGTTGGAACCAACCCATGACATCTCACAACAACAACAACATTTGGATCAAGACTTGTGGACCAGAATGGGGAGAAGCAGTATTGGGTAGAGGAAGTCATCAATCTGCAACAGAGTTCTGACAATTTTAGCTAACACGTAGGGAACTCTGGAGCTAAAAAGGCCCACCAAAGTTATTTCCCTTCCGTGAAAAATTACCAGGCTTTTATACCAGGTGCTATTGGATGTGGGCTTCCATAGTAGCATGTACCCTTGGACAAGACAGTCACCTGAAGCGGAGGCACTGTTTGAAGTGGTTCATCAATGACAATAGACTTACTTTCTAAGCAACAAGTCTTTTCTTGAGGGGAAATTGTGTGGTACCTTGTGTTCATTATAGCTT
>NW_022111373.1:42784353-42786464 GCF_000313985.2 Echinops telfairi | reverse complement strand
TAGATCCTTGTAATCGGTTCCCCCTTTCCAACCCACCCCTCCTCTACCCTCCCAGTATTGCTACTCACACCACTGGTCCTGAAGGGATCATCTGCCCTGGATTCCCTGTGTTACTTTAGCCAAAGTCGCAATTCCTGTGCAACTATGGATTTAAGTCTTCATAGTTAACATCTACTTGAATGCTTCCTAGGTGGCATTCAGTGTGCTAAACTTAAATATATTACCTCTCCCAACAAGCCTAGAAGATAGGCTTTAATAGAACTCACTTTAATTGAAACCACTCTTCCACCTGTTGGCATTAGAACCAGGCTGCCAACAAGGAAGCTCCGGCCCTGCTAAATTCCTACGTGCTTTTATTGCTAGGTGCCATTGAGTCCGTTCCAATTCACAGCGACTCCACATAGAATAAAATGAAACACTGCCCAACCCTGTGCTGTCTTCCGAGTGGTGTTTCTCCTTAAAGGTTTGTCCAATCCAATAACGAAGGCATTTGATTTTTGACTACCACTTCCATGGATATGCTGCTTGCTACAATCCTTAGTTTCAAATGCAAGTCCCATAGCTGCGTATCTTATTGGTAAAATCAAAATTACCTTGAACCCAAACAGCTATGAAATCTCTGGGGAATGTTCTCTTCAGCATCCAAGCTCGATGGAGCAGACAGGGGTCTGAGAAGGGTAGTGGGATAGATATTGAACACGCTCATCTCCAGTAAGCCAGAAGGAGAACTTATTTGTCGGGATTAGTTTATGTTGATTTCTGTCTATAGCGTGATTGAGGATGCATCCTGTTGTAGTTCTCACTTTAGGTTCCACATCTTAAATCACACCATGCTCAAATTGTTAATCTTCTGAACACCTTATGAATGAATCCACTCCCTTGATTCTTTGAGCTCCTTTTCTCTTGGTATTTTAAAAGCCCACAACCATTCTAAATGGATAATTTAATTTACTGCTCTCTGCCTTAATTTTTGCAACATCCAGGACTTCCTATTTTTCTAGGAAAAGCATAATTTTCTATCAGCATATTTGCAACTTTTTAAATGCAGATTATGTGGCTATGTTCATTCTCCAGCTAGGATTTTTGAGAGAAAACTCCATGTTGTCATTGCTGTTTGTTTGATTAGTAGTTTGCAATATGGAAGCTAGAGTTCAGCACTGACCAATAGAAATATAATGTGGTCCAGATACATAATTCTAACTTTTCTGGTGGCTACATTAAAAAAACTAAACATAAATGAGTAATATTAATTTTAATAAAATATTTTGTTTAACTTGAAAAGAGGAAAACTGATAATTTTATCATGTAATCAATATGATAAATTATTAATAAGCATGTTAACTTTTTGTGCCATATCTTCTTAGTCTAGTGTCCATTTTACACTTAGAACATCAGTAGCTTGGTTTCAAATGCTTAAGAGCAAAATGTGGCTCCTACTAGTTGCCTGTCTGTCTTCCCTCTCACCTTTGTTGTTTAGTCTCTTCTCCTGGTTGGGATTCAGTCCACTTTTCTATCCTTTCCTCTGCAGCCGCCCTGAGGTCACATTATGATAACAATAACGTGAAGACGTTGGGGATGGCGACTGTTGAAGAGTGTTGGCTTTGGGGTGGAGAGAAGATTGACTTGGCCTTGGACTTGACTCTGCTCCTTGAAGTGGTGGTGGGGTGTGGTCACCGCTGAAGTCAATTTCTTAAAGTAGTTATCTAAGGAGCTTTGAGCAAAGCTTTTATTTTTCTCACTATAAATAACCGGGAGGTAGCTGAGGCCATCAGTAATTACCCAGTAAACTTTGGTGAATTTCTCTGCATTAGGATCTTATTTCTCTAATGTTGTCATTCCTGTTTCAATGAGATGAAGGATTTCAGCTGGTTCAAGTTAACCATTTTTTTAGTTCTGAGGTTTTTAGGCCCCTTTTTTAACTTTTACTTGCTGTCATCGAGTTATATCCCTCAATGAGATGAATTCACCTAACGGCTCAAACCATGGGCTCAGGCATAACTTCAATTATGAGGAAGGCACAGGCCCGGCAGAGTGTCCATCTGATGTGTGCATGATTGCTCGTAGTCCGAACTAACTGGGTGACACCTAACAACAATACCATAAGGTCGCTG
>NW_022111373.1:42781649-42783361 GCF_000313985.2 Echinops telfairi | reverse complement strand
TATTCTACGCTCTGTCTCCATAGGTTCGTCAATTCTGGGTTTCATCTGCTGCAAAACAGAAAGACACATAACAGACATTTAAGAGGGTGACCCCAGTGACTTAACACATCTGAACTAAACCCCAAAATGAAAAAACAAAAATCAAAAGCACTGAAAAATGTTAAAAAAACCCAGATCGGGCCTAATGTGCATCAGAGGTGGGACCAACTGACAGGGTTTAGATAGTTCAAGGCAGGTTTATAATTTGGATCTCTTATAGTCATCTCTTCGATGTGCTCTATTTGGTAACCACTTTCCTCCCATCCCTCTATTATGGATAGAGGGAAATCATCGGAGGCTTATTTCCTATGTAGTTCCCACAAATGTACCTTGGACTCCCACTGTCATCCATATCCTTCCAAAAACCAGATCCTCACAATTTAGGCTCTGATACTATTCCCTCCTTCAACGTTGGATTTATATGATTTACAATCCTTTGGTCACTATTGTTGGTATGCTTTTTTTCATGTGGACTCAGTTGGCATCTCACTTAGATGGCTGATTGTTTGGAAACAAGCCTTTAAGATTCCAGAAACTATTTTATCTGATAGCCAGGTACCATCTAATTTATTCACCACACTTTGCTATAGCACCCATATCTTCTGTGTTCCCTTTCTGAGGACAAGTCTAGAGCAGGGATATGACGTAAGAACTAATTGTTCTTAAATTGGAGCTAGGATTTAGTGAGAGCCCCAAACCTATCCCTGGATCTATGTTTGTTTTTAAATCTGCCTTTATCTCTCCTTAAAGAACCCCTTGTTAATATATGTTAAAAAATAGTCTTATTGACTTGGGGCATAACAATCTTCCATTAATATTCGCTTTGATTATCCCCTGGTATTAATTTTTTAAAGCCCTTTGAGAGAGGGATATTGGGACAATAGAGGCAAACTCCATATCTCAATACTTGAATTATTCACTTTTACCAAATCAATGCTTTCATGGCTGTTTGCTATTTACACAAACAATGGGAGTTTATTGTCAGGGAAAATTTCCATAACATTCACTGAGAATGTCAGTCACAGGTTTGCTGAAATAATATGTATCTTAATACAGTATGTAGGGCATTGATGTGGCAAGACCATCTTTGTCCGCCTACCAACAGTTCAACTATCTTGGTATGGCTGTCTTTCACTTCCTCAGACACCATGAATTTTCAGTTTTTATAGTATAGGCCACCCAGTGGGTTTTCCACCGTGGATCTCACTGATGCAGCCTCTGGAGCATTGCTCAAGAGCAGTGGTTCTAAACCTCTGGGTCGTGACCCCTTTGGGGGACAAATAACCCTTTCACAGGGGTCACCTGATTCATAACTTTAACAAAATTACAATTCTGAAATAGCAATGAAAATAACTTTATGTTGGGGGGGTCAGCACACCGTAAGAACTACATATTTTTAAAATTATATATTGTGAAATATTTCTTTCTTTTTTTAATTAAATACTTCTGCTGGTGGGTCTTACAGCTCTTATCACAATTCATCCATTCATCCATTGTGTCAAGCACATTTGCACATATGCTGCCATCATCATTTTCAAAGCATTCTCTTCCCACTAGAGCCCCTGATATCAGCTCCCCATTTCTTCCCCTTCCCTCACCTGCCCTCCCTTACAAACCCTTGATAAGGTATAGATTATTATTTTAATATCTTACATCGTCCTCCGTCGCCCCTC
>NW_022111373.1:42779134-42780772 GCF_000313985.2 Echinops telfairi | reverse complement strand
ACACACACACATACATTTACATATGTACATGCCTGTATTTAGCCCTCTATAAATGTCCTTTGCCTCCTAGTTCTTTCCTCTATTTCTTTTTACTTTCCTCTTGTCCCACCATCATGTTTGGCCTTCATTCAGGTTTGGGAATTCCTCGGTGCTACATTGCCCTTAATTAAGCCCCACTAGGCATCCTAGGCCCTTC
Organism: Echinops telfairi; assembly: GCF_000313985.2. Classification (NCBI taxonomy): domain Eukaryota; kingdom Metazoa; phylum Chordata; class Mammalia; order Afrosoricida; family Tenrecidae; genus Echinops; species Echinops telfairi. Next base: position 42,780,576 of record NW_022111373.1, on the reverse strand, counting down.
TCTCATTGATCTTAGTTCACTTGTTGCTTCCTTGTCCCTGGGTTGGTTTCCCGCCACCACCTTCCTTTCTCCCATCTCCCCTTCTCCCTTAGCCCCCTGGAAACCTTGGTCCCATTCTTTTCATCTCCGAATTATTTATCCCGCCTGTCTTATCTAGATAGACATGCGGATACATTAATAAGTGCAAAACCAGGCAAAACCAAACCAAACAACAAAAGAAGTCAAGACCACCAAAACAATAACAACAATAATAACAACAACAAAAAGAAAGCCACTGATAAAAATTGAAACGCCTATAAACAGTTCAAGGTCTGTTTGTTGGCCTTTATGCATGTTTTCCAATTTTGTCTGATGGGGTGTCACACTCTGTCTCCAAAGTCTATTTTTGGTATTCCCCTGGAATTTCACAACTTTGCTCCCCTTGCTGCTCTGTTGCATGCCCTTAGTGTTTTGCCCCAGCGTGATAGGGTCAGATTGTGCACAATTTCCAACCTGTGCCTCCAGTGTTATCTCCCAAGCAGTGCTATGGTTTAGTGGGGGATGTCGTGTCTAGTGGTGGGGCCAGCCCCATAGTCCTCTCTGTGGGTTGTCTGCTCTGAGCAGCAATATTGTTCTTAGGGCTTGATGGGTCAGGATGTCTTCTCCTCCCTCTCCATCCATTTTCATTTCTCTCATGTGCTCTAATCAGATGTGCCCTTCTCCCCAAGCTGTAACCCCAGTGCTGTCCTTTGAAGTGCATTCTTCTGGGGGGCGGGGTCCACATAGTTAGGATTAGGGACAGCCCCGCAGACGGCCCTATTGGTTCCCTGGTACATGCCGGTATGTTGTATTCGTATCTTGGTGTATCAGGTTGAAGCCTAGTCTCTCTCTCTCCCTCTCCTGTTGAGATATAAGCAATACACTCCCCTTGGTTGGGTTAGTGTCCTGCTCCCCCCCTACCCATGTCTTTTTCCCTCCCTTTCCCTCTCCTATTTAATTGGCTGCCATATGTATCCCTGGGTTGGGTTTGGTCCCTGCCATAGTACCTGGGACTGGACCTCATCCCAGGGATGTATTTGTAGATAGTAGCTTTTCCCCTATGCCCCATTTTTTTAAAGCTTCCCTCAGTGGACTCATGTTGTACTTGTCCTTTTGCCCTTGGCTTACTTCACTTAGCATGCTTTACTCCAGTTCTTCCCATGCAGCAATGTGCTTCATGTGTTCATCACTGCTTTTCAGGGATGCATAGTACTTCATTGTATGTATGTACCACATTTTTTTGATCCATTCATCTGTTGTTGGAAATTTGGGTTGTTTCCAACTCCTTGCAATTGTGAACTGTGCTGTGATGAACACTGGAGCACAGATGTCGGGCCGTAGTTTGTTCCTTGCCTATTCTGGGAATATGCCTAGTAAGGGGAATTCTGGGTTGTATGATAGCTCATTTTCATCCATTTTAATAT
>NW_022111373.1:42776049-42778053 GCF_000313985.2 Echinops telfairi | reverse complement strand
ATTCTTCCATTTGTTGAGGTCACTCTTGGTTTCTTGTAATATTGTTCTGTAGTTTTCCTTGTACAAATCTCTTGTTTTTCTAGTCAGGTATATCCATAGAAATTTCACTTTGTGCTTGGCTATTATAAATGGTACTTCCTTTTTAATTGCCTCTTCTCTCATCTTGTCTGATGTGTGTAGCAGTCCAATAGACTTTTTTTGTTTGTCGATCTTGTATCTTGTAGACTTTTTTGGTTTGTTGATCTTGTATCCTGCCACTCTTTCATATTCCTCTATTGCTGAGGAATTATATTAAAGGGTTGCAGCATTAGGAAGTTTGAGAACCACTGATCTAGAACTCCCTTAAGCTCATCAGAAAATCATGAGTAGCTCTGATCACCTAAGAGAAGATTCCTTGTAAATAATAGGCCTATGAGTCCTTATTCCCTAAACTAAAATAGTGATCTAGTGTTAAGGGTAAAATATGACTTTTACACCGGGGTGAAAGTTATCTAAATTGTTTTAATGTTCAAGTGCATTGTCAAACACAAAAAAATAATATTGAAAAGACTTCTCTTGAAAAGGCAATAATGTTCAAAAGCAGGGATGCAAGGGTTACGGAACCAATCTTCAAAAACATCAATTGTAACCCAAGCCTTTGAATTTGTTTTCCAAATAATAGGAAGATATGTCTGATTGATTTGATGACATTCCCTCAAATTTAGAGAGTGACACATAAGGAAAGATTTGTTTCAAAAATTCTCAGATATGTTACCCCTAAGTGATAATGTTAACTTATCCTTCAATATCTTATGCCTTGGTACACTTTTTCCTTTTGAAATATAGAACCTTTTAGGAATTTTTGTTCCTAAAATCATTCGATCTCATTTACATTAAATATGTGGTTTGTCAAATAAGCTCCAACCTTAATAATTGTTTTAACACATAACACTTACATCAGCACTCACTGTTTCACCTCACGCTTCAATATTATGTAAATTTGCCCATATTTTGAAGTGAATGAAACAACCCCGACCTGCAAAAAAATCCTTCATCACAATTGCCTTTACTTGCTGAATGTGTAGCTTTTAAATACTTGAAAAGTCTTGGGTCCACTTTTTCACTAAAGGAAGGCTAATAAGCATATCGCGGTGATTTTGATTATCTAACCAAATTATCAATAGCCAACCATTTCAATCATTAAGCCACTGCATTGCTTAGTAATAATTGTCGCTTTCATTAGGACAGAGCCTTTCACATGCTCCATTGTTCTCACTTTATTTTTAAGATTGTTCCCGCCATCGACCGACTGTGGACTAATGTTTTTCCAGTGACCGATGGTATTTGGCCTCTTTCCAATTGTTCTATCTTTTCCTTTTAATTTGCCATTGTGATCATTTTCCTTTTCTTTGACACACCACTCATACTCAAATTATATTTACACTTCAGAGGCATAGTTAAAATGGTAAATAAGAAAGAACGTGAAGCCACAAAAAGCCAAATTTTAAGCCATACTCAAGACAGTATTGACAGCAATGTGATCCGACAGGAGTGCGATCCGACAGCAGTGCGATCCGACAGCAGTGTGATCTGACTTAAAAAGGAAGATGGTGTTCACCTTCCTTGAGCTGGCGATCCCCTGAAGCTATGCAAGGTTTTCATGAGCATTGCAAAACAGTCATATGTTTATTATTACAGACCATTCTACTGAACTCGAAGATGAATACAATAGGTTTTATGGCAGCCCATTGGTGACCTAGGGGTTTATTCACTCTAATGCTCACTGCGAGGTCAACGATTTGAAACCACCAGCTACTCCACGAGAGAAAGATGAGGCTTTCTATTTACATAACAACGAGCAGTCTCAGAAATCCACAAGGGCAGTTCTACTCTGGCCTATATGGTTGATCTGAGTCAGAATTGCCATGATGGCAGTGAGTTCGAGTTTGTGATATGAGTTGTGCATATGCTGGCTGTTCTTAACCAGAGTACTTACTGCAGTTGTAAGATGGTCAATCGTGGCAT
>NW_022111373.1:42772843-42775041 GCF_000313985.2 Echinops telfairi | reverse complement strand
TAAGCATCTCAGCACTGGCAGGCGACTCTACATGACTTCTCTGGCTCCAGAGTTCTGATTGCATCAGGTTAGGTCCATGTGGCTTCTCCAGCTCCCAGGGCTTAGGGCCATGTGTCTTGTCAGTAGAGCATCTTGCAGGGAGTGAGCAGAGAGAGAGTGTGTGTTTCCCGCCTCCAAGGAGGAAAACCAGGAGTTCCCAGAATTCTCAGAAGTCCATGCCCACACAGAGGCCTCAGTGGCTATGCCCAATTGACAGCCTAGACTCCACCCCTTCACTCTTAATCCTCTCAAATTCCAAATTGACACTAGACTATGTAACTACCACAACGTCCATAGGGCGTGACTCAAAATGAGAACAAACAGCTGAAAAAACCAATAAATAATTGGAACTTGGAATGTATGCAGTATGAATCTAGGAAAATTGGATATGGACAAAAATGAAAGGAAATGAATAAAGATCAATATTGTCGACGCTGGTGAATGAAATGTACTGGTATTGGCTATTTTGAATCAAGCAGTCATATGGTATGTTAAATTAGGAATGACACAATAACAAAGAATTTATTCTCAAAAAAGATACTTTAGGATATATCTTAAAGTACAATTCTGTTGGTGTTGGAATTATATCTAGCTAAATCCAGGCAATACAAGTTTTACTCAAAATTATGCACCAAATTCTAAAGCTAGTGTTGATTAAATTGAAGAATTTTACCAATGCTTCAGTCTGAAATTTATCAAATCAAGATGCTTTAATAATTAGGGATTGGTGCAAAAGGTGGAAACAAAAAAGAAAGAATAGTAGTTGGAAAATATGGCTTTGGTGATAGAAAGGAAGCAGGAAATTGCATGATATACAAATTTTAAGACCAATGCTTTATTCATCCCAAAGACTTTTTCAACAACACTAACGATTTCTATCCACTTAGACTGCTCCTTGTGAAATCAAATTGAGTACATCTGTGGGAAGAGACAATAGAGAAACTCAGCATCGGCAGCTCCAATGAAGCCAGGTGTTCATTATGAAATGGGTTGTCCATTGCTCATACATTGCTCGGGTTGAAACTGAAGACAATGAAAACAAGTTGTTAAGAGTCAATATAAAAATTTGAGTATATCCTACCTGAATTTGGAGAACATATCAAACACAGATTTGACACATTGAACACTAATGATAGAAGAATAGCTGTGGGATGACATCAAGAACATCGTTCAAGAAGAAAGCAACAGGCCAGCAAAGAGCCAGGAAAGAAGTAAAAGATCAAAGTGGATGTCAGAAGAGAGTCTGAAATTTGCTCTTAAACATAGAGTAGCAAGACAATGGAAGAAGTGATATGGTCGGAGCTGAACTGAAAAACCCATAGGGTAGCTTGAGAAGACAGAGCCATACGATGTCATGAAATGTGAAAAGGCCTAGAGTTAGAAATCCAAAAAGAAAGATCACCTTAACATATCTTAAACTGAAAGAACTGAAGAAAAAAAACCCCCAAGTCTTGAGTTGCCATATTGAAAGATTCTATGGGAAAACTATTGAATGCTGCAGGGATCATAAAAATAAAAAAGAAAGAATGTAGTCATTGTATCAAAAAGAACTAGGTGACATTCAACGATTCCAACAGGTAGCATATGAGCAAGAACCGATGGTATTGAAGAAAGAAGTTCAACTTGTACTGATGGTATTAGCTAAATACAAAGTTCTAGGAATTGATGGCATGCCAATTGAGATGGCTCATCAAGCTGATGAAGTACTGAAAGCACTCACTTGTCTACTCCAAGAAATTCAGAAAACAGATAAGTGGCTAACTGACTGAAAGAAATTCATGTTTGTACACATCCTTTACCTTCCAAAAATCTGACCCTACAAAATACACAAATTATAGAATATCACTTATATAACATGAGAGTAAAATTTTGCTGAACTCATCAACAACAATTGAAGCAGTACACTGACATGGAGCTGCCAGAAATTCAGGCTGGATTGAGAAGTGGATATCATAGCTGATGTTAGAAGGATCTTGCCTCAAAGAAGAAAATACCAGGAAAATGTTGACTTCGGTTTCATTGAGTATGCAAAGGCATTTGACAGTGTGGACCATAGCAAACTATGAGTAGTCTTGAGAAGAATAGGAATTCCAGAACACTTCATTGTGCTCATGTGGAAGAATCACAATTGGGCAAACAGAATAAGGGAATACTGCATG
>NW_022111373.1:42770282-42771642 GCF_000313985.2 Echinops telfairi | reverse complement strand
CAGTGTGTGTCCCACCTCCAGGAAGGAAGACAGGAGTTCCCATAATCCTCAGGAGGCGGCCATGCCCACATAAAGGCTAAGTGATTGACAGGCTAGAGTGCACCCCTTCCCTCAAGTTGACAGGGGGTTATGGAACTACCACAGCAGTGTTTAGTTCTGTTGTCCACAGGGCCTCTATGAATCAGAACTGATTGGACTGCACTGACCAACCACAAAAGTGCTGCTGGGACTCTGGTGCTACATTCTCCAAGCAAACGGTTCCTACAGGGAAAGGGAATCTAGAAACCCTCCTCTGGTTTACTGTCATATCCTTGGGCTTTCCAGCTTCCCTCTTAAGTAAAACTCAATATTTTTGTTTTGCAGTAATGCTTACTGGATCCTGCTTGATTTCTGCTCCCTGTCTTAATTTAGGTCTGTTCTGGAATGAATGAAGTTTCCTTCAAGACTTTCAACTCCATAATTCTATTCGTGAGAATAGTCAGTGATCCCACTGCCCATATGTGCAGGATTGATTAAAATAGCAGGGATACTGAGGCGGTTCACCAAGGACTTGTTTAGCAAGGCCTAGAATCTATATTCGGTGCATAAAAGAACTTGGGTTCTTTATTTCAGATGGCCTTGAATAATGACTACATTCCATTATCTATTATAGATATAAGATTTCTACAGAAAAAAATCTCAAAGGCCAGACTACTCTGAAAAGGAGAATAATAAACAATAACAATGACCAAAAAAACCACCCCAAAACAACCCAGTGTATCCACTTCTAAATTAAATTAAGTCTACAATAAATAATGCAAGCAGGACATTTGCTTCTGTCTGCAACTTTGCTCCCTGGTGAAATAAAATTGCCCACAGATGTTTTTGAATGATTTTCTTTTGTCAAAATTTGATTTGAACATGTTAGAATGCTTCTTCCTGTTCTAGACCTCTTTTCCAAGAAAATGTAAAAGGTTGAGTCAGTGTACCAGTATGTTGCTTTTATTTGAAGATACACCTGGAAGACTAAAATGGGAGAAAGAGCAAATACTGCAATAAAAAAGGAGCTAATTCTTGATTGTAGTTAGAAAACGGGGCCAAGGTACACTTACTAGGAAAGAAAGCATTTCCTAAAAAAAAAGATACCTGAAAGGATGCATAAAGTCTGCCTCTGTGCTATCCAGGCTGTTCTGACTCAAAGCGACCCTACATAGAGCCGGAATAAACATTGCCTGGTTCTGCAGCTTATTCACAAATCATTGTCATGCCCAAGTCCACCTTTTGCAGCCACTGTGTCAATCCATCTTGTCTTTCTCTTTCTCTGCCATTCTACTTTACCAAGCATGATGTCCTCTTCCAGGGACTGATTTTTATGATACTG
>NW_022111373.1:42738968-42769341 GCF_000313985.2 Echinops telfairi | reverse complement strand
TACTGTCATAGAGTCAATTCCTATTCATAGAGATCCTGTACAGGGTTTGAAAGACTGTATTATTTACAGGAGCAGGAAGACTCATTTTTCTCTTACTGAGTTTCTGGTGAGTTTGAACAGCTGGCCTTGAAGTTAACAGCCCAATATATAACCCACAGCACTTCCAGGGATCTTTGTGTATATACTTCGGTATTTCTATTTCCCTTTTTCCCCTATGAAGTAGGAAAGAAAAGATGAGCTTAGATATAGAAAGAGAACAGAAATTAGAAGGATCATGCAACCCTTACTTGTTTGTGGGCACCCCTCGGATTCCCGGTGAAGCCTTCCTGAATTCAGTATTTATCCTTTTGCTTTTATTACAGAATGAGATAAAGAAAACTCCATTGCTCCCAAAGTCATGGTAACTTTCTAAGTGTGAATGGAAGTACACAGCAGAGATAAGTAGCTATAAACTCGGTGTTTCCTCTCAGTTTGCTTGAAATGTACAGTCATTTTTAGGAGTGATAAATATAAGCTGGCAGTACCAACTTCTTTTTCTGGCCTTTGAGATACTCCATGGTCCAGGAAATACAGGGCACTCTGGGCTGACAGAATTGTCCACGCATGGACAAAGACGTTATGCTGTTCTCTGGCAGACAGGCTTTCTGTTGGAATGACAGCCATGAGGAAGAATATTGAAGTCTAGCTCAACAGCTTTGAATAAATATTTTGGATCTCAGTTGCATGTCTACACATTATTCTTTCTTTGGCCCCATCTAGTATACGATCTACCACCTAATACTTACCATACAACAGAAACACTGTAAAGGAATGAAATAATAAGCTGTTAAAATGTGTCAAAAGGTTAACTGATTAAAGCTAAAATCAAGACAGTCTGCATCTTAAGGTAGGCATCTAAGGGTTTCTCCTGAAAGAATTTTGTCAAGATTATTCTTGAATTCCAGGTCTTTAAAATGCATTCCTTACAGTAAAATGTAGTTACCTTATATTGTTGCATGAGGGAGCAAAAGGCAGTGCGTTTCCTGTGCAGAATAAGTAATCAGTAAATTATCATTTTAATGTATTTGAATAAGCTAAAAAGGGAAGTTCGTCAGAAGGTTTGCCTGAGAAGTCCCAATCTCCCCGTTGCTGTGCAGGGGTATGTGTTGGACAGCTAACTGCAAGACCAGCAGTTCAAACCCACTAGGCCCCCTGAGGGAAGAAAGATGTTCTTCTGGTCCTGTATATGTTTACAGTCTCAGAAACCTAAAGGGTAGGTGATCTCGCCCAATAGGGCTTGCTATGAGTCCGAATCAGCTCCATGGCAATGATTTTAGAGGCTTTGATCTCAGGGCCCAAGAAGCTCTGTTGGCATTATTGGCATAGGTATTTGATCGCTAACCACAAGGTCAGCAGCCTGAACCCACCCGCTGCTCCAAGAGAGAAAGGTGAGGCTTTCTTTGTCTGAAAACCTTCTACAGGGTCTCTAGGAATCAGAATTGATTGAATAGCAGTGGGGCCTTCTTATTATTGCACATGTGTTTGAGTCCATTATTATCGCTATTGTGCTACTCTCTCTCAGTGAAAATTTCTGTCATTTTTACTGGCACGCTACCAAAGATTATGTCCTTTTGTGTCTATAAGCACCATGGTAGGGGGGCGGGGGGATGGGGAGCTGATACCAAGGGCTCAAGTAGCAGGGAAATATTTTGATATTGATGATGGCAATATATATACAAAAGTGTTTGATACAGTAGATGGATGGATGGATGGATGGATGGATGGATGGATGGATGGATGGATGGATGGATTGTGATAAGAGCCCCCAATAAAATAATTAAAAAAAATTAAAAAGAACCACTATGGCACAGTAAGTAAGAGGTTGACTGTTAACCCGAAGATCTACCATTTGAACCAACCATCTCCTCCCTGGTAGACAGATGTGGTAGTTTGTTTCCTAATGTAAAGATCACAACCTTGACAATCCTTAGAAGGGGTACAAATGGCAGCTGTCTTCCAAATTTCTTGGCATAGAACAGTGAGTGCTTCCAGTGCTTCATCAGCTTGTTGAAATGTTTCTATTGATATTCTTCTAATTTCCGGAGCCCTGACTCTGGCTAACATCTTCAGTGCAACTTGGACTGCTTCCTTCAGTGCAACTTGTTCTTGATCATATGCCACCTCTTGAAATGGTTGTATGCATATCAGATCTTTTGGTACAGTGCCTCTTTGTAGTCCTTATGTTTCTTTAGATGCTTTCTGCATCATTCAGTGTTCTGCCTATATTTGAATATCTTTTAATATTATAAATCAAGGCTTGAGTTGTTGGTAGGTTTTGGTGTTATACGTAGTTCATTGGTGTTCAATGGGTCAAATCTGTTCATGAGATGTTATTGAAATTCAAGTGGAATACACCCAACTTCATGTTTGGTCTCATGGACTTGTTTAAATTTTCTTAAGCTTCAACTTGAACTTACACAGGAGCAATTGATGGTCTATTCCAAAGTCTGTCCTTAACCCAGTTTAGCTTCTTCTTCATCGTCTCTTCCTACACTGTAGTCCATTTGATTTCTATGAGTTTCATCTGGAGGAGTCCACTTAAATGTACAGTCTATTGTTTCTCCTTTGTTTGTTCTTATTCTGGAAGCGCTACTGATAGCTTGTCATCTTGTGTGACCCTACTCATATTTGGAATACTGGTGACATTGCTTTCAGCATCACAGCAACATGTGTGTCTCCATTGTCAGTGCAGTAAACTGACACCCAGTAGTGACAGTACCACCAGTGATTTTAATTTTTATTCGCTCAGCTGTATCCTTGAATATTTTTCTTTCTCTCATTTCTGTCTCTCTCCTTGATTCTTTCCATCCTTGTTCCCTCCATTCATTCCTTCTTTTTGTAAAAAATAGCAAGTGTGGGGAGTTTTAGCACTTAAGTGTGATTTCCTACTTACAGATTCACCCAAAGTTGAAACATAGAATACAGACAAGTCTCATGTACCTTGTACGCAATTTCCTCCAATAGTTTAGTAGCACCTTATTTATCTGTAGGAGCATATGTTTCTTTAATGAGTAATAGCTCTCTGAGTTTAGGTTTTCAGAAACAAACGAACAAACAAACAAAAAACTATGGTGATATACAGCAAGCTTCTCTTCTGGCCTAAAACCAAGGCATGGCTCCTGGGCAGGCCATATGCAAAGCACCATAGTCAGAAGGGGATGCCACACTTGGATTTCCATAGTCTGTAATCATCACTTTGGAATACTTAATACTTTTATTATTAAGAAAAGACTCGTGTTTTCTAAGTGAAGCATCATGAAAATGTTAGAGCATGCACCAGGACTTACAACCTCATTTCATGCGTGGTTTCGTCTCCCACTGATTCCCTAATCTTCTTACCACTGATGCTACTATTTTCCAATCCCCATGGGTCCTGGGTGTTGCTGAGGGGAGGGTTGGACTTTGGTGGATGCATCTAGTTCCTGTGAGGGTCTTCACTTGTCCAACAGGTATTCTTGTGTCTAAAGAAGCACAAAATAAAACAAGGAATTCAAAGCATCATGACAGGTCAAGAAAGAAGGCAACTGAAAGGAAACATGTTAGAAACAAATGGTTTTCATTTTTTACTATGTCCTGTAAACTATATATACTGTTCTATCTAAAACTATTTTGTAGTCAAGTTTCTTATAAGAAATTTAGTCATGAAGATGGATATTTATCAGGAGAATAGAAGCTTTAATGGAACCACAGAAGAATATTTGTTTGTCAACAGCTGATAGTTCCCACTAATGGTAGAGGAATCTGCTATAAGTACCATGCTTATCAAGTCCTGGGTTCTGTAAATCCTGCAGTGCTCCCTGGTTATAGAAGACACTCCATAGCCATAGTTGGGCAACTGGGAACTCTAAATTACTTACTCTTATCTGTTCTTCTGAATTTTAGGTCTCTTCAGACTTTGATTCAAATCCACCTTTGCTTCTAATTAATAGCAGTTCATGCTTTTCCAATTCTGTGCCTTTGCTTATGCTGTATTATAGTTCTCAAATGCTATATATACTCATTCCTTGAAACTTATATATATCACATTTCTTCTAAAATTCACAGCCTGCGCCCACATTATAGACTTTTCTTTTGTTTCCTTTCCCCGTAAGATTCTCCTTTCTTTAGACCTTGTTTTACCAGAGCCTTCTTGTCATTCAGAGAGAGGGTCACCTCTTCAGAGACTCACGCCCATCCCATCTGATTAGTATTCTATTATTTCTACTAATCACGTGAACACTTTACTTTGTAAGCTTAATTTCTTTACTAGTGTGATGATTTTCTGTCCTAATGAAAACAGGGGCCTAATTTTGTGTTGCTCACTTTTATATCCTCAAGGCTTTGAACTATGCCTTTGGCTTTGAAATACACTTATTGAACAGAAAAACACCCTTTTCTTTCCACTGAATACTAAAACATGTTGAGTGTCTTGTTTTGCGTACATGTTTACTCTCCTCTTCTATGACATTAACATCTTGAATGATTCATTCTTACCCTCCAGAATGCATAGGAAAGAACCAGGAATCATTCAGTCTTCATGCAATGAATATATAAAAATAAACGATGCAGAGACAGACAATTTCTTTTCTCTTTCAGAACAACTGGACACAGCATAAAGCTAGAGAGATCAAAACTAATTGCTGGAATGAGACACACATACCACTTAGCATTCACTGCATCTGTACCAAGGGCAGCCGTGGAAAAGTGTGTAATCAACTAACAGCATGCGGTATCCAGAGTGACCTCTGTATTCATCTCCATACCATTCTCTTCAGGCAAATGGTTGGCCTGTGGGATGAAAAGCTTCCTAAAATAGAGACCAGGGACAAGATTTAGCTCTGCTGGGAGGAATCAAAGTAAGAGGGAACCTTTTGATGTGCATTGGATGTGTGTGTGTGTGTGTGTGTGTGTGAGAGAGAGAGAGAGAGAGAGCACTTTGTTTTTTCATTGCCTGTGAAAATGTAGGTATTCTCCTGCATTTGTGTGGGGAGGGGAAGGGGGGGTCTCTGGGATCTATGTGAAGAAAGTAAGTGAGGTATTGATCTAGAGACTGCCATATTTGGGTCAGACATAAGTCCATTAGATCACAAGGATGAACATAAAAATAGAAAAGGGATCTCCTCTGGATGTTCTGGGCAAGAACACCAGGCCTGTTGACTGGGTCATCCATGTTGAAATGAGGCTTCATGGAAACTATGATAGAGTTGGAGCCATAGAGGACCTCCCTGGAGCTGGAGAATAGAGCAACTTAATAAAACGGTGAGGTCACTGAGGCCTGGTAGAGAGAAGGAGTAAGCAGTGGTGATCAGTTATTGAATTCTCATCTTCCATGGGGAGACCTGGGTTCAGTTCCCAATAATTGTGCTTTATTCACAGATATCACCTGTCTATAGAGGCTTACATGTTTCTGTGAAGCTGGAAGAAAAGCCCGGTGGCGTCCTTCTCAAAATCAACTAATGCAAAACCCAGAGTATCAAGGCCAGATCCACACCCAATCATGGGAAGGTTGCAAAATCGGGCAGCCTTTTGGAGCGCTGTGCATGGGTTCACTCTGAGTTGGGGGCTGACTCAGCAGCAGCTAACCACAGCCCAGAAAGAGGAAGGATAACGTTCTCAAATATTTTCACAATTCCCTTTCCCTTTCCCCCCTCGAAGAGGTAGACCCTGAATCTCTTGGCTTCTCCTGAGTGCTAAGCCTAATGCTGAAAATGCTGGTGGCTCTCCTCCTCCCCCAACCAGGCAAAACCCCCATAATTCACAAACATTTGGGATCAGTCCCGGGGATAGTTAGTAGGTTTAAAAAGTGTTTCTTTGAGACATAGGCAGCGTGTGGCACGCACAAAGAAAAATGTAGCTGTGATAACTGTGAAATGAAAATGATGGCTGCCGACCTTCAAACTTGTCTCCTGGGATTGGGACCACCTCATGGAATAAAGAGGTGTGGGCGAGGGACAGTAATCTCAGGACAATCTTGTGAATAAGCTTAAGAAGGCTTGGTAAAGTGAAGTTTTATTTGTAGTCTCCTCGGGAAGGAAATGCTGGTGCATGCAGCAATTGGGGTCTCCTGTGACAATAATTGGATACTAGCATGATGGGGGATGGCGGGGGAAGGGGGACACTAAGAACAATTAGTATAAAAAGAAAATGTTCTGAAATGGATTGTGGTGATGATTGAACAAATCTTCTTAATATGACTGAATGATTAAATTGTATGATATGTGAAGTATATGCCAATAGAACTATTTTAAAAAACAAACACAGCTAAACATGTCTCTGGTATACTTTTTCTTTAGTCAAGATCCATTGGAAATCAGCCATGATATCCCATGTTCTACATCCTCTTCATAATCCAGGCTGAACTTCTGACAGTTCCCATGTAACATCAGCAACGAGATCATTATATCCCTTGCTCCACATCCTCTTCTGATAACAGCCTGAACCTCTGATGCATCCATGTCAACAACTGCTGCAACAGTTGTTGCGTGTGATATCAATGCTATTGTTTGATAATCTGACCATTGGGTTGAGTCATTTTTCTTTGGAATGGGTACAAATATGTATCACTTCCAATCAGTCAGCCAAGTAGCTGTTGTCCACAGTTAGCCCCTGACCCAGTGGTCCAAATTCCTTGGCATAGATGTGTAAGTGCTTCCAGTGGTTCATGAGCCTATTGAAAGATTTCAGTTGGTGTTCTGTCAATTCTTGGAGCCTTGTTTTTGGCTGACGCTTTCAGTGCCATTGGCTCTGGCTCTTGAAATGGAATGTCAACAAGTTCGATAATTTGTGCATTCTTTCAATCTTCTTTTGATGTTTCCTGCATCATTCAATGTGTGGCCCATAGAATCTTTCAGTATTACAACTTGAAACTTGAGTTTTTTTCTTGAGTTCGTTCAGTTTAAGGTACGCTGAGTGTTTCCTTCTTTTTGGGCTTTCTTACTCTAGGTCTTTGCACATTTCTTTACAATATTTGACTTTGTTTTCTCTAGCTGCCCTTTGAACATTTCTATTCATCTCTTTGACGTCATCATTTCTTCCATTTGCTTTAGCTACTCTGCGATTAAGATCAAGTTTCAGGCTCTCTTCAGACATCTACTTTCATTTTTTTTCTTTCTTTCCTCTCTTTTTAATGACCTTTTACTTTTTTCATGTATGGCATTCTTGATATCTTCACACAACTCATCACGTCTTCTGTCCTAAGTGTTTAGTGAGTCAAATCTGTTCTTGAGATTTTCTCGAAATTCAGGTGAGATCAACTCCAGGTCATATTTTGGCTCTCATGAACTTGTTTTCATTTTCTTCAACTTCAAACTGAACCTACGTACCATATACATTTGTGTAGAAGCTGAGTTTTTCAGCACATTTATAATGCATTTTTTGTCGTAAAATTAGGTGCCTCAGCTGATATTCAGGCCGACTTATACTTGAGCATGTGCAATTGATGGTGTGTCCCACAGTTAGCCCCTGAACTATTTTTAACTGTTGATATTGAGGTTCTCCATCATCTCTCACTACTGATGTAATCAGTAAGATTTCTGTGTATTCCATTTGGAGAAATTTATGTGTTGCTTAAAATAGGGTATTTTGTGTTGTTTAAAATAAGGTATTTGCAATGAAGAAATCATTGATCTTGCAAAATTCTATCATGCAATTTTTAGCTTCATTTATTTCAAAGTTGGAAGATTATATTTTCCAACTATTGGTCCTTCCCCTTTGTTTCCAATTTGCATATTATAAGTCCCATAATTATCAATGCTACTTGACGGTATATTTGATCGATTCCGGACTGAAAATTTTGGCAGCATTCTTCAATTTCTTCCTCACTAGATTTAGTAGTTGGTTCACAAATCTGAATAATAGTTGTATTATTTGGATTTTCTTGTATGCAGCTAGCCATTTTCCTATCACAGACACTCATACTTCAATTTGAATCTTGAAATGTCCTTTTTGAGGATGAAAGCAATGCCATTCCCTTGATTGTATCATTCCTGGAATTGTAAGCTACGTGATTTTCAGAATCAAAATGGCCAGTATCAGTCCATTTCGCTCAGGATGTTGATCTTTATATGTTCCATTTTATCTTTGATGACTTCCAATTTTCCTAGATCATATTTCATGCAGCTGTTTCTTCTTATTTTGAGTCATGCCTGATCAACAAGTAAAGATTTTGGAGGCTTTACTCCCTTAGGCCTTGTTTCATTCATGCCATATGATCAACTCTACTTTGAGAAGGCAGCTCTTTCTCAGTTTACTTTGAATGTTTCCTGACCTCAGGGTCCCATCTTCTAGCACTATCTCTACAGTGTTCTGCTGATCTTCATCAGGTTCTCACTAACTGACAATGTTTTGATGTTGTGCATAGGGCTTCAGTGCATAATTACTTTGAACTTGACAATGTATTTCTTCTTTGTATTCTGTTCTTACTCTGTGTAAGGGTGGAACCTAGCCTGCCAATCAGTTCACAGCCTGATGGTCCCTCCTTGTCGGTGTGACCTCCACATAAGGAGAGTCCTAGGAACCTCCCCCCACCGTCTGTCTTCATCTTCCTGCCATTAAGTCACTTGGAGACCTGCCAGAACCTTGGGTCCACGACCTTTGGACCCAAAGAACTTTGCACCCACTCGCCGGTGATCTTCCTGGAGTTTGCATCATTGCTTATGGTTGCACGAGTCTGAAGAGGGATCTATGGACTAGTACTGGACGTATGGGCTTGGTCTGGACTGGGCTGAGATGTTTTACTAATATATAATTACTTCTTGATATAAAACTCTTTTGTACACATGTGAGTGTCACTGGACTTGTTCATCTAGTCAACCCTGTCTAACAGTCTAGAGGCTGGTATTTGAAATACCAGTGACATAGCTTCTAGCACCAAGCCATACATGTCCCTAGAGTACCACAAATTGGTAGACAAATGGTGGTGCATATAGTAATAGCTTACAGCTATCAGTTATTTGGGGTCTTGACCTGGACAGGACTTGAAGAAATAGAAAAAGAACTCACAGAGATATACAGATATAAAACTGGTATATTGGGGGGTGTTGAACAATCAAATCTATTATTTTGCTTTTCTTTTTCATTCTGTGAGCAATTATGATTCTTACTTCTTATAAAGGGGAAATTATGTGGAGCCTGTAATTGGCCCCTAAACACACTTTTCCTCATAAAGGCAGTCTCTCTTGCGTTTTCTGCCATGTTTGCCCTTGTTTTTCTACTCTTCAGAGCAGTCCAGAACTGAAGAGTTTGTCTTCTCTCCAAGCTCTGACTGGCTCTCTTCATTGGCTAGATGTTTCTGGCTGCTGAGTAAATTGTTTATTTGTCAAGTCAGTTGTCTGGGAAAGCAGCACTTGGTATCTAAGACTAATGGCTCTAGTTTGCCAAATAATACCCATGGTTCCAACTTCTTCCAGAGCAAAGGATAGTTGAGGATTTCAGGGAAGCTGGCAAGCCTTTCATCCACCTCCAAAATGTATCTCTAGGGTTTCTTTTTATCACAGGTGTATGGAGTGCCTCATAGCTAAGCAGGTTTTCTTTTTTGTTTTTAATAATTTTATTGGAAGCTCTTAATAAAGTCCATACATCCACTGTGTCAAACACATTTGTACATAGGTTGCCATCATCTCTATACACCATAGCATCTATATGCAGCTATTACTATATACACAAAACATTTTCTTTCTACTTGAGCCCTTGGTATCAACTCCTCATTTTCCCTCTCTCCCTCATGCACCCTTGATAATTTATAAATTATTATTATTTTCATATCTTACACTGTCTTCCTTCACCACATTTCTGTTGTTCGTCCCCCTTGGGTGGGGAGCGGGGTGGTTATACATCAATCATTGTGATTGGTTCCCCTTTTCTCCCTCCACTGTCCCCCTACCTTCTGGTATTGCTATTCCCATTATTGTTCCTGAGGGAATTATCTGTTCTGAATTCCCTGTGTCAAGAGCTCTTATCTGTACCAGTGTACATGCTCTGGCCTAGCAGGATTTGTATGGTAGAACTGGGGTTATTATACTAGAGGGGAGGAAGCATTAAAGAACTAGAGGAATATTGTGTGTTTCACAGGTGCTCTACTGCACCATGACTGGCTTGTCCCTTCCATGTGACCCTTCTGTGAGGAGATGTACAATTGTCTACACATGGGCTTTAGGTCTCTACTCCACCCCCACCTGCTCATTCGAACTGACATGGTTGTTCTGGATCTTCTGATACCTGATCCCCTCGACGCCTCACGATCACACAGTGCTTCTTCCATATGGGCTTTGTTGCTTCCCAACTAGATGGCCACTTGTTTATCTTCAAGAACAGGCTTGCTTTCTGTTGACTGCTTTGCTCCAAATTCAATTGTTTTTCCAGTTCCACACTTGGTACCCTCCAAGCCATTCTCTACTATGCAGCTAGAGGCATTGTATTAGTTCACTGCTACTGCTTTCACGAGTCAACTGTACAAATATACTAGCTCACCATAACAAAGATTTACTCTCTTACAGTTTTAGAGGACAGAAATCTGAAGTCAGTTTCACAGGGCTAAAATCAAGAAGTCAGCAGGCTCACATTCTTCCTGGAGGCTCTAGAAGAGCGCCTTCGTCTTTCTCTTACCAATTTCCAAAGGCTTCTCGGCTTCTTGGCTCATGGCACCACTGTGACTTACTCACATTAGGCACCGATTCCTTCCTCCTTCTTTCTTGTCTAAGGGGTGCTTACATTGGGGCCACCGGGATAATCAAAAGCACTATCCCCATTGCAAGATTCTTAACTTAATCATGCTCATAATGCCTTCTTTGCCATGTAAGGCAAATTTAGAAATCTCTTTTGCAGTGGTGGTGGTATTATATTCCCTGTCATAAGCATCATGCCAGTCACTTTGTTAAGGTCCATTAATGATTTTTCATTTCATGTCAAACGTATCTACATTCTATTGCATGGCCTGCGAGACCTTATCCACTTTTCCAGCTACTTCTTAGACCAGTTTTCCCCTTGTTTCCTCTTCTCTTGTTATAGTAGTTTGTGCCTGCTCCTTTTAAAGCCTCGGCCCTTTTTGTTTGGGGGGAATTTGATAGTTGTTGCTCTCTCTGGTTCAGTAGCTTTTACCCTGTTTCTGTACTTGGCTCCTTTGAGTCTTTGGCCAAACATCACATCCTCCGGCATGTCTTTCCTGGGACATTTTGCCAGAAGGAGTTACTATTTGTTCACTTGTGTTTATTCTATCATCTTCGGCACATGTACTCTGCGGGAGGGTTGTTTATAAAATATACGCTCCACACGGGTCATCATCACTTTGCTTTTTTTAGCAAAAAGAGCTCCAGTGCTTATCATGATGCCTGGCAAATATTTGGTATCTAATCAACACCTGCTTATTGAAGAAGCTAGTGTAAGGATATCAGGAAGGTAAGCACATATCAAATCTCTCTCCCCTTTCTATGTGGTTGAATGAGCCACCAAATTACAGCGCAGGTGTTTTCAGTTATTCTTTCACTGTTTCTTTGACGGAAGAAAGCTAACACCAATTGTGTGATTGCAGGGAATAGGCTGAGAACCTTTTTAATCTCCAAGAATCCCGTGAGTGAAACATTTATGGTTCATCTTACCCAAACAAATTGAGGCCTAAGTTAAGTAATTTGTCGACATTTATGAGACAAGTAATAAAGTGGCATCCAAATGCAGGTATCTGACCCTGTTACTGTTGTTCATATCGTTTATTAGAGACAGTGTGGCCAAGAGAAACGTTGGTCCATGGAATAAGGAAGGCCTGGTTTAAAATTCTGACCGTGTCTTTTAGTAGCTGTGTGACCTTGACTATATATATATCTTATCTTAGTGAACCTCAATTCCATATCTCATATCACTGTCATGACAAGTAAATGAAATAAGATATGAGTGTCTAGCAAAGAGTCTGGTGATAACTATCTAAAACATAGAAGGACTATAACATTATCAATAGAAACCTGGAACTCAAAAAGAAAGGCAAAAATGCCTTTTGCTTTCTTCCAAGTTATAGAAAACCTGCGTGATAATATTTGAAATGTATGACCTTGGGTAATAGTCTGTTATATTTTCATCATTACTTGTTCTGACCACAAACTCTCTGAAGTTCAAGCTCACTGAAAGAGATTTCCCCATTGTAATAAGACACTTTTGTAACTCACTCAAAACCATCAGGAAAGCGTCATAATTTAGTCACATGGAAATGCTAGTTCTGGGGCAGCAGCAAGATTGGGGACATTGAAACTGACAGAATGAGGTTTCCCAAGTGGGTGCAATGTGTCACGAGACCCAACAACTGTGCTGCTTTGCGGTATTGTTTCCCTAGCGGAATGTTTCCCCGGAGCTACCATTTCCCTTTCCCACAAGGAGAATGAATAAAGCGTGTATCTCAAATGCCTCTGGCAACGCTTTCTTCCCAACCAGCCTTCACATGATCACATTTAAAAGAAAGATCTTTCTAAACATGCACACATGAATAGGCCATTCTCTTGTTTAAAAGCTCCAAGATACCCTCCTAAAATCTTTCATTATTTAGTAGCTCTCACTCCGCCCTACTTTCTGAGCTCCATTTCTTCTGAACCTGACCCCATCGCTGTGGCCTCAAGCTGTCTGACGCTTCATGGAGCTGTTCACAGTTCCCCTGAATCTTTCACCCCGAGACTTTGCACATGTTTCCCCTCAATTCCAGGATCCTATAGCACTTTGGAAGTTTCATTAGAGCCCTTCGATCCTTGTGGCTTTGCTTCCATACTATCTTCTGGAGCAGAACCTGCTTTCTGATTTATAGCTTCATCACATAATTTCAACACATATTGATTACTGATAAAACTTACACTGGTCAATTCACTTGGTCTGAGGATTTCACTGTGATTTGAGACTATTTTAAGCAAATATTAATATAACTAAAACATGGAAGAAGTATGAATACGGAAGAGTAGGAGAGAAAGTCGAGACCAGGGAATTAGAATTGGTGACAAAAGAGGGAAATTCCGCCTTGAGAGTGAATACAGTGAACCCTCGCCACTTCGCGCTTCGACTTCCGCGGCTTCACTCTATCGCAGTTTTTGTGTAACAGCACATGCTCTGTCATTACTGCCACTGATTGGCTCATACTGTAAACGCTTCTGTCTGCATCGCTACGTATCGGAGCTACGTATCAGATGCATTTTTGCTTTTGTACAGTGTACTGTAATTGTTTGCGATTTTTAAGAAATTTTATCTAAGCCCTATGATGGCTCCTAAACGAGCTGCTTCTTCTAAGCCTTCTGACAATAAAAATAAGCGCCAGAGGAAGATGCTCACCATCCAGGAAAAGGTAAAACTTTTGGATATAAGGAATCCTACTTCACGGAATTTCATTTATCACGGTAGGGTCTAGAACCGATTAACCACGATAAACCAGGGTTCACTGTATAGGAAATCATTTAAGAAGGAACTAATGGAGAATGCTGTCTTCACTGTGGATGCTATGAAAACAGAATGAGGGAAATTGAAACAAACCGAAGATAAGGAAGTGAATGCATATTTTTATTACTTAGAATTCTAGAGATTGAAAGGACTTTTGAAAGAGCTTATTCCAGAGGTCATAAAATGATGGCATACTTTTGGAAAATATGATTCATAAACCTGTTTTATTTTTCATTGAACTTAAATTCAAACTGTAAATTTAAAAAATATGAGTAATCAACCTCTAAAATTAGGAGGTTAAATGTAAATATCTTAATACATAATATCTTTTAGGGTATCCCTTTGAAAACTTTAGATCAGCCTTCGCGATTCTACATCCAAGAGCAAGTTTTAGAGTCTTCTGACCATCAGTTTTGCTCTTTTCTTCCTTTCTGATCTTTTTAATATCTTTTTGCTTTCTTCATGAAAAATGTCCTTGGTCATCTTTGTTCCTTAGTGTGATGGTTAGTTAATGTGAACTAGAAACTCCTAGGTAAAGGTAAAGGTAGAGTGCAATCTATCAAATCAAATTGTAGCCTGGTGACGCTTCCTTGGGGGTGTGGCTTTTTGTAATAAAGACGTTGAGCAGAGCCAAGTTCTCCCTTTGCTCCTTCATCCTTTGCTGGATCTGGATTCAGTATCTGGTTTGTTAATCTGCTGTCGTGTCTCCTGATGATCCCAGGAGTCAACTGTGGATTGTTGATCTTAAATTTATTTGGTTGATATCATCCTGTGGCTTTTCTACTTCTTTATCCTGCTTCCCATTTGCCAGTCTTTGCAACAACCTGATCAGAGAAGTCTTCAACTTACATCTGGGCTATGGACTTGAACCATGCTGTACTCACCTACTTCTACAACTGTGTAAGCCTTTGCTTGATATAAATCTTTCTCTCCCTATACACATACAAGTGTTGGTGGTTTTGCTTCTCTGGGGAACTCGACCTAACACACTTAGTGTTGCATGTGTCAGATCATGTCTAAATCAGGTGTAATGTTTTCAAGGTTGTGCTTTAGCTCTTTGGGGGTTGTTTTAATGTTCTTCAATTTCAACTTGAACTTGCATGTGTGCAACCATAGTCTGTTCTATAGTCAGCCCCAGATGTTGGTATGCGCTTTTCTATCATTTCTTTCCACAAATGTAGTCCCTTTGATTTTTGTGCATTCCATCCAGCAAGGGTTATATATATAATCACCATTTACATTGTTGAAAAATATATTTGAAATGAATAGATAATTAGTCTGGCACAATTCTACCATGTTATCTCCAGAGTCCTTTCTATCAATAAGGCTATATTTTCCAACTGCATGGATTTCTTTGTTTCTAGCTTTCACATTCGAATCACCAGCAATTATCAATTCATCTCTACTACATGTTTGATCAACTTCAGACCTCAAAAATTGGTAAATATCTTCAATGCCTTTCATCTCGGCTTTAATGGTTGGCACATATATTTGGATAATAGGCATTATTATCCAGGTAAGTATTATCCTCTCATTAAAACTTTGCACTTTAGGATAGATTGTGACACGTTCTTTTGGGCATGAATGTCTCTTCAAGTTGTCGTCTTGAGCATGGTAGAACATATGGTTGTTGATTCAAATTGGCCAATAGGAATCCTAATTCCCAAATTATCAATTTCATTTTTAGTGACTTTCATCTTTCCTTGATTTATGCCTTTTATGTCCCATGTTTCAATTATTAATGGATGCTCCAAGCTATTTCTTATCATTTTGAGTTGTGATACAATCACTATGTATTTATAATAAAATATCAATGATTAACAAGTATTTACCATTTCTATTCTTTAAATATATATTAGTAATTTCTTTCTGAGAAACCCTTGCAAGCTCAAAGGAGTGCATTTTTGAAGAAAGATAAGGGGGGACTATGTTTTCTGAAAAGTCTGCAGTCTCTTATCTTATGCACCACAGGATTTATAATGCTGTCAACAGAATGATGATGCATTGTTAAAATTAATCATTTAAATGGAAAGTTTATATGAACTTGAAAAAAGATAGACTGTTAAAAAATACAAATGATTTCTCAGGAAACATGGTGGGGGGCTTTATAATAAGGTAAGGCTTTAACTGATATTAAAAGCGGAGAGAGTCTTAGATCAAATTTAGGAAAACTGAAAAACATTTTGCACAAAGGTAAAGCATGCTGGCTGTTGAGTCAGGTAGATATGGATATGAATTCTGGCCCCATCTGATCACAGTTGAGTGACCATGGGAATCTTTTCAGCCTCAGTTTTATTACCAGGATATGAAAATATTATTAACCACTTCATTTTGGTTGTTGAAATTAAAAGTCTATTAAATGGTTACCCAGTAACCTACTGCCACCAAGTAAATTCATACTCATACTAAAGTCCTATTTTATTTATAATTTTATGAAGAGATATATGCTACTTTTACTACAAGCTTGATATTCAAAAAGTAATTATCTTTTATATTTTGCTTCTCTATTCCATTGATTTTGAGTAGTGCTACTTCAGCAAATGCAGCTTGCGTCATCTGCACAATGCAGATTGTTAAGGTAAGCTTTGGTAGAGTTTATGTCAACTAGACACTTCTGAGTTGACATAACTAGACACTTCTGCATTGGCTAGACACAGTAGTGGTGGAGTTCAATATATCAATCAGGTTGTAGCCTGATGACACCTCTTTGAGGGTGTGGGCTTTGGTATAAGAGAAAGACTAAGTGGAGTTGAGTTCTCTTTGGCCCTCTGCCTTCTGCTGGAGCTGGATCCTGAATCTTATTTGTCAATTTCCTCTTGTGTGGCCTGCCAATCCCAAGAGCTGTCAACAGACTGCTGATGGTGGATTCATTCAGCCAACTTTGGGTTAATTTACCTCTGCATCCACCAGCCTGAGTGCCACTACCCTGCCTTGTCATTCTGCTTCTTATTTGTCAGCTTCCACAGTTACACAAGTCAGGAGAAGGATGAAGTGAACAGGCTGGATATACCTGGATATACATTCTACAAATGTGTAAACAAATGTGTAAGCATTTCTTTATATAAATCTCTATCCATAGACATACACATACAAGCATCAATGGTTTTGCCTGTTTTAGAGAACCCAACATAACATATTTGCTATTGGATGTGGTTCTAGAGAAACAAAATCATAAAGATGAATTTCATAAATTGGTTCTCAGGCATAATTAGGTCTAAAGGCACTGAGAATTCCTCTTTTGTCTCTATAAGTACTAATACACCTGTCATCATTAGTAAAGAAGGCACTATTAATCCATGGCATGAAAAGTGGCAAAGATAAAATAGCACCACCAATGGACGAAGTATTGGTGAAAAGTGAGCCTCTGGGTGATGGTACATTTGCTAACTTTCTACAGTTTTGTCAGGGTGAGAAGTACAGGGAAGTTGGTTGATTGGTACTTACAATAGACGAACTGGTAAAGGAAACAGAAGAACTCACAGCTTCAGAAGCCTGGCCAAATGCTGAACAAATGACCCTAAAGCGTCTACTTGTGCCATGAAAGAAAACCTTACCTCTTCTAATAACACAATCGATATTGCTGAAAACCAAACCTGATCATATGAGAGTAGCTGAATTACAATGCCAGAATGATTTCCAACCTAGAAAAGTGTCTGATATTAAAATGAGAGTACTGATTAGAAAGGAATGGAACGCTGAAACTTGGGATGGGGATATATGGTATATAGACTGATAATGCAAACAGTAGAGACATTGAGCCCCTAGATTCCAGATGCCAGCACCAAACCTCCCATTTAAAGATATTAATTCACTTAGTAAAACTATTATGCCCATCACCGAAACTTAAAAGTAGCCCAACTATGCATGCTAACATTGTATCTAGGACTGCATCTGAAGCATTGCCTAGGGCAGATGTCATACAAGACATTATTATTGGCTTCCAAGAAACACCCTCCCCACTCATTACAGTAGAGCTCCGGTACTCGACCGCATCAGTACTCGACATAATTGGATTTCCACGACAAATGTCGAGAAAATATTGCATCGGAGCCCCAACAAAACATCAGACTCCGATCCGACACAACTGATTTTGTAAACAAAAGCAGTTCGTGTTTCGGTGACTTGGCGTTAGTTGGCATTGTTGGTACGCGTTGTTTAAACCATTGGCGGTTGTGTTCCAAGTGTTTTGCTTTACTTTTCTTAATTTTTGTGGGTTTTTGTAGTTTTTAGATAAAAATATGGATCCTAAGAAAGAGTTTTTTGAAAAGAATCATCATGATAAGGAACTGGCTAACCGTGTTATTGGTATTATTGCTAATTTAGTAAACCCTTTAGAAAACAGTTAAGGAAACGCCAACAGCAGACCACCTGAGACAGGATTTAAAAAATTTTTTTTTAGAGAAAGACAGCCAGGTCCTAGTGAAAAAAGGAGAAGAAGGGGAAAAAAAAGAATAAAAACACAAAACTCCTGAAAAGCAGTTACCAGTTGAATTGATGGAAGGGGATTCCCCTTCCAAACAATGACTCTCTCTCCATCCCTTCTCTCCACATCCGTGTCCACAGATCCAGATCCTCATCCATCTCAAGGTAGGGGCCATACTGTAGTTATTAAAAACCTTTTTAATGTGTCTCTTATTTAAATTTTATTATTTAACTCTGAATTTATTTACTTTGAAATTTCTGTGTAATGTTTTGTATAAAAAAGCAAGCTTAATCACATCAAGAAGAGTTGTATAATCACCACAATTAATTTAAAACATTTTCTTTGTTCTTGTGTTCATCATTATTAGCTCCCCATTTCCTGACAACCTGCCCTGCCATACCCACAAGGAACCGTTAATCCAGTTACTGCTCCTTTAGATTTACCTCTCCTGAATTTCATATACAGAAAGTTTTTATTTTTTCCTATCCAGGTTTTCTGGGTCTTTTTTTAAATCATTTTATTGGGGCTCATACAATTCATCACAATACATAGATCAATTTTGTATTAAGCTACTGAGTTATATGAGAATTACATAGATCAATTGTGATTAAACTACTGAGTTATATGAGAATTACATCCCCCCAAAACTGTTAAAAAATGTGTGTGGATTATTGAATGGAAAACCACTTTGTTTATTTGTTTTCTAAACTTTCACAATACATAATGATAAGAGTTTTAAAATTACTGTAAAAAATATATAATTTAGGGATACTTTTATATTGGTACACAAATTACTTTCAGAGTTGTAGGTAAAGAAAGATGTAGACCCTGTATAGCAAGGTATCAGAGAAACAGCCCATGCTTCAGGTACCAAGACAGTGGTATGGATGGTCTGCCTTTATATTCTGATGAGTTCATATGTATGTATCAGGTCATTTATTCATTGGCTCTCTCTATCCCAGGAAGAACTAAACTAAAGCAGGAAATAGAAGGCATTTGAAGACCATCCGTTTGGTTGCATCATGCCCCTGTCCAAACCTCTGAGCCACAAACACTCTGGATGTAAACTTCTCCATATATTTGTGAAAATAAATCTGGCAGATTAAAAAAAAAAAAGCAAGCTTAGGGTAAAAATGTGGTGGTCATGAATGGATTAATCCATTTTTAGTAATTTCTTATGGGAAAACTGATTTGGAACTTGACTGCATTTCATCTCGATGCTCCTTCTAGAAAAGATTAGCGTCGAGGTCATGATTCAACTGTGTTGTTTCTAGATCTGTAACTAGACTTGAGTCACAGTGAGTCAGTCCCCAAAGCTGAGTCCAGATGGTGGTGAGACAGGAGGAAGTGCATTATACCTCTAAAGTCTAGACATACCGGAAAACTGCCAGAGTTTTCTAATGAATACAGATTACTGATAGAAACTTGGAGAATATATGTAGAAATGGTTTTATGGGTATAGGTCAATGGTGAAAGCAACATAAGCTTGAACCAATATGACACACTAAGAACTGAATCTTCTTTCAATGTTTCAACTTCTCTTTCTGCAACTTTTCCTTCCTGCTTGATGGGGTTCTGCCACAGATCCTGAGAGTTGTCAGCACCCTTCCAGGTTTCCCCTGACTTTGGACCCACATGATTCTGCACCCACCAGTCTGTGATCTTCATGCTTGCTGGTTCACCATTATGCATCACTAGCATGCAGCAACCTGCATTTGAAGTTGGATTTATGGAGTGTGTTAGTCTGGGTTGACTACAGAAACAAATTCATAGACACTCATTTGTATATAAGAAGGAGCTTTATATCGAAGAGTAATTGTATATTAAGAAAGCATCCTGTCGGGGGTTTGAATGGAGAGAAAATGTTTTGAGAAACGATGTACAAATGCGCTTTACACAATTGATGTGTGTATGGATTGGGATAACAGTTGTATGAGCCCCTAATAAAATGTTAAAAAGAAAAAAAGAAATATAATGAGGATCTGATGCCAGGGGCTTAAGTGGAGAGCAAATGTTTTGAGAATGATGAGGGCAATGAATGTACAGATGTGATTTACACAATTGATGTATGTATGGATTGTGATAAGAGTTGTATAAGTCCCTAATAAAACGATTAAAAAAAAATAAGCAAATTGTAAAAAAAAAAAAAGAAAGCATCCCAGCCCTGTCCAGTTCAAGTCCATAAGTCTGATATTAGCCCATATGTCCCATACAGATCTATAAATTCCTCTTCAGACTCATGCAATACATGCAAAGATATTGAATGCAGGAAGATCACAGGCCAGTGGATGGGAAATCTTGTGACTCCAGTGGCAGTGTAAGCATCTCAGTGCTGGCATTGGTCTCCATGTGGCTCCTACAGCTCCAGAACTCTGGCTCCATCAGGGTAGCTCTACGTGTCTTGTCAACAGGAATGTCTTGCTGGGAGTCAGCCTGTATTTGGCCTCCAGTGAGCTATTATCTCTGTTTGCACTGCCTAAATGAGGTCATCAAGCTGAGACCTGATTGACAGACTAGACTCTACTCCTTCACTCTTAATAGTCTCAAGTTGGCACCAGATTATGTAACTAGCACATAGACTAACACTGGACTTAAGGACATGAGTTAGACTGGACTGGGATGCTGTGGTAATTAGATGATTTTATGTCAATTAGACATCCATGGATCAAGGTGGATGTGAGAAGAGACTCTGAATGTGGCTCTTAATCATAGAGTAGCTAATGTGAAAGTTATTATGAAGTCAGAGAGCTGAATTGAAAATTTCAAAGGACTGCTTTAGAAAACAAAGTCCAATATTATAATGAAATGTGCAAAATGTAGAGTTAGAGAACCAAAAAAGAACATACTCAACATATTTTCAACTGAAAGAATTCAAGAAAAAATTCAAGCCTTGAGTTGCAATATTGAGATAGTCTATGGGCAAAATATTGAATAATGCAGGAAACATCATAAAAAGATGGAAAGAATACACAGAGTCACTATACCAAAAAAGAACTAGCCAATATTCCACCATTTCAAGAGGTAGCATGTTTATAAGAACCAATGGTGCTGAAGGAAGAAGTTCAAGCTGCACTGAAAGAATTAGTCAAAAACAAGATTCAGGAGTTTGTGGAATACCAATTGAAATCTTTTAGCAAGTTGATGAAGCATTGGAAACACATACTTGTCTATGCCAGGAGACTGGAAAAGATCCATGTTTGTTCCCACTCCAATGAAAAGTGACTCAACAGAATGCTCAATTACAAAACAGTATCATTAATTTCACATTCTAGTAAAATATTGCTAAAGACCATCCATCCATTAACAGCTGCAGCAATATATTGACAGGGAGCTACCAGACATTTAGGTCAGATTCAGAAGAGGACATGTAACAAGGGACATCATTACTGACTTCAGATGGATCATGGCTGAAAGAAGAGAATAGCAGAAAGACGTTTACTTGCGTTTCATTGATTAAGCCAAGGCATTTGACTGTGTGGATTATAACAAATTATGGATAACATTGACAAGGATGGGGATTCCAGACACTTCCTTGTGTTTCTATAGAACTTGTACAAAGACTAAGAGGCGTTGTGTGAACAGAACAAGGGAATAATGTAGGCTTTAAAATCAGAAAAGGTGTGCATGAAGGTTGTGTGCTCTCACTATATTATTCAATGTGTATAATGATCAAATCACCAGAGAAGCTGGATTCTGAAGAGAATGTGGCATTAAGAGAGGAGGAAGGCTTCTTAACAACCTGTAATATTCAGATGACACAACCTTTGTGGACATACAGAAAGGTTGTGGTAAGTAATATCAATCCAGTGGATGTGTCTCATCCACTGATGTGGTATCTTGCACAGCATCGTCTCAGATCAATGAGCTCACTTCACAGCAAATGAAGTGTGGCAATGGGTTCATGCTGATGGAATCCACTGATCTTACTATGTTCCCTATCACCATGAAAGAGCCGGCTTTATAGAACAATGGATTGGCACAATTATGTGCAACAGCTAGGTGGCAACATGTTGCAGGATTGGCCTCATGTTCTCCTGGAAGCTGTGTATGTTCTAAATTAGTGTCCTGTATATGGTGCTGTTTCTCCAATAGATAGGATTCATGGATTCAGGGAATAAGGGATGGAAATGGGAGTGATATTACTTACCACTACGCCCAATGATCCATTTATCTTTTATACACAAACAAAACAAAACAAAACTATTTGGTGCGTGTATACAAATAAGAAATACTCATAACATTTATAGTGCTCAATTCTGCAGCTGGTTACATGGCCATAGCTGATATTTAGAACTACTGCCTGCAAGCCTCTGCTCTTTGGGTCTGGACGGCTTAGTTCTAAAGGGAGGAATAGTCTCACCTGGAGACACAACACTGATTCTATTGAGCTGGAAGGATGCCTCCTGGCCCTTTTGGTGTCCTCATCCCTGTGAATCAACAAGCAAAGCAATGCGTTACTATATTGAGTGGTGTGGTTGATCCTGATTGCTAAGGGGAGATTGGATTAACAGTGCATAATGGGGGTAGAGAACATTGTGTCTGAAATCCAGGAGATTTCTTAGGTCATCTCTTAGGACTACCATCTTCTGTGATTAAAGTTGATGGTAGACTATAGCACCACAATTTTGACATGACTACTAATAATACTCTTCAGGAATGAAGGTTTAGGTCACTTCATTGGGCAAAGAACCATGATCAGTCAAGGTAATTGCTGAGGGAAGAGGAAATATGGAATGAAAGTGGAAGAAGGTAGTTCCTAATCCCAGCTGTAGCCGTTTGACCAGCTCCAGAGACCA
The DNA here is from genome assembly GCF_000313985.2 of Echinops telfairi. Lineage (NCBI taxonomy): Eukaryota > Metazoa > Chordata > Mammalia > Afrosoricida > Tenrecidae > Echinops > Echinops telfairi. The sequence continues at coordinate 42,746,709 of NW_022111373.1, read as the reverse complement.
CCATTGTTGTTATGAGTAATTCCTATTTGTATGCAAGCAACACATATTGTTGTTTTGCTCACTTTTAAAATGTAAGATGGAATGTAATTAGTAAGTTTTTGGTTGTATGTGCATTAGCTGTATCATGTTAGGTGCTGGTATGGTTTTATTATTGTCTTTGTTTGGTGATTATGTATGGTTAAAGTGTTGTATACAGTTGTCAAGTTGATAACTCTGTATGCTTATAGTTTATGTCAACTAGACACTCCTGGATGAGGGTAGGTGGAGCCCAACCTATGAATTAGCTTGATGATAGCTCCTTGCCTTAGGTTTGTGGCCCTTAGTATAAGAGTTGAGTTCTCTAGGACCCTTTGCCTTCTGCTGGAGCTGGATTCTGCTTCTGGTTTGGGATTCTCCTGTTATGTTATCTCCTAAGTCTAGAGTCGCCAGCAGATCACTGATGGTGGATTCATTTGGCTAACTTCAATGTGATACACCTCTGCCACCCTCAGCCTATGCTCTTGCCCCTTCCTTGGTCATCCTGCTTCCTGTTCATTAGCTTCCACAGCTACACAATTTAGAAGATGCCGAACTTGAATGGGGTTGGACTTACCTACTTCTACAACTATGTAGGTCATTCCTCGATATAAATCTGTCTGTATACAAACACATACAAGTATCACTGGTTTGGATTCTCTGGAGAACTCAGCTTAGCACAAGGTATCTTCTTCCATTCTTCTGCACATACCAGTTTCTCAGATTATCTGCCTATATACAGATTGAATACATTTGGTAAAATATATAACTCTAATGCATACCATTCTTGATATCTCCCTTTGTTATGTTCTTCCTTTTATTTTTAGTAGTTTGGTTGGCATTCACATATCAAACAATTTAAGAAGAGTTGCAATCATTACTGCAATCAATTTTAGAAAAATTTCCTCTTGTGTTCATTGGTAAGAGCTCCCTAACTACTGTCTCTGTAGTTTTACCTATCACAGATTTTATTTACAGAAAATCTTACAAAACCCAAGCAAAAAACCCAAAAAGAACAATGACAAAACAAAGAAGAAAAATCGCAATAAAAACATAAGCAGAAAATATTAACATTGAAGCATCTTTAAAAGGGGTCAAAGAGGATATCAAATTATAAGGTGTTACATTGTAACCTTTGCCATAATTGACTTTACATGCTCTCTGTCTAATATTAAGAGTATTCACCTCCCTGGATTATAGTTAGAATGGATTCACCAGAGGCTTAATCCATGTGGGAATATTGCAAATGGATTTTGATCTTCCGCTGTCGTTCATAGCCTTCTGCAAACCAGGTGTTCAGAAGTTAAACTCTGATAACATTCCTTCTTTCAGATTTGGATTTTATTATTAACAATTGGATTACACAGTATGGTGTGCTTCATTCATGTGGATTTAATTGACAGCTCACTTAGATGACTGTTATTCTGAGAGAAGTCTTTATAACCCCAGATACTGTACTTTCTGATAGCAGAGCACCATCTGGTTTCTTCACCACATTTTGCTATAGCACCCTTATCTTCAGTGATCTCTTCGTGAGGGCATACATTGACGGGGGCCATGTCATAAGAACTAATTGTTCTCGGATTGGATCTAGAAATAAGTGTGAGCTCAATATCCATTTATATAGCTGTGGTTCATATTTGTCTCTAGTTTACTTTAGAGCTATCGTTATCATTTTTTAATAGAGAGCATTATAACATCCCCCGGGGGAAAAGGTGATTCTATTGATAGTGTCATTAATTTAGACAATGGTATAGCATTTAAAACATTGTTGAGAAAAGTAAATTATACATGTATTGACTGGCTTATCAGATCACCATATATGAATTGTTGACTTGCACAGATTAAAGTATAAAGTTATTGGACACTATTTACATGAACAATATGGTTTAATGATAGGGTAAAATTTTCAATAACACTTATTCACAGAGGAGGAACCATTCCTACCAGAATAATCCATGTCATAAGAAAGCCAGGAGAGTCTTAAAATAGTAAATATATGGTAGTCTTGGGCCACTAGTCATTAGGCACTTTCAAAGCAAGAAATCTGAACTTAAGACCAATGACCACCAAGTCCATAACTTTGGAAAAGCAGCCATTTGTTTTTGTCACACTATGGCATCTCAGCCATATGTCAAAGGTAGTATGTCAGTTCTTAAATCTGCTATAAGTGACTTGGAGGAAAATCCCAATTTACTTAGTAGGTTTTTACTTCTCACCCTCTGATGTGGCTTATGAAGGATGTTGTACACCTTGAAAGGACAGAGCTAAAGTTCCAGTAGTCTATGTATAGCACAAGGCCTGAGCCACCCAGAGAGTTTGTAAGCCTACTGCCTTTACTTCTACTGGAGAGAAAGTAGATCAAAATTCTCCAATTAGGAACCAGGCATATTCTCCTCTTGGTTTCTGTAAAAGTATTATTCAGAATTTTTCCCCAGTGGAAGGTTGCTTCACCCAGTGTACCCAGCAGCAGAAGTACAATCACCTTCTCTGAGGCATACATGGCCTCTCCCCTACATAATGACTTGAGTTTCAATGGAATTGAATACGGTTTGATTATCACTCTTGAAGGAGTATCTGTTGATTTGGGGTGACTTCAGCACAATGTTGTATGTCAGCAACTCGCTGGTCTTCCTCCCACTTTCAAACCCCCAGCTTGATAAGCTGACCCCACATGGGATGAAGTCTGCTCTGTCTAAGTGTTTGGACTTTTTAAAGATAACCATGTAGAAGGGGTGATCTATGGCTCCTAGGCACCGGGCAGGATCTCTCCCTCGTTGTTTAGGAGACCGAGTCATATCATATTCTAATCCAGTCTTTGTTCCTTTAGACTACCTACGAATAGATTGATATAGGTTCCACATGAGCACAACTATGTGTGTCAGAATTTCCAAGCTTATGTTATCCATAATTTGATATGCTCCATATAGTTGAATGCCTGGGCATAGTCATTAAAACACAGGTGAACATATTTCCTATTTTCTTTTTTCACATCCTACTCTGAAGCAGGCTTGGAACTGTCAGTGCAAAGCTGAAATTCTTCTTTGTATTATTATCGTCTGTAAAATTGTACTTTTGTGTAATATTAATAACACTTTCAATAATTTGCTCATTCTGTTGGATTGCCTTTCTTTGTGATGGGCGGAATATGGAGATTATCTAGATGTTTGGCCAGGTAGCTGTGCCTAAAATATCTTGGTATATACTCATATAATCAGTGTTTAAATCATGTAGTGAAAAACCTCATTTGGTATTCTATCAACTCCTGCCACCTTGCTTTTTCACAAAAACCTTTTTATTTTTTCCTTTTCCAATTTTTTTATTTAAATAATCATTTTATTAGGGGCTCATACAACTCATCACAATCTGTACATACGTCATCTGTGTCCAGCACTTTAGTACATATGTTGACTTCATCATTCTTATGACACCCACTTTCCACTTGAGCCCCTGGTGTCAGCTCATTTTCCCCTCTCCCTCCTCCCTACCCCAAAAATTTATAATTTATTATTATTTTATCATTTCTTACCCCATCCCACGCCTCCCTCACCCACTTCTCCGCTGTCCATCCCCCAGGGAGGAGGCCACATGTAGACCTTGTCCTCTGTTCCCCCTTTCTCCCTCTCCTTCCCTTCACCCTCCTGCCATCGCCACTCTCTCCACTGGTCCTGGGGGGTTCATCTGTCCTGGGTTGCAAAAACCTTTAATGCAACTAAGATTCCTTCCTTCACTACCATCAGCTCCTGTTCAAATGTGCCACCTTGTGACATAGTTAGCAACAAGCAATTCTCTTTGACTGTGTCCATTCCCTCTTTTGGTTTTGGTTTCACTGCTCCCCATGTCTTTCGACCTTTTACCCGTCATGGTGTTCTTTTAAGGTTGCCACATGTCCGTTCTGACTCGTAGCAGCCTTGTGTGTAACTGAATGAAACACGGTCCAATCCTTTATCGTCCTTTCCATTGCGGTTATCTTTAACCCACGGTGGTTAGTCCTTATGCCAATTCTTCTCATTGAGGACCTTCCTCTTTCTCGATCACTGTGTTAGTCTGAGTAGACTAGAGAAACAAATCCATAGACACTCATGTGTATAAGGAAGAGCTTTACATACATGAGCAACTGAATATTGAGAAAACATCCAGCCGAGTCCGGATTGAATCCCTGTCTGATATTAGCCTATATGTCCAATACCAATCTATAGAGCCCTCTTCAGACTCATGAAACATCTGCAATGATGACGAATGCAGGAAGAAGATCACAGGCCAGTGGGTGCAAAGTCTTGTGGATCCAGTGGCAGTAGAAGCATCTCAGCACTGGCAGGTGTCTCCATGTGCCTCCTCCAGCTGCCAGGGCATAGCCTCTATCAGTATAGAGTCAGGAGAGCAGCTCTCAGGAAGTGAGCAGAGAGAGAGAATGTGTCTCCTGCCTCCAAGGAGGAATACAGGAGTTCCCAGAATCCCCAGGAGAAGGCCATGCCCACCCAGAGGCCTTATTGGCTCTGACCTGATTGACAGGCTAGACTCTACCCCCTCACTCATAATCCTCTCAAATTGACAAATGATTATATAACTATGACAATAGCCTTCCAATATACAAAGCATAAAGACCTTCTCTAGGGACTGGTTTCTCCTGAGAAGAAATTCTTGTAGTGTTGTTTGGGTAAACATTGGACTGCTAACCACATGGTGGACAGATCAAAACCACCAGCTGATCCATGGGTGAGAGCCGAGGCTATCTGTTCCCATTAAAATATAGACCTTAGAAACCCTATACAGGATGCTGTATTGTGTTAGGCTGGGTTGTCTATAGCAACAAAACCAGTCTAACACAATTTGGTATGGGAGTGGGGTTCTGAGAAGCAAACAATAAAGACCTCTGCCTTAAGGCAGTTGGGTGGAGTTGGATTTTCTTTCTCCTTTGCATGGCCAGAGATCAGATACAGCCAAGTGGTGTATTCAGTTGGTTTCTGGAAAGGACATGGGAAGTGAAACTTTTGATTCTTAGTTTACATTGGTTATTCCTACCTGAAATGGAACAAAGGAATTTAATGAACGTTAACTTGAAGCTCAGGGAGGGAGAGTACCTTTTGAACTTTCCTGAGGCAAAAGCTATCTTGCTTGACACTAAATGGCTGATAGAAGTCCAGCTCTGTGGATTACCATTTTCTAGCAGTCTAAATCCATATGCATATGAATGAGATAATCTGCATTCAGGGTGCAATGTAGCAATGATGAAACATATAACTTTCCTCTAGTTCCTAAATGCTTTCTCCCCCCACTATCATGATCCCAATTCTACCTTACAAATCTGGCTAGACCAGAGGATGTACACTGGTAGAGATAGGAACTGGAAACACAGGGAATACAGGAGGGATGATCCCTTCAGGACCAGTGGTGAGAGTGGCGATACTGGGAGGGTGGAAGGTTGAGGTGGAAAGGGGGAACCAATTACAGGGATCTACATATAACCCCCTCCCTGGGGGACAGACAACAGAAAAGTGGGTGAAGGGAGATGTCGGACAGTGTAAGATATGACAAAATAATAATTTATAAATTATAAAGTGTTCATGAGAGAGGGGGGAGCTGGGAGGGAGGGGAAAAATGTGGAGCTGATGCCAGGGGCTTATGTGGAGAGTAAATGTTTTGAGAATGATGAGGGCAAAGAATGTACAAATGTACTTTATAGAATTGATGTATGTATGGATTGTGATGAGTTATATGAGCCCCCAATAAAGTGATTAAAAAAAAGAAAGAAAGAAAAATTCAAAGCAAAAACATATATATTGAATTTGAATGTTTTAAAAAGAATTGTGTTAGGAATATGTACTGGCTGTACTAGGATTATGTTGATTTTTCCTACCTGTTGTTATTGACATAATGTGTGATAAAAATGGATATTGGAAATTATTATTAGAGAGTTTGTATACCTAGTCCCTTTAACTTGTACTATTAGATATGCTAATATGGGCATTAGGATTTTCATTTTTTGGTTTGAAAACCTAAGTACAACCTACAGCCTTTAGTGTTAGTACATTTACATTTGAAAAGAAATGTAAGTAGAACTCTTTGGAAACCTGAAGGGGTGGTGGTGGTGGTGACTTTGGCTTTGTAAATTTAGAACAACTGGATTGTCTGTTGAGTCTAGGCCAAGCGAGTCTGCAGGCACTTGAAAGACACCCCCAGGACTGACAGGTGAAGGGAGCCTGAGGGTAGCCTGAAATGCTGGTAGGTGACCACTTGGATTCACTTATTGAGTGGAAATGGGGGAAACATAGCAATAAAGAGATGGGCTGAATCTGGCCACTGATACCTGTGGACCCGGTTCACAGAGACTAGAAAAGAGATGAGAGTGGGCTGGGTGGCGCTGAAGTTTAAAGAGTTGTACAGAACTTGAACCTGGTTGTTGAAAATGTATGAAGGTGCCGGTGTTCTGAGGTGTGGGGAATCATGTGGGAAACTCCTGAGCTTGCTATAGTATCATTGACCTAACGTTTATGGCTAGGACTGAATTGACCATATTTCAACCAGATGAAGAGGAAAATGTTTGACCCTGTGACCTGGTGCATATTACTTGCTGACTTGATTGGTGGCCTGATCTAGATTTGACTTTGCTTATGAATGCAGACACAGAAGGTTGCACCTGGAATGAAGATTCTTCGTGTTAAAGGACATGCTTGTCTCCTCAGAACACGGGGTTGAAGAAATAGGAAGTGGCTGGCTTACAAATGTTCATGGGTGGGTGAAGATGTTGATAGGATTATTGGTTTCAGGTGTAGTTGTTAACAAAACAGCGATTGTTAGGCATCGAATACTTTTTGTTGTTCACTTATGGAATATAAGATTTAAAGGGGGCTAATTAATTTTCGGCGCTTAGTTGAGGTGCAAAGATGATTTCACAGTTATCTTTGTTTAGACATTGTATTTGATTAAAGAGTTGTGGAAAGAAGTCAAGTTGACAAGGGGTGGTCCGTAACAGTGAGATTGTATGTCAAATTGATCCTGTGTGAAAGTGTGGGGTGGAGTCCAGCTTATCCATCATGTCACAACAGCCAGATGTTGTCTACTTGGGATTGTGTCCTTTTCTATAAGAAAGACAGTAAAAACTACTTCTTCTCCTTGCCCCCTTGCCTTCCTCCTCCCTGGGACTGTGTGTTTGCCTGCAGGGCAGTGTCCTGGGGCTGCTGCTCTGAAAGCTGCCACATCTCTCTTCACACAGCACTGCACCCAGTGGCCTGTGCTCTCCCCGCTTCTCTTGGCACCCTTCTTGTCCTAGACCTGCACTTACAGGACTCGGATGAACGTCGGAGCCTGGCTAACACCAGAGCCATGGACTTGAGTTGGGTTTCGATAGGATGCCTTTTTGATATAAGATTCTCTCCTCATACATGTATCAGTGTCCCTTGTTTTGTTTCTGTAGACAACCACCCTAACACAGGTGGCCATGAGTTGGAATCGATCCCATGACAGCGGTTTTATTTATTTGTTTTGGGTCTTTCCTGATGATATTCTAAATGAAATGTAGTTTTACTATTCTTGCTTCAAGGAGCAATCTGGTACTTTTTCCACCAATTTGATGTCATGGCAGTTAATTGTATATTCAGTATTCTTCAACAATACCATAATCTAAATGCATCAATTCTTTTTTTTAATTTTCTTCCTGCTTCTCTAAATAAAATAAATCATTTTACTGGGGGCTCTTACAGCTCTTATAACAATCCATACATCAATT
>NW_022111373.1:42737165-42738868 GCF_000313985.2 Echinops telfairi | reverse complement strand
TTGCACTGTCCACTTTCTCCCTTCACCCACGTTTCTGGGTGTGTGTGTGGGGGGGGGAGTGCCTGTCTGTTGATCATTTTGATTCATTTCCCCTTTCTCCCCGTTTTCCCACCTTCCCCCTCCTCTCATGGTGTTGCTACTCTCATTATTGGTCCTGAGGGGTTTATCTGTTCTGGATTCTGTGTCAAGAACTCTATCTGTACCAGTGTATGTGCTCTGGTCTAGCCAGATTTGTAATATAGAACTGGGGTCATGATCGTGGGCATGGTGGGAGGAGGAAGCATTAAAGAACTAGAGGTATGTTGTGTGTTTCATCAATGTTATACTGCACCCTGCCTGGGTCCCTTCCTTCTGTGACCCTTCCATAAGGGGAGGTCCAATTTTGTACAGATGGGCTTTGGGTTTCCATTCTAACCCCCCTCCTTTGCATCCATATGATTGCTTGTTTTGGGTTTTCTGATGCCTGATACCTCATCCTGTCAACATTTTGTGATCACAAAGTTGGTGTGCTTCTTCCATGTGGGCTTTGTTGCTTCCCTGCTAGATGGCTGCTTGTTTAACTTCAAGTCATTAAGACCCCAGATGCTATATCTTATAATAGCTGGGCACCATTATTTTTCTTTACCACATTAGCTTATGCCCCCATTTTGTCTTCAGCAATCATGTCAGAAAGGTGAGCATCACAGAATGCCAGGTTATTAGAACAAAGTGTTCTGTCATTGAGGGAAGACTTGAGTAGAGGCCCAATGTCTGTCTGCTACCTTAATGCATAACCTATAAATATATGTACATAGACCTATATCCTTATCATCATATAGTAATATATTTACATATTTGTATGCCTATGTTTATACCTCTATAAATGTCTTTTACCTCTACTTCTTTCCTCTTTTCCTTTCCTTCCCAGACAACACAGGAGCAAACTAAGAGGGAAAGAGGAGAGAGAGAGAGAACTTGCCCCACCACGCTTCGAGGGTGACCTTCCCCCTCAGAGCAGCCAATACACAGAGAAGACCACAGGGTCCGTCCCACTACAAGACAGGACATCCCCTTACTGACCCACAGTGCTACAGGGTGAGGGGACAGCACCAGAGACACAGTGCAGGAATTGTACCCAGTCTGACACCACCCCACCTACATGAAAGGTGTAACATGGAGGGAGCATAGCAGAGCAACTAGGGGAGCAAAGCAACACAGTACCAGAGGGATTCTGAAAATAGACTTCAGACTCAGGGGGCAGGGCTTGGCACTGCATCAGACCCGATGGGAAAACATTCATAAGGGTCAGCAGACAGACCTGAAACTATTCATAGGCTTTTCTTTTTCTTCTTCTTCTTCTTCTCCCCCCCTCCCCCCCATGTCTATCTATATAAGATAGGCAGGATAAAAAATCCCTGGAGAAAACAATGGGACTGACAGTTCTGGGGGAACAGGGGAAAGGAGGAGGTGGGGGAAAGGGAGGGGGCAGCCAACAAACCCAGGGACAAGGGAACAATAAGCGATCTAAAATCGATGGTGAGGAGGGCATAGAACGCCTGGTGGGGTTTGAACAAATGCAATGTAGCCAAGAGGAATACAGAGAGCTGAATGAAGGTCAAACATGATAGTGGGACAGGAGGAAAGTAACAGGAAATAGAGGAAAGAATCGGGAGGCAAAAGACGTTTATAGAGGTATAAACATAGGCATGTACATATGTAAATAT
>NW_022111373.1:42706311-42737065 GCF_000313985.2 Echinops telfairi | reverse complement strand
CCCCATGTCTATCTATATAAGATAGGCAGGATAAAAAATCCCTGGAGAAAACAATGGGACTGACAGTTCTGGGGGAACAGGGAAGAGGAGGAGATGGGGTAAAGGAGGGGTGAGTCAACAAACCCAGGGACAAGGGAACAACAAGAGATCTAATCAATGACCAGGAGAGCATAGAATGCCTGGTGGGTTCGATCGAGTGCATTGTAGCTGAGAGGAAGTACAGAGAGCCAAATAAATGCATCAGTTCTTTTACAGTCTTTCTTTTTCATTGCCCAATATTCACATGCATATGAGACAATTGGAAATACTATGGTTTGAATCAGACTTACCTGGGTCCCTAAAGTGATATACCGTATATACTCGAGTATGAGCAACCTGAATATCAACCAAGGCACCTAATTTTACCATAAAACTCCAAAAAAATGTACTGAAAACCTTGAATTATGCACGAGTATAGACGGACTTACTTTTTATGAAGTTAAAGATTTTGTTTGCCCAAGGCAATAAATCCTTTGGTTTCTTGACTGCTGCTTCCATGAGCATTGATTGTGGATTCAAGCAAATTACATACTTTACAATTTCAATCTTTTTTTTATGAGGTTGTTTATTGTTTCAGTTTTGAGGGATTTTGTTTTATGTTGAGATGTAATCTATACTGAAGGTTGTAGTGCTTGATATTTATTAGCAAGTGCTTCTTGTTTTGAGCAAGAAAGACCTTACAATCTGCATATGGCAGATTGTTAATGAACCTTTTCCCAATCCTGAAGCCTCATTCTGCTTCACAGAATCCAGCTTCTCGAGTTATTTGCTCAGGAAATAGATTTAATAAGTATGGTAAAATGATGCAACAGTGAGACATCCCTTTCTTGATTTTAAACCACCTAATGTCCTTTTGCTTTGTTTGAAAGACTGCATCTTGGTAAATGGAATAGTACCATGTGAGTCCAATTAAGTGTTCTGGACTCACTATTCCTCTCAACGCTATCTTTTGATTGTTATGATCCAAACAATAGTTTAGATAGTTGCATAGTTAACAAAACAAACAATAGTTGCAGAGTTAACAAAACACAAGAAAGCATCTATGTGATATTCTGTTTTCAATCAAAATACATCTGTTGCCAACAGTGATATTCCTCGTTCCATATCATCTTGGGAAATAAGCTTGAATTTCTGAAAACTCTCTGTCAATCTACTCCTGCAACCATTATTAGAAGTTATCTGCAGCCAATTTTTACTTGGATGTGATATTAATAATATTATTGGATAATTTCAGCATATGTTGAATAACCTTTCTTGGGAATGGGCACAAATGCGTATATTTTTCAATCAGTGGGGCAGTTGGCTGTTTTCCATATTTCTTGGCACAGACTCATGAGTGCATTAGTTTGTTGAAACATTTCCAGTAGTATCCCATCGATTCTGGGAAACTTGTTTTACTCTAGTGCCTTCAGGGAAGCCTGGGCTTTTTTTTGTCTATAATACCATTGGTTCTTCACCACCTCTTGAAATGGGTGAATATCCAGAAATTCTTCTTGGTAAGGTGATTGTGTATATGCCCTTCATCTTTTTTTTTTGAGGGAGGTCTTCCTACATCATTCAATATTTGCTCATAGAATCCTTCCATATTTCAACTTCAACCTTGAATTTTTAAATTCAATTTAAAAATGGAATAGTTTGAGATTTGGTGAATGTGCTCTTCCCTCTTGGTTTTCCAGCTTAAGGTCTTTGCCCATTTTATTAGAATGCTTTCCTTTGTCTCTTCTAGCTGCCCATTAAAATATTCTGTTCATCTCTTTTATAGCTCTTTCACATATTTTCCTTTCTCTTTAACTATTCTACATTGTGTTAATAATCGTAAAGATCACAAGTCTCTGGTAATGATTTTTTAAACAATGAACTTTATCTTTTTAATGATGCAGAATACCACTGAAACCTGGAAATTCTAGCATGTGGGGTTCTTCTTGTAAAAACACAGACACAAAAGCCCAAGGGTGTGTGTTCTATAGGTCAGAAGAGAATTTGACTTTAACATTATGTTGTAATATGAATTTTCCTTAGAAAAAATTCTCTAGAGAAGCAGTTTTCAGAATACCTTTTTTTATGTCATCCTTTTTTTTTTAAAGCAATGCTGCTTAAAAAGATGTTAGAGTGTTTTACTTTATCCATAGTTATTGTCTAGACTTTCCATCTCTGATGCAGTGAACTTACTTCATATGACTTGTCTATCCTTAGTCTTTGTAATCTGCACCAAAAGACTGGGTGGTGCATGCAAATAAAAATGTAGGGGATTCTAATGAAGGGATTGGTCAGTTTTCCATTCCACTGGTGTAAAGAGAATCATCTCAGAAGCAGGAAGACAGGGTGCGATGTAGCAACGATGAAAAATACAACTTTCCTCTAGTTCCTAAATGCTTCCTCCGCCCCTCACTATCATGATCCCAATTCTACCTTGCAAGACTGGCTAGACCAGAGGGTGTACATTGGTACAGATAGGAACTGGAAACACAGGGAATCCAGGGCGGATGATCCCTACAGGACCAGAGGTGTGAGTGGCGATACTGGGAGCGTAGATGGAGAGTGGGTTGGAAAGGGGGAACCGATTACAAGGATCTATATGTGACTTCTTCCCTGGGGGACAGACAACAGAAAAGTGGGTGAAGGGAGACATCGTACAGGGCAAGATATGATAAAAGGGTTCATGAGAGAGAGGGGAGCGGGGAGGGGGGAAAATGAAGACCCGATGCCAGGGGCTTAAGTGGAGAGCAAGTGTTTTGAGAATGATGAGGGCAATGAATGTACAAATATGCTTTACACAATTGATGTATGTATGGATTGCAATAAGAGTTGTATGAACCCCTGATAAAACGATTAAAAAAAAGAGAGAGAGAATCTCACAACTACCAAAAAAGAAAAGCCAGAAATGGAATGGACCCGTGATTTCTGCTCTGAGACGCGGCAGAGCAGCAGTGGCACCAGACACAGCAGTGGCAGAGCCCATCAGGCAGATTAAGGAGCCTCCTGGCCCAGGGAACAAGTCAAGCTAAGTGCCTTCGAGCAGGAGTCTGGCATGCACTGAAGGGCACCTTTTGGGAATTGATTCTCATTACAGGAGCTTTGCAACACTGCCTTGCAGATGCAAAGGCTAGGCAGGTGTGCCTTCCTACATTCCTGTATTTTAAATGTTCTTGATCATGAAAGGTAAACTGCTAATGTCCCTTTCCATACTCTCATAACCATCAGTAGTTCTGTGTGGCTATTTCAGTGAATTCTCAAACTCAGCGGAGAAGCAGTGTTGTAGGAAGCACAGCAGGTGTCAGAACAGGTTAAAGAAGATGGGACTATGGAGGCATGGCGGGCCTCAGCCTCATAGAAATCAGTCTTGGGCTGCTGTGGAATTGGCATCTTCTTCTTCGTTGTATAGCTGGAAAAGGTCAGATATGGCTCCCACAGCATTTCCACAATGGCGTTTTACTTTTAAATTGTCCTTGAAAAATCAAAACTACATAATAGCTCATTACATTCATAAGAATAATGGGAAATTTTAGTTAATAGTCCTGCTATTATATTGCTTTTGACAGTCAAGTAGGAAAAGAAAGCATGCAGATACATATTAACCATGTAGACCCCAGACATCAGTCTCCATAGTATGCATATACTCCATAGATTGAGGTGCAAGAACACCATAATAGAAATCTTATATTTATTTGTCTATCTAAAATATAATGACTAATTATAACTTCATTAATATTTCATATATGGCATCCTCTGACGTCTTCATGTAGTTTGTATTTTAACTACTTATATTAGGAACCTGAGATCTTTGGGTAGCATAAGGTTAAGTGCTGGCTACTAACCGACAAGTTGTAGGACAAACCACACAGGAATGCCTCAGAACAAAGGTTAGGGATTGGTTTCTGAAAGGTCGCGACTTTGGAAACCATATGGAATGGTTCTTCTCTGAGCATGTGGGGCTGCCGTAAGCTGGAATTGACTGGATGCTAACTAACAACACCCCTAAACACTACCTCTGCAGGGCCATGTCTGTGCTGCACAGGCATTCAAAAGCAATGTGTACTCATATTCATCATATTGCAATGCCAAATTAATGTTGGTCAAATAAAGGCCTTATAGTATTTAAATTTTAAAAATGCTTTTTAGTGACTATGACATAATGACTTAATTGCACAATGAAAAACTCACACAAGCTCCCTGCTATTGAGTGGATGCGGGCTCACAGAGAGCCCAGAGCACAGGTATGTGTCTCTTGTGGGTGTCCAAGACTACACGTGTTCATAGGAATAAAAGTCCCATCTTCCTCCATTTTGCCAATACGTGCCAAATTTAGAGATGAAATGTGTATTGTTTTATTTATTTATAAAACTGCCTGCCAGATTTTCTGACCTTTTTTTTTGGGTAATGATAAGCATCCACAGGTAGTATACATCTAGCAATAATTTGGGGAGGGGGAGCACATTTGATATGTACCTTCAAGACAAATGTCATATTTTAATAACATATGAGAAAAGACCTGCGTTAGAAAGGGACTAATGTTAGGAAGAAACATTTTGAGAACATTTCTCTTGTTAATTTTGTTGCCATAAATACTGAGTTTCACTTAGCCAAATGTGTATCTGCGCACTTAATGAACTTGGAATTTTAAAACATTTTTAAAGAGAAATTTTTGAATGCATTTGTTAAAAATAGTACAATGCAACCCTGCCCCATTAGTTTGCCTGGAAGACATCAAGGCAGATGGAAATTTACCAGACAAATTAAAAGGAAATATATTTGCATATTTGATAGATGAGATAGAAAAATGAGGATTGTGAATTAGGAACACTGTGATATACTTCTGTGAGGAGACTTCAAAAAGTTCATGGAAACAAGGAATTAAAAGATAAAAATAAAAAAATATCAGCTTAATTTCTCAACATAAGCTCCATCAAGGTTATGACACTTTTGTGAGGGATGATCCCAGACTGTTAGTTCTTCCTTAAACATCTGAGTAACCATGTCAATGCAGTCACTTTTATCGATTTTCTTATTAATTGACAGAAAATGGGTATCCTTTAAAGACTTTTTAAGACTAGGCACCAAAAATATGTCAGGAGGAGCCAATTAGGACAGGAAGGTGGATGCCTAAGGATTTTTGGTAGCAAATGGCCCTGTTTGAGGAGCTGCATGAGCAAGAGGGTCATCATGGTAGAGCGTGAGTCTGGTGACGTTTTCCTGTGCATTTCTCTGCTAACGTTGCCACGTTTCTCCAACCACTCTCATCATTAGTGGATTTTATTATCTTTTGGTCACTCAGACGTCAAAATCAAAATGCCTTGAGCATCCCATCAAACCTGCTGCCATGACCTTTGCTCTACTTCTGCTGCGCATGCTGCTCACGACTCTCCTACACTTGAGTTGACAGGACCAATCCTACCTCGCAGTGGCCATTGCTTGGACTGTGTTGTGTCTTCGGGATAGGACCAGGAAAACCATGTTCATCAGTTGTTACAAATCTCTGCAGAGATGCTGCAGGATCTTTACCCTACTTGTTTAAAATTTCCATTTAAAGCTATGCTGTTCTTTGAGCTGATCTGGGCACAATGGTTTTGGCACCGTTTAGCAGAAAATTTAATTTTTCAGTCAGAATTGAGTAATCTGAACCTAATGAAATGTCTATTCTTGAAGCCATTATTTCTGCAGTTAATCACTGGCCCTCGTCCATTAAGGCAAGAATGAAGATTGATTCCTCAGAAATGGATTTGAATGATCTACTGATGGAGGCTTCATCTCAACCTCACGTGTCCCTCCTTTAAATGAGTTATTCATTTATTTTTAAAAAATCCTTTAATGTGTTTTATATTTTATGCGTACAGTGCTCAAAATGTAAAAAAAATGCCATATGTATAATCATTGTTATTATAGTGAAAACTGGGAAAGCTGGAACCTATGTAAGACAGAAATTTGTCAGAGAAGGAAAACATAAATATTTTCCACTGCTAGAGAGCAATGTAAAAATGGTGAGACTGCATCCTGCCAAAGAGAGAACACTTGTGAGACACAGATAACAAGGCATGCTGTCAGATTTCATTGTGGTAGTTGCTACAAGAGATCGAAAATGTGAAACTATTTTGCATTTGCATAATTGTTACTTATTAAAGATGAAAGTTCCCTCAGTGCAAGACTGTGACATTCCCCCACTTATTCTTATCTTTGAGCCCATTGATGCGGATGGCGTGCCAATCAATCTGCTTGATGGATTTCCTGTTTTTCCCTGCCCTTTCTTACCAAGCCTGATATTCTTCTCCAGGGACTAGTCTGTTGTTGGTTGATGCCTTCAAGTCCGTTTCAATCCCTAATGGCCCACGTGATCAAGTGGAACCACTCAACATGGTTTTCTAGGCTGCATTCTGTCTGGAAGCAGATCACCAGGCCTTTCTTTCATGAGCCACTTTGTTATTATTATTATTATTATTATTAATCATTTTATTGGGGGCTCATACATCTCATCACAATCCAAACATACATCGATGTGTCAAGCACATTTGTACATTTGTTGCCCTCATCATTCTCAAAAAATTTCCTCTCCACTTAAGCCCTTGGTATCAGCTCATTTTCTCCCCCTCCTTCCCTGCTACCCCCTCCCTCATGAACCCTTGATAATTTATAAATTATTATTATTTTTTCATGTCTTACACTGTCATACATCTCCCTTCATCTACTTTTCTGTTGTCTATTCCCCAGGGAGAAAGTATTATGTAGATCCTTGTAATCGGTTCCCTCTTTCTACGCCACCTTCCCTCCACCCTCCCGGTATCGCCACTCTCACCACTGGTCCGGAAGGGATCATCTGTCCTGGATTCCCTGTGTTTCGGTTCCTATCTGTACCAGTGTACATCCTCTGGTCTCATAATTTTCTGGTTTGGCAGCAGGAGCTCCGGGCCTTTTACTATTATTATTATTATTATTATCAGGCAACCACATAACCATTCCATTCCTATATGTGTGTGTATGTGTTGCTACAAAATCACAGAAACCTTTGAACAATAATATCAAAATGTGAATCTATTGTTTCTAGATATATCCTCCACCCAGGATAGTGCCTTCTAAGGAAATGCTCCCATCTTTGTAATTCACCCCTGAAGAATCCTGTCCTTGCCGATTTACGCCATGTCAGAACAGCAGTTTTATCATCCTCGAGGGATTCAAACTATATTGCTTTTCAAAGTTCTTTGAGCTTGAAGAACAAAATGAAACTAAAAAGGGCAAGGTTAAGCGAGATAGTGGATAGAGCAATGATTTCCAACTTTACTCAATTAATAAGCAGATGCACTGTCCTGATAGAAAAAAAATCCCTCAGCACAATTGCCCTGGCCTTTTTCTCACCAATACAGTTTTTGATGTTCTTAAAACCTCTGCATAATAAATCCTCATAATCATTCTGTATCTTTTGAGAAAAATCTATCAAGATTATCCCAATTAAAAAAAAGTCATTATAATTTTCTCTGCCTTGAAATTAAGTGGTCCAGTAGAGAGATCCCCTTGGAAGACACTGTTGGAAGACATTTTAAAAAGAAAATCTTTTGGTATTATAAATTAGGGAGGGATTTGCATTTCAGAAAATCATTTTTTTATTCAACATTCTAAACTGCTTATCAACACCCCAGTAGCTTACTTTGCCTGCTCCTTTGATTTCTCATTTCTCTTGAATTACTATCTTACCCTTTACCTGAATTAACACCCCTCAACCTTCTAGCTTATTATTTCATCTTCCTTTCCTTGACTTGCTAACCTTCAAAGATTTTTTTCCCTTCGATAAAAAAGTCTATCTTGTTTTTGTTTTCCTTGAGATCAATGGTCTCATAACACTTGTCCGGTTTTGATTGACTAATTTCACACTCCGGTGGCATCGTGGGTTATGCAATGGGCTGATAATCACAGGATCAGCAGTTGATAAAGGGCAGCACTCTGCAGAAGGAAGACAAGACTTTTTACTGCTGTAAAGATTTCCTGTGCTGGAAGCTCATGGGGACAATTCTGCTCTGCCTGACGGACTCTGCCCTATTCTCTCACAATGGACTCAAGGACAGCGAATACTTTTACTCAGTTCACCCACGCCATGCAATGCTTCCTGGTTTCACCATTGTTTCTTAATAAAGCATAGTGCTCCTTCGTATGTGTGTGCCAAAAGTTCTTTCTCCATTCTTTCACTGATGGCATTTAGTTTGCTTCTATCCTCTTGCTACTGTGAATAGAGCTGCAGTGAACATAGGTGTGCACATGCCTGTTGAAACTATGACTCTCTTTTGAAAGGAATATACCCTGAAGAGGACTTGCTTAATTATATGGAATTTCTATTCCCTGTGGTTTGAAATAGTGCCATCCATGCTCCACACTGGTTGTACATACAATCCCATAAGCGGGTGGAATGGATTCCACTCTCTTACAGTTTACCCAACATTTGTTGTTTTCTATTTGTTTTTTAATTTAGCTGTCTTTGTTGGTGTAAGGTAATATCTCACTCTTGCTTTGAATTGCATTTCTCAAATGATAAGTAATCATGAGCAATTCTTCATATGCTTGCTGGCCATTTACATGTCATTGTTGATGAACAGTCTGTTCATGCCATTTGCCCATTTAAATTGGGTTTTTCATCTTTTCATTAGTGAGGTGTTGCAATTTTATATATATTATAGAGATGAGTCCTCTACCTATTGTGTCATTACCCCCAATTTTCCTCATTCCATGGGCTCTCTTTTTCACTCTTTTGATGCACATGCCTTATTTTTAGTAAATTCCAGTCACATATTTTGCCTTCTGTTGTGTATGTTTTCTTTGTTATGTTTCATGTAGTGTGTCTATGTTCTGTACTAGAGCACACCAATAGTCTTTATAGCTCTAGGCTTTACAATTAAGCCTTTGGAGAGTAAAAATGTCCCAAATGTCCAACTTTTCCAAGATATTATTTCACTCCATTTCAAACCAACTTCTTTACCTATATTCCCTGACATCCCTGTATTCTGTGATTCACTGAAATGTCTCAAAGATCTTCCTTATTCAGTGTGTTAGTTCAGGTAGAGTAGAGAAACAATCCAGGGAGACCCATATGTGTATAAGAGAGAACCTTATATCAAAGAGTAATTGTATGATGAGACAATATCCAAGCCCAGTCCAGATCAAGTCCATAAGTCTGATATTACCCATTTGTCAATACTAGTCCATAAATTCCTCTTTAAGTCACACAATCATACAATGATACTGAATGTAGGAAGATCACAGGCTATTGGGTGGAAAGTCTTATGGATCCAGTGGCAGTGGACGCATCTCAGTGCTGGCAGGGTTCTCTCTGTGGCTCCTCAGCTCCAGGGATCTGGCTGAAATCAGCATATCTCCAGGTGACTTGTCAACAGGAATGTCTCACAGGGAGAATGTGTGTGTCCCACCTCCAGTGAGCTATTTATCTTCCTAGCGCCCCCCAAATGAGGTCATCAAGCTGTGACATGATTGACAGGCTAGACTCCACCCCTTTTCAAGTTGACAGGAGATTATGTAATAGCTACATTCAGTGTCCACCTTTCACATGCAATATGATGCAATGGAGAATAGCATGACTTGGGTCAGGTGCACCTTAGTCATCAAAGTAACAGCCTTGCTCTTCAGTACTCTAAAGAGGTCTTGTGTAGCAGATTTACTTCATGCAGCAAGCCTTTTGATTTCTTGATTGTTGCTTCCATGATCATTGATTGGAATCCAAGTAAGATCCTGTGAGCAAAATATTCAATGATGCAAGAAGCATAAAAAAAAAGAAAGAGAGAGATAGAAAGGATACACAGAGTCACTGTACCAAAAAGATCTAGTTGACAATCCACCATTCAGGAGGTAACATCTGAACAAGAGCCAGTGGTGCTGAAGGAAGATTATAGACTAGACACATTGGAATTGTGGTGCTGGAAAGGATTATTGAAAGTACCATGACCGCTAAAAGGACAAACCAATCTGTCTTGGAAGGTAAGGTCGGAGTGCACCTTAGAGGCAAGGATGGCAAGACATCATCTTACATACTTTGGATATGTTGTCGGGAGAGATCAGTCCCTAGAGAAGGACATTATATTTGGAAAATTGGAGGGCGGGGCTGTGAAAACGAGGAAGGGCCTCAGTGAGGTGGATTGACACCGCAGCTGCATCAATGGGCTCAGGCATGGGAACAATTGTGAGGATGGTGCAGGATTGCGGATTTCATTTTTGCTCACTTCCAATTTTCTAGATTCATAATTAATTTATAAATAACTTAATACATTGTCTTTCCTATCCCTTCTGGATCTTGAATACCTCATCATGGAAGCAGCACTTTTCTGAATGCCCTCATCATTGCTATCTTCTCTGTTCTTATAAAATATGTCATGTTCCTTTCACTATTTATTTACTTTTAATTCATTTCTCATATTGCATGACTTGTGATTTTTCTGTGATAACTCTCCTCGGTGTTCATGTCTCTCCGCACACGAGGCGCAGGGAAAGGCCTCCCTTGTCATATGTGGTATTGTCTTCAGTGAAACAATGACATCACACTGACCATAAAAAAACATTAAAACATTTTCTCCTATTATTTTTGTTTTTCAACGATTTATGTTCCACTCTAACCTCTTGATACTTTGGGTGTCAAACAAATATCTCTCTGGCTGGCCTTCCCTCAGAATGTGGGGGCAAGCCCACATACCAACTGTTTCTTCAAAATTATAGAAGCCATTTTGAATTTTACACTTATTTTTTTTTGATACTATGCAAGTTTGCATCTGTGGCTCCAATATTAATGATCAAACTTTATGTTCCCATTTTTTGATGATGAATGAAATGCCAAATTGCAGATTTTCAGAAATAAAGCCAGACACTTCATTGCATTATTTCGTGTTGTTAGAGAAAATTCCACATCCAATTTTCTCCCCAAATATTTGTTCATTAGTCATTTGATATGTGTTAAAAGAAAAAGGAGGGGGGGGGACCATACAAAAACTAAGACAACAAAAACACATGGAAATCTCCACAGAATTCTCCTCTATGAGTAGCATTTTTTCTCTATCTAGAATGCTACCTCTTAGCCATAGGAAATTGATAAAAGCTAAAGGAACTTTCACAGAAACAAAAAGCTAAAATTATTCTAGTGTGCATTATAATGTCAAGAAAGAATACCTAGTGTGCTTTCTTCTTAAGTGTGTTGCTTAAGTCTGTGCCCTTTGGAAGGTTTGTAAAAGGTCAAGTGCCGAGATTCTCAGCACAGAGAATGATTCAGTGGTGCAGTCAAGGCTAACCCTACCTGAAGTTCATGTCTAGTGTACTCCCTGTCCCCACGAAACACATTCTTTTCATTTTTCAGTCAACAGTTTCCTTCCTGCCCTCTATTAAAGGTGACTTACAGAGCATTAATTTCTCAGCAGGAAATTCTTCTCTTAGTTTCTGCTACCATTTATAAGGAAGTAAATCAATGAGGACTTACATTTCATCTTTAAAACTTCCTAGCTTCTGGTACGTAGCAACAACAAATAGACTCAGATCAAGGAAGAGTTCAATGTTTTATCTAGCACAAAAATAACCCACCAGTAAAAGGAAAACTAAACAAAGCAAAGCAAAACTATAAACTACAGACAAAATGGAGATTGGGATTGTACTTAGTTACAAAAGTTAAAGCATTCTGAGGGTCTATCAAAGACCCATAAAATAAGAAAAGTAAGAAAGAAAGAGATGACGTAAAACTATGCATCCATCTAAGGAGTATTCTGCCTCTTTTGCTTCCAACAATGTTGTTTTAGGCTGGGTTGAGTAGAGAAACAAATCCAGAGACACTCATATATATGTATATCATATATAATGTGTACATATGTGTATCATATATGTATATCAAGGAGTAATTGTATATTAAGAAAACATCCTAGTCCAGTTCAGATCAAGTCCGTAAGTTCAATATTAGCCCAAAAGTTCAATACCAGTCCCCAAATCCTTCTTCAGACTCACACAGTCACAGGCAAAAATGCAAAATGCAGATTACAGGCCTGTGGGTGAAAAGTCTTGAGGATCCAATAGCAGTGGAAACACCTCAGCATTGGCATGGATCTCCACATGGCTCCTCCAGCTCCTCAAGGGTCTCAACATCAAGGAAGTGACGTCGAAAGAGGGGCTCTTACAGATCTGGGCAAGTCTCCGTGTGCTTGGTCAACAGGAAGATGACAGCAGAGAGAGGGAGGAAGTTTGCAGAATCTTTATGAGAAGGCCATGCCCACACGGAGGCACATCAGGCTGTGACCTGATTGACAGACTAGACCCCACCCCTTCATTCTTAATATCCTCAAGTTGACACAAGATTATGTACTACCACAAATGTATTTAGGGATTGTTAAATAAGAACAAAATATTCTATGTAAATTTTTCAAAAAATAAAATGCTATTAAAAAACAAAAGGTAGAATAAAAATTTTAAAATGTGAAATGTGCTTCTTTAATGTCATATTAAATAATAAGCTCTGGTAATGGAACTCTTGTGGTGCTCACTCTCAACCAGTTCAAACACACCAGCCACTCTGAAGGAGAAAGCTGAGACTGTCTGCCCCCATACAAATTTAATCTCAGAATCATTCGATAGGATCATCTGAGTTGCAACGTACTAGATGGCAGTTGTCTAGTTTTGGTTTTGGTAATAGGTCCACTCACCCAAATTTTAAAATATTGTCGAATATAAACTATTTTGAATATACAAATAATAATTTCAATATTATATAAAACATTTTTTGTATTGTTGAGAAATTGACAGAACAGGACATTGTGTGGTTTGTTGTCCACCTTTCCCATGGAAGGAGAGTTTAAGTTTCAGTTAGAGGTAAGTAAAGTTGTAGATAGAATCGTCTTCTGCTCCCTCACCCAATTTCAGGAACTTATAAATGCATGTCCTGAGAGGTCTTCAGAGACTCTGAGTAATGTAATTGCTACTATGCTCAGCTTTTATCCGAAAGGCTGGATGTTAAAGTCCACCCTGAAGTGCCTTGGAATAGTAGATCCAAAAAACCAGCCATTGGAAACCTTATGAAGCATATTTCTTCTCTTACATGCAAGGGGTCACATCAATGAAAACTAGTTAAGGGATCTTTGGAATTTAGTTTAAAAATCCAGTATCTAGGGACTGAGGAGGTTGGTCAAGTAATGATGGTGTCTACAATGGAATAGAGAATACAAGAGTAGTAAAATCAATGTTGGATAGCAGCAAGAAGTTTGGTGCAGTATGCAACCCATTACGTTACTTGTAGTTTGAAAAAATTCCCCATACTAAATACATTTAGCCTGAGATGGTTTCCTTAATTTCAGTCTCTATGGAATTTTAAAAAGTTATTCAATGACACACAGGTTGGATGCAAATGTGACCTAGGGGAACCAGATAACACCCAGTTTCTTCCTATTTACCTATTCAGGATTCAAAGCTATCTAGTTGTCCAACAAAGACATCCTGAGACTGGCATAATACTTAAAGAACCTCATTGTTCTGTTTGCTTGTTTATTGTCAACAGTGGTTTCTCTTAGCTCCCTGAGTTAAAGTAAAACATCAATATATGACTCCCTTAAGTGTAAATTCCAAAGTGAAAGACACATGTGTTTATGTATTCTGATTTCAAACAGGATACCAGAAGGAGAGCCTGTTTTACCATCAGCCTGTTCACTGATGTCCACCTTCTAATAAAAGTTATATTTCTTCCTCTAATTTGGAGCAAATTGGTAGTGCCACTCCAGGGTAAAATAAGTTCATTTCAGGTGAAAATTATGAGGGTAGCTAAAATACTTCTGAGTTCAATTTTCTTTCCATAGTTTCAGTGCCATCGCCCAAATTCCATCTCTTTTCTTTAGCTTAGAAGAAAGCCTGGCTTTCTAATACACCATCCCATACGACTCACTGTTCCACCACACAGGTTTCGTTGGGACTTCAAAACCATTCAGCAGCTTGTCACTGATACTCATATAGGGTAGCATTTTAAAATTTGAGTTCAAGCTTCTTTCATCTTGGCATTTCCCCATCGACATCACTGTTAGTCTTCCTCACGAACTCCATGACACCATCAAACTGGACTACTCCTGCCTCCCTGGCTGTCTCAACACATTCCTGCCTAGCATTTCCTCAGGCTGGAACTGTTTCTAGATTTACATATGCAGAAATCCTACTCACGATAAAAGTCCAGTGACCACATATTATAAAAGTAGGAACTATGCCATATTCTACTTGGCTTTCAGAATAGTAATTAAATGTGTGCCTTGCACATAAAAATGGCCAATAAGAGAATTTAAAAATTATTAATTAAAATATTAGTTAATTAGTTTAAAATACATACATTAATAAGAAAATATTAAAAATCAAATATTGGAAAAGTCTCAATATTATAAACGAGTAATTTTTATAATGAAATTCAATGTCATGTACTTCAATATTAGGGCTAAAAGAGTGAGAGAATTTCTAATATGAAGGGGCTTCAAAAAGTTCCTCCCTGGGTTACGGACAGCAGAGAAGTGGGTGAGGGGAGACATCGGATGGTGTAAGATATGACAAAATAATAATAATCTATAAACTATCAAGGGTTCATGGGGGAAGGGGGAGCAGGGAGGGAGGGGAAAATGAGCTGATACCAAGTAGAAAGCAGGTATTTTGAGAATGATGATGGCAACATATGTACAAATGTGCTTGATACAATGGATTGTGATAAGAGTTGTACGAGCGCCCAATAAAATGATTTAAAATAAATAAATAAAAGCAAACATAAAAAACGTTTATGCAATAGAGGAATTAAATGATAATGCCATTTCTCCATGAGCATTTGAAGCCCCCTCATATTTGATTAGGAAAACTAAGAATTTATCTGGAAGGAATTTTCTCACTTTATTTGGTTTCACATGTTTTCATTTTAATATTTTTATCACTTCATCTTGTTGTATCATTATCTCCCACTTAAAGAAAAGGAAGTGAGGTAGAAATGATCAGGTAGAGGCAGAATAACTGGTGGAATGAATGTCATCTTTGGAGGGGGAGGGGATTCGGGGATATTCTTTTCCATGAAGGATCAGTTTAAGGCCCTTTCCTACATATTTAGTACTCCAGCCTATATATTTAGTTTCAATGCAGGCATTCCCTTGTTAACATATTTCCTGCCTTCAACTTGTACGGCACTGGGGTAGAAATTCTTACGCTAACACCTCCAGCCCTCCAGTCTTGTAGCACCACTATAGCACACTGCACTCTCATGGCCACCAATGAGATCAGATTTGATGAATTCTTGGTTCTCTATAAATTATTCAAAAGCAATTTCAATTTACCAGAAATGAATTTCTTTTTCTCTAACAATGGCAAGTTTTGGTCATTTCCCCCTTAAAATCACCTAATGGTACTCAAAACTAAATAGATAGAGATTATTTCTTGAGAATTTTGTCCTTTGAAGGCTAAACTGATCTAAATTCACTTCCCTTTACCAGCTCCAAATGCAACTTGATAGCTGCTAGATGAAAGAACTGGGGAAGAATTAATAATAAAGTGACCTTGAACTCTCTCAATTTCTGATGAAAAGTTTCAAGTTGCAGATGTTCTTTCTTTTCTTTCAGAACACATTTTTCATTGCTAGAACAGGTAAGCTTTTTTTATTTTAGAGTTTCTTGGGCAGAATTTTATGCCACTCATTCGATATTATAATTCTTTACAATGTGAAAAAACATTTCTGACCCACACTCACAATGACAGTATGTACTGAGAGTGTCAGCCACCATAGAATTGTTTGCCTTGTCATTTACTTTGACCCACAGACACAGGAGACTGCAGTCCATGCCACTAGCCAATATTTAGGAGTAAGGGTGCCTTGGATTCAGGGCATTAGGCTTGATAAGTTAGTGGGATGCAAAAAGGAAGAAGACCTTCAACAAGATGATTGACACAGTGCCTGCATCAATGGACTCGCGTGTCTGAACAACGGGGCGGATGGCTCAGGACCAGGTCGTGTTTTGTTTTGTTGCTCAGAGGGTCACTAAAGGTTCGAACTAACACCACAACACCCAACGACCCACTTTTCAGAGCGCTGTCCTGTTTTCCTGATGAAAACCAAATTGACAAATGCTCTTTTTGCTGACTTGGCAGGTATTTTACTGCAAGAAGAGAATAAGGCTACTCCAGGGGCAAACTGATTTCTTAAGGAGACAAAATAATTTCCACCTTGATGAAGCCTCTGATATCTTGTTTAAAGCATTTGAAGAAGCAGAGCAGTCTTAGCGTGAAGGTTGAAAGACTCTAGACTGTCTCTTCCAACGGTGCTGTCGTTTATAATGACTACTGTTGCTGCCTTTAGGCACTATAGCCTAAAGTTTGTGGAAGAAAGAAATAATATGCTTACTCTTTAGATTTCTGAATAGGATTAAGCATAGAATCCTGGTGCTGTCATGGGCTCTGTGTTGGACTGCTAATTGCAAGGGCAGCTGTTCGAAACTGCCAGGCGCTCTGCAGCAGAAGGAGTCTACTTCTTTTAGGAGTTACAGTCTGGAAATCCATAAGCGCAGTTCCACCATGTCCTAGATTGTTAAGAGTTGGAATCAGCTTAATGGCCGCACATTTTGAGAGAGTATCAGGCAACTGGGAGGCCCTTCCTTTTGTTTATTAGGATTAGATTAGTGGTTGCTTTAATACCATATTCAATACTGAAATATGGGTAGAGTAAGGCAAAGAGTTCATTTACTCCTATTTTTCGGAGAGCCTAGTTTTCTAAATTGAATATGAAACAGTGTATGCTAAGAATAAATCACCTTTCCCATTTCATCATTCTTGTCTGCTGTGGAAGTTGAAATCACATCTTCTCAACCACATTTTCACTAATGCATTTCCCCCCTCACCTTGTCCCCTAGAACAGCGTGGGGTGAAATCTCAGAGCTTTTGACCTGTACGGAGAGTCTTGTACATTACTGGCCCAATAATTATACCGCCTGTAGGAAACCAATATTGTACCCTTCGAGAGAGGCTGATAGCCTTTGTTGACTCAAAACAAGAAGGCTGCTCTTTCATAACTTCTAGATGAAAAAAAATCACAAATAATTGAAGACCTAGGCTTTTTTTAATACATGGAAAAACCAAAGTTGTGTTAAAAACTCTGTGATGCTGTTTGTAAGGTCTTTGTCATAAATTAACTCTGTCCTTTACCCTGAAAGGTTTTATAGACGCTTATTTTGAAGGTCTTCATGTATGCAAAGCGAAAGCAGAAGGATGTAGTATAGAAGAGGTAAAAATGTATAGGGTAAAATTTTTATTTAGCACTGGTTCTCAGCTTTAGTATATATCTCATTTATGGTGTGAGGAGGGTGCTTATTAAAGTCTATATTCCTGAGCCACAACCTGTACATTTAGATATCATAGATTTGATGGGGTGCTTAAGGGTAGCTGATGAATGTCGAAGGAAATTAAATGTGTGGTAGTCAGACTGCATTTTGAGAAACACTAAGATTGGAAAGGTAGAAATAGATTATGTTCCAGTGCCCTTTTAAAAGATAGTTTGTCCATTTGGCAGCCCATGGTACTTTCAATATTTTTTTTGCGAGCATTATAGTTGAAATGTATCATTTATTTTCAGTCTCCCTTCATCAATGTCCAACTTTCACATGCACATGAGACAATTGAAAATAGCATGGCTTGAGTCAGGTGCACTTTAGGCCTCAAAATAACGCCCTTAGGTTTCAAAATGTTAAAGATGTCTTGGGCAGCAGATTTACTGAGCAATGATTCCTTTCGATCTCTTGATTGCTGCTTCTATGAGCACTGATTGTGGACCCAAGCAAGGGAGAATCCTTGACAACTTCAATTGTTTCTCCTATTAAGATGATGTTACCTATTGGTCCAGTTGCGAGGATTTTGGTCTTCTTTACGTTGAATTGTAACCCATACTGACGGCTGGACTTCTCGATCTTCGTCAGCAAGTGCTTCAAGTCCTCCTCGCATTCAACTAGCAAACTGTGCCATTGGTGTATTGTTAATATGCATGCTTTTCTCCAACCCTGATTCTGCACCCATCTTCACAAAATCCAGCTTCTCTGTTGATTTGCTCAGCTTGCAGTTTGAATACATATGGTGAGAGGATACAACCCTGACTCACATCTTTCCTGATTTAAAGCATGCAGTATTCCTTTGTTCTGTTTTTTTCAGCTACCTCTTGATCCACGTATGGGCTCTACATGAGCACAATGAAGTATTCTGGAATCCCCATTCTTCTGAAGACTGTGCACAGTTTGTATGACCCACTCAGTTAAGTCTGTATCAGACTAGACTTGTGCTCCACAGAACTTTCATTGGATTAAAAAAAAAAATTAGAGCACCTGGCCTTTCTTCTCAGGCTCCTTTTGGTAGACTTCAGCTTCCAACTTGGGGTTAATCGTTTGCATCACACTGGGCTACTTAGAAGTTGGTAATTAGCATTAGTAGGGGGAATTTAGGGTTTTCATTACCAACTTAAGTTCTAGATCTTCTATTAAAGTTGTATAATCTTTATTATATTCCTCCTTCCTTTTTTATTTGGAAAAAGGAGAAGGTTAGTCTAAATTATCTTTCAAAACACTTCCTGCATTAAGCATTTTATGATTCAAAAGATCCACAAGGATGTCAGAAAAATCATCTCTGAGTGAGTTGCTCCATCTACTGGGCATCTGTTCAATTACAAAGTAAAGTTTTGATGAGACACAGAAACTCCAATTTGATTTTAAAGATGTCCTATTATACTTGTCTTGACCGTAGGTATCTTTTGACTTGTCCTTGTTTTCAGAAAACTACAAGAGATATTTGAGTGATTGTTTTTCTCTGCTTTATTCCTCTGAAATCAGCAAAGGATGCTCATAAATTGTACTGGATAGTTCTTATAATGTCCTCTCTGCTGTTCCATGCTTTTGGTAAGGGCTTGAGGACCAGTGAGATAAGCCACCAGAGAAGCCTGACACCCGGAGTAGAAATATATTTTCAGGGTGAGGTGAAGCTCAGAGATGTGAACATGGGCCCCAGGCAGTGGGAGCCATGTCACCTGAAGGCAGGCACTAAACGGCAGCTTTAATCCCCAGATAAAATCCTAGGAAAGAGCCTTGGAGTAAAACGCATGATCTTTTTAGCTAAGCTGATGTGGGTTTATATATGTACTGATATATAAGCTACAGGTTAGGTAGAAAGGGGTGATATTAATTTTAAAAGCATGTTATTTTCTATGATGCACCAGACGCTAGTGTAGTGAAAAAAATAGATCAATAAGGCATTTTCATTTTCCATGAAATGTGGATGGCCATTGTTTTTCTCAACTACACATCCTGTTGTTCTAAATGCCGTCATGTGAGTTCTGCCTTATAGCAGCCGTCTCAGTTTGTATAAAAGAACGAAAACACTGCCCAGTCCTGCGTCATACTCACAATTGTTGTTATATCTGTATATTTGCATCCTTGTAGCCCATCAGTTTTGTCGAGTCTTGCTACCCACAGTGCCGGGGTACCCCTGGGCATGTTCACAGTTTCAACAATCACTATATAGCAGGAACAAGCACCCTATGTCAGTGGAGCAAGTTCGTGCCTTTGTACTTCTCTCAAGAAGTTCTCACAAGAAGGGGAGACTCAAGGGTAAAAGCTAGTTACAAAAACTATGAAGTGGCTTCCAAAAGCGTGTGGAAAACGGAATTCAAATATAATGAAAATGTCCACGGGCTTTTTGAAGACACCTCATACAGGTCCAAGGGTGGCTTTTAAAAAGAAAATACATTAATTTGTTTTAGATTGGAAAAACAAATTAAGTCAAAGAAACAGGTAAAGTAAGGTCCACAAGAGGCTGGCCGTCTCAAGATAGATTCATTCTCCCACTAAAAGCTTTGTATCTATTGGAAAACAACCTCACAGCCACCTTTGCCTGCTCTGACCACCTTCTTGAAACAACTGTTTTGATGGGAACATTGGACTCCCTTGGCTTTCCTCCTGTCCCATGGTGCTTCTGTTCATCATCCACTTTGTTCTTTCAGAGATTGATTATGACTGACTTTGCCCTTGGCCAAAGGACTTTGTTCTTGGCTCTCTTCTCTCCCTAGGTAACCATAAACCCTATGACTCCATCTCTATGGTAAATGATTAACACAGCTACATCTCTTCTTAGATCTTATCCTAGGGCTTCAGCACTTTGTTTCCTCACCATAATCCTTGGAGAGCTAATAAGCATGCCACTGTTATGACACCTAGCTGGATCATCAGAGTCTATCAGAAATTAACTTGATTATTTTTATCCACTGCCCCTTCACACTTGGTTTTCTTCTAACTTTTGGACCATCTCTAGATTTTTCCACTTACCAAGAGTTTCCCATTTTTGACAGGGCTGAGTTAATGAAAAGTTGTAGTATAAAGTCATTACTCTGTGATTATAGGCCGTAAAGCTAGACTGACCTTTAGAACTCATACTTAAGGCCAGTTTCACCCCACCTCCATTTAGTTTTAGATTTTTAAAGTTTTAAAAACCAATTGTTGTCCTCTTGTTAATTTTGGAAAGAGATATTTACTTCCTATCATAAAAGAAGAACAATGAAAGATTAACGGGCCTCAGTTACAAAAGAGACGCCAGGAACACAAATAAAATAACTTTATATCATCTTGCAGATTTTCCTTCTCTTTCAAAGTGGTAGTCTTCTCACTATTGCATTCCATGAAGCCCTGGATGCCTCCGCCAACACAGCAGAGTAAATATGCCATGGCAATCAGAAGTCCTGAAACAAAGGCCACTATTTAAAGCACCACACTGCTTTATTCTTTAGAGGATCTACACAGCCCAGTGTGTGAAGTGGCTCTCAGTCCTACACCCACACACCCACATTTGGGCTTTTGCATACTAACATAAGAACAGAACAGAGGCTAACTTCTTCTGCTACAAAGTACAGGGAATGGTTCCCTTTGCTTTTCAACTGATGCCCATCTAGTTTAATCTTTATAAAGCCCAACTCTATTTCTGGTACCTATGGGCTAGATACACTTAACTTATAGGATAGGTAATATGTAAGATATATGTATTCATCACTTATTTCACTTTTTCATCCGCTTGATTCTACCTCCATCAACATTCGCACCTAAACTGGCGTTCATTTCTGCTATTATTAGAGTTCTCCTTTTACAGACTACGTAATTAGTGCCAACTCTGTTACTGAGAGCACTAGAAAAGCTGAAATATATATATGTAAATGTCTCTTAGAAGGCATTTGAGAGCTACCAAGGACATGAAGAATAGGGGAGTAAAATCTAGCAAAAGAGAACCCCAACATGGAAGTGGCTTCCAGTTGAAGAGGCATAAAAACAGCGCAGAGCTTTTCAAAGAATTCATGGATATAAGACTCCATGAAGGAGAAGGTAAATCAGGCTCTGAATTAGAACTCTGATGAATAAACCTAGAAATTAGAGGGTAGGGGGAAATCAATGCACACCAAGACTGGAGGCCATTGTCACTGACCTGCCACTTTATCCAGCATAATCTTCTTTCCCAGAAAACATGTCCAAAGTATGAGACCAAGTCATGCCATCCTCTGGTCTAAGGATCATTCTGGATGTATGTCTTCCAAGACAGATTTGATTGTTCTTCTAGCAGCCCACAGTATTTTCAATATTCTCTACTAATACCATAATTCAAATGCATCATTCTTCTTCAGTCTTCCTTATTTATTGTCCAACTTTTATATGCACATGGGGCAATTGAGAATACCATGGCTTGGGTCAGGTGTCCTTTAGTCTTCAAAGTGGCATCATTGGTCTGCAACACTTGACAGAAATCTTGTGCAGTACATTTGTTCAGGGCCGTACATTGTTTTACTTCTTGACTGCTTTTACATTTCTAACACTGCCTACTAATGCAAAAGCAAAAGCAAAACATAACACTCCGCTCCTCCATAAGCCTCAGCCGAGAAGATGCTTGGCTCTAGCTATGTGGGTTACCAAAACAAGCTCCTCCAATTAAGGGATAATATGCCTGTAGATTGACATCGTGGAATACAACAACGGACTCAAGCATAGTAACACCTGTGATGGCCCAGAACCGAGCAGTGTTTCATTTTGTTGTATACAGGTCTGTATGTGTTGGAACGAATGGATGGCACCTAACAGCAACAATGACAATGAAGAACCTGGAGGCACTGCATCGCACAGGTGAACCTCCTTCACGAAGGCACTGATGGAGCTTTACTTTCTGGGCCATTCTGTCCTGTGTTCTGGCTCTTGCTTGGCTCTGCAGCAGGGGCTCCTATACCACTCTTCTGGTCACAGCTTTTGAGGGTAGTGCACAGGGCTCTTGGGGTCCTGAGGACGTGTCCACTCCTGGCTCTTCTCTTGCTGGTCGTGACAGGCCCTCGTCTTGATTCTAAGGTGGTTCATTTTATACCTACCAGGAGGACAAATTTGACCTCATGTTAGTGGCTCCAGGTTTTATAACCACAGTTAACCTTGTTATCAATCACGAATGACTAAATCATACAATCCTATCAGCATCTCTTCTCCCCAACGCCGCTTTCTTTTCCCAGACTCATTAAGAAAAGACGATGCCTACCCAGCCTGTGTGCTCCCATCCAGTGAGCTACAAAGACCATGTTTGGAAGAGGCACATTAAGTTACTCACTGAACCACGTAGGGCTACAAAGAAAGTCAAATTAAAAAAGTATATCATCTAAGTGTCAAATAAAAAAATTACTAAATGTAGAAATATATACTTAGTTATTAAAAATTTTTACACTATTTGGGATAGCAAACAATAACTAAAAAATTCATCACCTATGGAACTTGAGCTAAGAAATATTCTTCATAGAGGATGGAAGTAATCCCAGGTTAAATGTTTGAAGATGCAGGCATGAAAACCAAAAGAAAGGGCAACTATGTGAGTAAATATAGAGGAATATTGATTGCATGAAGCAATACTAATCACATAATGTAGGGTTTGAAATATTTATAAAATGAAAATACATTATAGTTAAACATATTATTTATGAGATGGCTAAATTAAATGCTGTAATGTCCAAAAATAAGCATTCATTTACGCTGTTGTTGTTAGGGGCTAGCCAGTCAGTTTGGGCTCGGAGCAACATAGCTTGGCCCTGAGCATGGTTCCATTATTGCTATGTTGGAGCCCCTGATTACAGACCCCGTCTCAATTCATTTCATGGATGGATTTCCCTTGTTTCATTGATCCTTTACTTCTCCAAGCATTATCTTTCTCTAGAAATTGTTCCCTCCTGATAATAACTTGAAGAATTTATTGGTCCAGTTGTGAGGATTTTTGTTTTCATTTTGTTGATGTATAATTTATATGTATGTTTGTAGTCTTGGTCAGGAAATAACTCTCATCTTTTTTACTTTCAGCAAACAGAGATCTTGTCACCTGTGTATATATATAAAAGAGCCACCCATTTCCATCTAGTTACTTTTTAGTCATAGAAACCGTAGAACAGAGCATATATGTCTCTTTGGGTTTCTGATACTATACATATTTGCAAGAACATACAACGTGATCTTTCTCCTGTGAGGAGGCTGCTGAGTTCAAATTGCTGACCATCAAATTCTTTTGATGAGTGAGCATCACCATTGTTGCATCAGCTTATTGAAACATCTCAGTTCGCGTTCTGTCAATTGTCACCAATATCTCAGGGTAGCGAGGGCTTCCCCTTCATCACTGTCTGTTTTTGATCATATGCTACCTCCTGAAATAGTTGAATGTTGAAGGATTCTTTTTGGTAGAGTGAGTCCATGTTCTTTTATAAATTTGATTACATCAATCAATTAATTCATTTTTAAATTAGATACCTTTATTGGGGGCTGTTACATCTCTTATCACAATCCATACATCCATCCAGTGTGTCAAGCACATTTGCACATATGCTGCCATCATCATTTTCAAAGTATTCTCTTTCCACTTGCGCTCCTGATATCAGCTTCATTTCTTCCCCCTCCCTCCCCTGCCCTCCCTCCCTCATGAACCCTTGATAAGTTACAGATTATTATTTTCATATCTTACACCATCCTCCGTGGCCCCTCACCCACTTTTCCATTGTTAGTCCCCCTGGGAAGGGGTTATAGGTTGATCCTTGTGGTTGATTCCCCCTTTCTCCCCCCACCCTCCCCTAATCCTCCTGGTATCTCTACTCTCCTTGTTGGTCCTAAGGGGTTTCTCTATCCTGGATTCCCTGTGTTGTGGGCTCTTATCTTTAGCAGGGTGCATGTTCTGGTCTAATCCAATTTGTAAGGTAGAATTGAGGTCATGATAGTGTCAGGAAGAAAGCACCAAAGAGCTAGAGAAAAGTTGCGTGTTTCATTGGTGCTATACTGCCCCCTGACTGGCTCATCTCTTCCCTCTGCCCCCTTTGTGAGGGATGTCCTATTGGATCCATGTTCTTTTGATGCGTTGTTCTTTATTTGCCTATTATAATATTTCAATATTGCAAATCGAGGATTGAAGTTTCCTTCAGCTTTTAGAAATGCTGAGCATAGTTTTCCCTTTTGACACATTCATTATAATACTGTACCTTTTCTTCTTCATCTGCCCATTGAACTCTTCAGTTCAACTGTCTTATTACATCATGTCTTCCATTTGCTTCTGTAACTCTCCATTCAAGGAAAAAAATTTAAAGTCTCTTCAGACATCAATTTTGGTGTTTTCTGTCTTTTCAATGAACCTTTGCTTTCTTCATGTATGATGCACTTAATTTCATCCCACAACTCATTTGGTCTTATTTTTAATCGTGCTCAATGCATCAAACCATATTCCTGAGTTGATCTCCAAATTCAAGTGGAATATACTCAATGTCTATTCAATGGGGGCTTTTATGAAATTATCTGTTTTTTCAGCTTCAACTTGAGCTTACATATGTATCCAAATGCATGTGTTAATTATTATTCTGCTAATCCTTAAGAATAATAATAAAGGATTTTTTGTTGTTTAATCGAGTGAAATGAGGGAAGAAAAGTTAGGAAAAGAGCATAGAAAAGAAGTTAAAAATTTAAGCAAAAATAATTTTAGTAGATTTTGACCTACATACGGACACTTTTCAGTTATCACTACAGTTTTCTTGTCCCATTAGCCACTGCATTTTTCAAAAACTGGTCTACAAACGCTGCTTACACATTTTCAACGTAGTGAATATTTTATAGACTCTTGGGGGGGGGGCAAAACTGCTGAGTACTTGACGAGTTAAAAGTCTGGAAGATCAAACCAACCCAAGGGTGCCTAGGAAGACAGGCATGGCAACCTGCTTCTGAAGCTCCAAATATTGAAGACCCCTTGGAGCGGTTCTGGTTTCCCCAGATACAGTTGCCATGAGTTAGAATTACTTCAATGGTGATTAATAATAACTAATTGCAAAGTTATTCTCTAAGTTGCTCTAAGGTTACCAATGACTTTCATAAGTTTACCAACCCCATGACTCCTCAGGAGCACAGATGGACCCCCCTCTCCCTCACTAGGCACAGGTTTTCTTGAGTTATACTCAACAGCTCTGTCTATTCTTTTAAAAAAAATCATTTTATTGGGGGCTCTTACAACTCTTATAACAATCCACACAGCAATTTTATCCAGCATATGTGGCCATCATTACTTTCTAAACATTTACTTTCTATTTGAGCCCTTGGTATCAGCTCCTCTTTTTTTCCTCCCTCCCCTCTCCCTGCCTCATGACTCCATGGTAAATTTAAAATATTATTTTCATATCTTACTCTGACCGCTGTCTCCCTTCCCCCACGATTTCTGTTGTTTGTCCCCCTGGGGGGCGGGGGTGGTTATGTGTCAATCATTGTGATCGGTTCCCGCTTCCTCACCTCTTCTTCCCTACCCTCCTGGTATCACTACTCCCATTTCTTTTCCTGAGCCTTTTATCTGACCCGAATTCCGTTTGTTGTGAGCTTTTATCTGTACCAGTGTACAGGCTCTGGTCTAGCCAAAACTGAAAGGAAGGACTGGGGTCATGATAGTGGGGGGTGAGGAAGCCTCAAGGAACCAGAGGAATAATGTGTGTTTCATTGGTGCATTGGTGAGTCATCCCTTCCTTGTTATCCTTCTATGAGAGGATGTCCCATTGTCTACAGATGAGTTTGGGGTCTCTGCTCCGATCCCCCCTCATTCTCAACAATATTTTATTCAGTTTGATTCTTTGCTTCTGGTTTTCTGATGCCTGTTACCTGATCCCGTCAACACTTAATGATCGCACAGGCTGATGTGCCTTTCTTTTGTGGGCTTGTTACTTCTCTGCTAGTTGGTTGCTTGTTTAATTTTAAGTCTTTAAGACCCCAGACTCTGTATCTTTTGATAGCTGGACACCATCACCTTTCTTCCCCACATTTGCTTGTGCAGCCATTTTGTCTTTGGCGATCCTGCTGGGAGGATGAGAATCACAGAATGCCAGGTTAATAGGACAAAGTGTTCTTGCATTGAGGGAGGCTTGAGCAGAGGTCCAAAGTCTGTCTACTTCCTCAATGTATTGCCACATATATATATGTACATATACATATATCCCAATACTTCTATTTTTATGAATTAATATATTTACATATGTACACACCTATGTTTATACGTCTATCCGTAGCTTTGCTTCTTAGATCTTTCCTCGGTCTCTTTTAACCTTCCTCCTGTCCCTCCATCAAACTTGCTCTTCTTCTGACTTCTCAACTAGATTGTTGTTGCTCCCACACCACTGGGATCTCTACGTTCTTCTTGATCTTGATTTTAATTCCCTAGTTGTTCCCTTGTCTATGGCATTGTTTGCTCACCACTCCCTTCCCCTACCTCCTCCTCCCCCCAAGTCCCTCCAGAACCTTTGGTTCTATTGCTTTCTCTTTGGGCTTGCTTCTATACCTCTCTTACATATGTAGGCAAACCAACAATAATGGAGAAAAAAACTAAAAGAAAACAAAAGATTGAATAAAAAGACAGAGACAAACAAAACAAAAACAACTAACAAAAGAACCCCGAAAAAGCATACATAATTTCAGATTTGTCCTCTGACCTTTATGACTATCTCCCCACCAATCCTGGGGGGTTCTGGGAACTGCCCTTCATAGCCTGAAATCTATTTGGGGGGGCTCCTCAGGGGCTTTGTGGATTTGCTTTTCTCCCTTTGCTAATCTGTTGTGTTTCCTTCTTGGTCCACCCCACTCAGACCAGACTCATCCCCGGCCATGTGCCCCCAGTATTATCCTCTGTCACAGTATACTTCAGTGAGGGGACATCATGTTGTGAGCTATTGTTAGCCCTATGGTCTTCTCTGTACCTTAGCAGCTCCATGCAGGGATGTCGTCCTCAGGGCATGGTGTGCTGATGTGGGGTCTAGACACTCACTCTATGTCATTTAAAATAAAAGGTTTTTTCATTCTCTCTTTTAACTTCTTTGTTTGCTTCCATGTGGTCATGGCAGGCCAGCCCTTCTCCCCAACCTGTAGGTTTAGTGTTGTCCTCTGTCTCACATACGTCTAGGGCTGGGGTAAGTTGGGCTCTGATTTGGGCCGGCCCTGTAGCCCAACTCTGTTCATGAGTTGCTCCTGTGGTTACGTTACTCTCAAGGTTTGGTGCACTGGGGTGGGGTCAGCATGCACACTTCCTTTTCTGTGGAGACAAATACCCTCCCCCTGGGTGAGTTAGTACCCTGCTTCCCTAGTGCCATCATCTCCCTCCACCTTTTTTCTCCCTCCCACCACCCTTTCCCCTTCTTTGTGTTGAAATGTCATGTATATCCTTTGGTTTGGTCTGCCCTCTCCCTCCCCCCACCATTGCCTGTACCGCAATCTGTATAGTATAAAATAAGTGGCTTTTCTTCTATACCTATTATGCTGCTTGAACTTACATCAGTGGACTAATGCTGTACTTGTCTTTTGGGGATTGGATAACTTGGCTTACCATCATTTCCTCCAAGTCTGCCCATGAGACTATGTGCTTCATGCAATCACCATTGCTTTTCAGGGATGTGTCATACTCCATTGTGTGTATATGCCAGAGTTTTCTTTTTTCTTTAAGTCATTTTATTGGGGGCTCATACAACTCTTATCACAATCCATACATACATCAATTGTGTCCAGCACATTTGTACATTCATTGCCCTCATCATTCTCAAAACATTTGCTCTCCACTTAAGCCCTTGGTATCAGCTCCTCATTTTTCTCCCTCCCTCCCTGCTCCCCCCTCCCTCATGAACCCTTGATAATTTATAAATTATTATTTTGTCATATGTTACACTGTCCAATGTTTCCCTTCACCCACTTTTCTGTTGTCCATCCCCCAGGGAGGAGATTATATGTAGATCCTTATAATTAGTTCCCCTTTCTACACCACCTTCCCTCCACCTTCCAGTATTGCTACTCTTGCCACTGGTCCTGAAGGGATCATCTGTCCTGGATTCCCTGTGTTTCCAGTTCCTATCTGTACCAATGTACATGTTCTGGTCCAGCCGGATTTGTAATAAGGTAGAATTGGGATCATGATAGTGGGGGTTGGGGGAGGAAGCATTTAAGAACTAGAGGAAAGTTGTATGTTTCATAGTTGCTACACTGCACCCTGACTGGCTTGTCACCTCCCTGCGACCTTTCTGTAAGGGGGTGTCCCAGTACCTACAGATGGGTTTTGGGTCTCCACTCTGCACTCACCCTCATTCTCAATGATATGATTTTTTGTTCTTTGATGCCTGATACCTGATCCCTTCGACACCTCATGGTCACACAGGCTGATTTGCTTCTTCCATGTGGGCTTTGTTGCTTCTGAGCTAGATGTATGCCGGAGTTTTCTAATCCACTCATCTATCAATGAAAATTTACCTTATTTCCAATTCTTTGCAATTGTGAATTGTGCCACAAATAACATTGGAGAGCAAACGACTGGTCATGGTTTATTTCTTACCTCCTCTGGTGTTATATGCCCAGTGGAAGGATTGCTGGGTCATAAAGTAACTCAATTTCTGTTTTCTTTAATTATTGCCAGATTTCTCTGCACAGAGGTTGCACATATCTACACAAACACCCGCAGTGGAGAAGATTTTCTATTTCACCACATCCCCTCCCATATTTGTTACTCTCTGATTTTTGATTTGAGGTATCCCCAAGGGTGTTATGTGGTATCCGATAGTTGTTTTAATTTGCCTTTCCTCTGATGGCTAATGATCGGGAGCATTTTTTCATATACTTATTGACCATTCAGGTCTCCTCCCTAGTGAAACGTCTGTTCAGGTCCTTTGCCACTTCCTCAGGGGGTTAACTGAGCAAATACCTTTTTCCAACCACACAAATGTTGACTATACCTGTGGACTTCTCAAGATGGAATATACAGAAAACAAAATGACTACATCTGTGGGAAGAGGTCATGGGGAAGTTCAATATTAACAACTAATACCAGGCCTGGGGATGACTGTGGAGACGATAGGTGAGAAAGTGGGAGGAAGACTTGAGGGCCTAATAATAAGTGGCCCTCTGGGTAGACCAGAAAGATGGGACAATATTGGAAAAGGAGTTTTAAGAGATGTAATAAGACTAATAGTTAATGTGGAAGTACATTTCCCTTGTGGTGCAGTGGTTACACGTTTGGCTGCTAAACTGAAAATCAATAGTTCAAGACCATCAGCTGCTCCTCCAGAGAAAGATGGGGCTTTCAATTTCTACTCTCGTAAAGAGTTACAGTCTTGGAAACTCACAGTGGTAGTTTGACCTGTGAGAGTAAAAGGGTCACTATGAGTCAGCATTGATTTGATGGCAGTGCATTGTTTTATATTGCACTAGGAGAGAGAGCCAAAGTGGAAAGAGATGGTAGGCAGAGCAGGAAAATTGTGTAATGACAATAGTCACTGTGCTTGATATATTAGAAACAGGAGACTCCTCTTCTCTGAACATATTACATACGGCAGGCTGCCCATGCTCCCCATTTCTATGCAGGGGTCTTTGGGGCCACCGAGGTGAGAGCCTTGGCTGGGTGGGCTAGGTCAGGGTTTGTGACAGATTAGCTTTCACAAAAGGAGAACAGAGGACTTGGCAGTGCCCCTGGCCACTGCTGGTGGGGCAGGGGGTGGGGGCGAAGCCAGAAAGGCTCTGTCAGTGTTGCTGAACTTTCCCAAGAACAAAAAGAAAAAAGAAACAAATCAAGATCAAGCACTCTCCTCAATTCAGACTAGACCGGACCATGTACACAGGTATATATAAGCAATGGGAGCTCACGGCACACAGAATCCAGGAACAGGAGTGGGAATAGTGATGCCAGAAGGGGAGGGGGAAGACAGGGAGAGGAAGGGAGAAAGGGGCAACTGATCATAATGATCGACACATAACCAAACACCTCTTTCCAGGGGGAAGAACACCAGAAAACATGGGGGAAGAGAGACAGTGGTCAGTGTGAGATATGGAAATAATAACAATGTACAATCTATCAAGGGTTACGGGGGTGTGGGGCAAAAAAAGAGGAGTTGATACCAAGGGCTCAAGAGGAAGTAAATATCCAGAAAGTATGGTGGCAACATATGTACAAATTCGCCTGATGCAAGCGAAGTATGGATTGTGACAAGAGCTGTAAGAGTCCCCAATAAAATGAAAAAAAAGATCAAGCAAAGAAGGCCATGCACCCAGGTTCAGGAGGCGAGGACCGTTTCCTGCCCGCTGTGCTCCAGACTCACGGAGGAGGTCTTCCCATGATTGCTCCCGGCAGCTGCCACTCCTGGAGCCTCTTGGGAGAGTTTTCATCAGGAAAGGATATTGCGTTTCACTGAATGCTTTTTGTTGTT
>NW_022111373.1:42704794-42706049 GCF_000313985.2 Echinops telfairi | reverse complement strand
AAAGAATTATGAGGGCAATGAATGTGCAAATGTGCTTTACACAATTGATGTATGTATGGATTGTGATAAGAGTTGTATGAGCCCCTAATTAAACGATTAAAAAAAAAAGAATCCAAATGGCACTAAAAAAATAATAAAATGAATGAAACAACAACAACAAAAAGAAAATTTAAACATTTATGTTCATAAGAGCTATTGGTCTATATTTTTCTTTCTCCTTTTGGTATATCCTTTCCTGGCCTAGGAGTAATTTGAGGTACTCCTTTTGCTGAATGTACTGGAATTTTTAGGGCAGCAATCCTAGAGAGGTAATAAAACAACTGAAAGATCAGCAACTAAAGTTTGATTCTTAAAAGTAGCCTCAGAAGAGGGTTTACAGGTCCCCCTATTTCTAAATTATGCCAAAGTTATGAACAACACATAAAAAAGGGCATAGAGGTGATAGCTGACCACCTCTAACGTTATGTAAGGGGAAAGAGGACTCAAACTGCACATAAGCCCAAAGTCGATTCCTGTGAGGCTGACGTCAGACATGCATCCAGCTTCCACCACCAGCCTTCTCTACCAATTCAGATACCAGCTGTCCTTCCACAGCACTTTCTACTTCTCAGCTGAGTTCAGTAATTCATTGTGATGGCCACACAGGATGCACAGATAATACTCACAATTGTACGTTTTATTATGGAATTTAACAGGTTACTGCTGAGTATTAGCAATGTTCAGGATACAGTTTTTGTTGTTGTTGTCATCTGTGCGGTGTCTGCACATAAGCTTCTCTCTGGCCCTCTGTCTGGTTTACTTTTTCGGCGGGGCAGAAAGCCCACCACTCTTTCTAATGCCTGCTGGCCTCTCTTTTTGTTTTCTGCTGTAGCTGTTCTTCTGCCTCTTCTGGTATCATAGTTTCCGGTCCCTGGATCAAGTAAGTTCAATGTGCAGAGGTCTCAGGATCCAAATGACATGTTTCTGTCATGGCTCTTATTTATTGATGGTAATAATACCCTCCCTTCCCACTTGTGAGATATCTCTTGTTATGCTAAGCAGGATGGAAAGATTGCTCAATCTGTATGTTA
Source organism: Echinops telfairi (assembly GCF_000313985.2). NCBI lineage: Eukaryota > Metazoa > Chordata > Mammalia > Afrosoricida > Tenrecidae > Echinops > Echinops telfairi. The sequence goes on along the minus strand of NW_022111373.1, from coordinate 42,704,979 downwards.
GAGTTCCAAGCTTTTAGAATCACATTTAACCTTATTTATACAGTGAACCCTCGCCACTTCCGCGGCTTCACTCTATCGCGGTTTTTGCATAACAGCGCATGCTCTGTCATTACTGCCACTGGTTGGCTCATACTGTACACGCTTCTGTCTGCATTGCTACGTTTCGGAGCTACATATCAGATGCA
>NW_022111373.1:42697159-42702296 GCF_000313985.2 Echinops telfairi | reverse complement strand
TTCAACTTGATACTGAGAGTTGGAGAAAGAGGGGAAGAGGGTGGCTAAATTCAAGTGAATTAAAATGTACAGTCTAATGTTAATACAGCCAAAAGAATAATCTCATTAGACATGACCCCGCTGGCAGATAGATGTTATGTAGAAAAGTTAAGTAAAGCAAGCACAACATGTAGTACATAAGCACTTTAAAAATTTCCAAGGACAATGTATCTGGTAAGTTTGTTTTATTTTTTTAATTTAGCAGCGGTAGTCAAGTCTTGAAGACAAGGGAGACAGCCTCTAGCTGCCAGATTAAGTTGGAAGTTGTACTGGTCTATAGGTCTATGCTGTCCCACATGTTTTGTGGCTAACATATTTTAATTTATTTCATGTACAAATAAAGAAAATAAAATAAAAAAGATTGGTGATTTGGAGCAAAGCTTAAAGTCTCTTGAAAGCTTTTTTACAATTTGGAGTGCTCTGGAGTACATTGAAATTACTCTGGCTTAGAAACCTTTAATTATTTATATAAAGTTTGGTTCAATATAGAAAAGTTGGGGTTTAGGCTTGGAATTCACCACATCATTTTGTGAACTTATAAAACTGTGTCTTTGTTCTGAGGGTTGAGTAAGCTAAGATAGCTTTTCTTTTAAGTTCAACAGATCAGAATTTTGGGGCAGATATTTAATGGTCTTAATATTTAACCACAGGTCGAACTGACTGTAACTTTTCTTTTTATATTTTATGTTCTCTGGAAGTCAAATGCTTAAGTAAGATTAGATTCTCTGTCAAGCAAGCTTCTTTGGAGGGAACGCTTACCAGCAGGTCATTTATATATTTTAATAAAGTAGAACTACAAGTTAATTATAAAAGTTATAAATCAATTTGTAAACTTTGAGGAAAGTAAGTGAAGGGTTCTGTGAATGCTTAAGGCATCATAGTCCAAGTAAGCTTTTGGCCTTCCTAAACAAAGCAAATAAGTACTGTCTGTCAGGAAGTACAAGGATGCGAAAGAACACATTGCCAAGGTTCACCACTGAGAAATAAAGAGCTTTAGGAAAAATAACTGTTGCTAGGGTTCTTACCTGGGAAGACAGAGTATTACATGGACTAGTACAAGGCACAATTACTTATTAGAAAAGAACTCCTGTATAATTGGAATAATGCCTTCTCTAGCTTCTTTTTTATGAGGGCATTAGGGAATGTCTGTGTTAGGCTGGGTTATTTAGAGAAAAACGAGCAGTGAAACTTATATATGTATATATAGAGAAGTATATGTATCAAGAAAATGACTCATACAGTTGTACAGACAAGTTTCAAATCTGGGAAAGTTTCAGTTTTATGGATCAGATGTTAGGATGAAGGCCTCTTTTGACTCACATACCTGCAAGGGTTGATGAACCCCAAATCATTAGAATGACATCAGGTTTGTGGGTGCAGAGGCAAATGAATGCAAGGTCACAGATCAGACTTGTGGTTCTCGTGGTGAATGAATCCAAGATTGGCAAATTAGATCAGCAGGCAATATGGCAGGCTTCCGAATGGATGAAAAGTGCGGTCAGGATGCAAAAAAAAAAAAAAAAAGAAAAGGTGAAACACTTTAATAAGCTCTAAAGATATAAGGACAGATTGCAAATAGCTTATTACTTGAGTTTCATTAATCACTCTCCCTGTATTTGTAGTTTTAGTAACTGATGGCAGAGATGTTTGTTGGTTACAGGGGCTAATTGCTGACCAGCTGCAGCAATAAAAGTATTTTCTTCTTGTAAGTTTAAATATCCTTAGGAAAAACCTCTTTTTGTCCCCAGAATCTAGTCACTAAAATTTGGGCGTGTAATCTCTGAGTTGAAGTCGCTGAGGTTCTTAATTCTTGTTTTAGCATAAAATAGTCCTTCCACTGGCTAGATTTCTTACAGACATCTATAGGGTTCAAGTGTTAAGTTAATTTAACTATGGAAACGGCTTTCCAAACCGAAGTTATCCCCTTTTTACTGAAGTTGAAATTTCAGGTTCAAGGGAGGACATAGATACATCATCAAAGGCTCCAGAAGCACTTGGGGCTAAAGAGTTCATCCCAGGATGCTCAGAAAAATGCTGAAGCGATGTGCTTTGGGTAATCCTAAATGCTTTCTGCCATTGCTTTGTATGTGGATATTAATCTATTCTATTATTGGAGAGAGAAAGCTTTAGGCATTGCTTCAACTAATCTTTTGCTGAATGCTCCGGCATCTTCAAGAAAGGTGGCAACTGTTTTATTCATGGCTAAAGTCAAGTTGTTTTTAGGACTTTCCACTTAGCATATTTTAAGCATAGCTGGACCTTCCTTGGTCTAGCTAATACACGGTCCTTCTGCTAAAAGTTTAGAAACCCAGGGTGATAAGCATCAATAATAATTTTGAATTATTCAGCAAATTAAAGAGTCCTCATGAAGGTCTGATAAGTCCTTTACAATGTTATTTAATTTGGTCTGAGTCCAAGGACCAATGATTACATCAGACTTATTAGGATTTTCTATGGTGCTCATAGGCTAAATTTTGTTTTGTTTTGTTTCTGAACGGTTACCTATTTTGGATTTCATGCTTTGATTGCTCTGAATTATACAAATGAACATACGCAGGTTTAACAAGATTAATGAGGTGAAACAAAGACCACAATAGTAAGGGAAGGAAATATTAAAGAACTAGAGGGTAGTTGTGTGTTCCATCAGTGTTGTACCGCTCCCTAGATTTATCATCCGTTCCGTGTGGAACCTTCTGTGAGGGTTTGTTTTGGGTCTAACAGGTAGGTTTTGGGTCTCCAGTTTGTCCACACTCTTTACATCAATTTTATTGCTTGTTTTTGAACTTCTGATAACTATTCCCATCGACACCTCATGATTACACAAACTGGTGTGCTTCGTCCAATGGGCTTTGTTGTTTCCCTAGTAGATGGCCACTTGTTTAACTTCAAACCTTTAAGACCCTAGATGCTATATCTGTTTAATAGCTGGGCACCATCAACTTTCTTCACATTTGCTTGTGCACCCATTTTGTCTTCAGTGATTATGTTGGGAAGGTGAGTATCACCACAGTGCATGGGCTGAATTAAAAAAATTTCATGTAAAGGTTCACTTTTCTTATGTTCTTTATGATTGAAAAAGAGTTAAAGAAAAATATTAATATAACAATAAGAAAGAAGAGAATGGTAAAGAAAGTGAGATGGAAGAGAGGTGGTATAAAAAGATTTTGACATGGAAAAAATGTAAGCTTATTTAATTTAACAATTGTATCTTATAAAGAAACAACATTACATTCCTGCAATCATTTAGAAACTTCCAGATTCCAAATACAAAAAAATGCACCTCACTAAGTCTGTTTACATCAGAAGTTTTTCTTTTTTTATTTATTACACTGAAATATTAATCCAGTGAGATCAATGATCCTGCGAACGGCTGCTGATTATTCGTGTTGCCCTATTAAGGTCATGTCAATGATTCAACAGTGAACAAGTTAGAGGACAAACCATTTGGTCATATAAGATGAAGTAATCCTGAAGGGAAATCCACCTTTTCAGTTTTGGCATTGCCCATTTTCTCACATGAATTCAGCAAATGTGCACTCAGTGAGGAAAAAGGAAAATTGCTGCGAAGAGTACTATGTTTGGTTTCTGGTAGAAACTCTAAGGTTCCCAATATTATCTCCCACAAAGCTAAATTGTGCACCAAATGACCTACATCAAACAAACCTTAAAGGTAAATTTGCAAGCAGAAAACCTTAATCCAAATCTGGAAGGAGACAGTAATAAAACTTAAGACTGAATAGTGAAAAATATCAGAAAAGTTCATGCAAGAATGTGGAGCCTGGTCTAAGGCATTGTCAGAGGCTCAACTTCACGAGGCAAAGTCTTTGTTGGTTCCCAGCCCGCATTCCCAAGCTTTCAGGGTTGTCAGAGGCAATGTTCTTCAGATCCCACATTCAATACCGTCCAGTTAATCACAGAGTCACGGAGCCTAATCAGAGTAAAAGCCGAATTTCATTGAGAGCTAAAACAATTTTCAAATTGAGAGAGACAGGGTCAAGGGGCTCTCAACACAGTGTCCACTGAGTGAAGATTTGAAGAGTTTTATGTGTGTGGTTAATAGCAGTGTAATTTGGGTAATAGTGGTGGGATACTGTATAACGTAGTGCCAGGAGATGATCCTCGCAGATTGGAAAGCAGTCAGTTTATGAGAAGGGAAGTGCTGCTTCCTGAAAGCGGAGTTGCTATTAATGACGTGAATGGAGCAAAGCTTTCAGGACCTTAGTTTGAGGCATGATTCAAACTAAGAAGCTGGTACAAGCACCCATTAATTAAAGTGTGGAATATAAAAATTATGAAGTTAGGAAAATTTGAAGTCATAAAAAATTAAATAGATTGCATAAAGATGCATATATTAGACATTAGCAAACTGAAAGTATTAGCTATTTAAATCAGAATCATATAACTTACTCACATTCAAGTGGAATGGTCAAAGAGATCATTTCAAGATCCACTTTAAGTTCACCGCTGTATGTAATAAAATAATGTCTATATGCCTACAACAAAGTCTAATTAACATAATGATTATTCAAATGCGGATGCCAACCACTAAAGCCAATGTTGAAAAATTTAAATAAGTCTGAAATTGATTTAAAAACATTCAGTTAGGACGTACTGATAATTATTGGTGATTAGAATGCAAAACTTGAAAACAAAGAAGAAACAGTAGTTAAAATATGCCTTGGTGATAGAAATGAAGCTGGATATCAAATGATAGAATTTTGCAAGACCAACAACTTCATTGCAAATACCCTTCATCAATATAACTGACTATACAAGTGGACCTCACCAGTTGGAATACACAGAAATCAAATTGACTATATCTGTGATAAGAGATGATAGAAAAGCTTAATATCATCAAATCAAACAAGGCAAGGGCTCAACTGTGGAAAAGACCATTAGTTGCACAGATGTAAGTTCAGACTGTAGTTGAGAAAAATTAAAACAAGTCCACAGGAGCCAATATATGGTCTTTAGTACATCTCGCCTGATTTAAAGTCCATTTTGAGAACAGATTTGACACATTGAACACCAATAACCAAGGACCAAAGGAACGTTGGGATTAAATCCAGAATATCATACAAGAAAAAGCAAAAGGCCA
>NW_022111373.1:42693188-42696863 GCF_000313985.2 Echinops telfairi | reverse complement strand
ATTCTGACTCATAGCGACCCCATAGAACAGAGTAGAATGGCTCTCTAAGGTTTCTTGAAACTGTAAATCTTTATTTTATTATTATTTTGTTGAGATTATAAATCTTTATATGAGCAGAGTGTCTGGTAAGTCCAAACTCCTTACCTAATGTTCACACTCCAATGTGTAACCCACTAAGCCACCAGAATTCCAAAATCAAACAATAAGCCAAACTAAATTCACTGCAATTGAGTCGATTTTGGCTCAAAGTGATCCTCTGTGGTTTTCTGAAGATTTGTATGGGAGCAGGAAGTCTCATCTTTCTGCTGAGAAGTGGCTGGTAGATTTGAACAGCCATCCTTGAGGATCACAGCTGCTGGACTTCCAACAGCCAATCTAGAAAGCAATGTTCTAACACATGTACATTCTTTAAGCTGAACAAAGTTTATCTTAAGACTGGATAAACTTCCCTGGAAAACATTTCTTTGCAAACTGTATTTTTGCCTTCTTTATTTTATTTTTTGAAAGTCAATAAAATTTCATTTGTTTATTTAAGTTTTCCTGCTCCAATCTAAAAGTTATCCAGATAATAGAAGACAATTGGAAATGACTGAGAGGACAAACGACATTCTTTGCTGAAAATCAGCACTGATTCTAACTTTGGACCACAGTGGAGCACTCTCCGAATTACCAAGTGCTTTAATTGTTCGGATTTTCTCTGGAATGGACCCAGATTGCTGGAATTCTGTCCTCAAACATTTAACCTAGAGTATTAATACAATTGTATATTTATTTGTGAACTTATTATTAATGTCTCTTTTTTTGGTACCCAATTATGGGTTCAAAATAAGGGCTCATGTCTATTTTGTTGTGCTCCTTGTGCTTAGAGTAGTAACTGGCTCATAGAAAGCAGTCAATAAATATTTGTTGCATGAATAAGTATTATGTGGCTGAGTTCATTTTCTGTTAATTTATTCTGTTATGTTCTTCTTATGCCCCATTAACTTTTCTCGCTCATTGCTATCCATCCCAAATATCAGACTGTATTTTAGAATTCATAGTAGCACAGGACATCAGCTTTTGACCTTTTATTAAAAATTAAGTTTTATTTTTATACTCTAATATATCCATACTAAAACTTATCGTGATAATAATGAAGGTCACAACTACAATTTCTCAAGATACTGTTTTCCCAGCTGCATGTACCATATCAGAAGATATGCATGTATTCCCTGAAGAGGAAACAGGAACAATTTTTAAAATTCTATTTTAATTCGAATGACTCATCACCACACTTCCATTTTTACACATAAATTGTGCTCCAGGGTTCATACCTTCAAATCCCCACAGTGCTAACGGGGGCTCCACATGAGGAAATGAGGAGTAGTAGGGATTATGGCAAACTGGACAACACACACTTCACCTCAATGGATTTAATTAAAATTTTATGAGAACACCATTCAAGCCAAATACAATATCTGCAGGCAATAGCAATCCTAGGACTGTTACCTAGCAAATCAAGAGCCTTTCTGAGCTTCAAGAACCAGGAATCTTAAAGCACGAGTTATCTAACGCAGGCTGGAATTTTTTGAATGGTGTCAAGGAACGTCATTAAAAATGTGCTGCCATCTACTAAGACCAATATTTTACAAGAAGAAGCAAAGCATATTATCAAAGCAGAAAGGACATAATCTCAAGAAAAAGAATAGTCTATGAAAAAAGAACACACTGACAAACTTAAATTTTGGTTTTTATTTTTGACGATAGGGAGACACTGCGTTGTAACCCAGATTACATATCAGTTGTTAGAACTGATAGCTTAAAAACTGCACATATTCCAGGACCTCCTTGGGTGATCAGGAAGTAAAGAGATAAGGGAGCAGTTGACACTCACATATGTATGAGATAGAACTTTATATCAAGAAGTAGTTATATATCAAGAAGCCATCACCAGTCCAAATCAAATCCATAAGTCTGACACTAGTCCCCAAGTCCTGCCTCTAACTCATATAGTGATTCAGAAAATTGAAGCACGAAGCTCGGAGACCACACGTCGTCGGGGAGAGAAGAATCATGTCGATTCAAGGTCAATGGAAATATGGCAGGGCTCTGGCAGCTTTCAGAGTTAGGTGGCCCTCATGGGGCCACCCCTTGAGATAGGCCCAGAATATCAGTAGGAAGAAAAGCAAAGTGGCAGAGAGAGAAGCAGTTCATGGAGTCCCTCACTCTCATACAAAAAGCCCCATCCTCAAGGAGGTAACATCAAGCTACCACGTGATTGACAAGTTTGACTCCATCCCTAGCCAAGAGTGTCTAGTTGACATAATCCCTAAGTACCACAACTGGAGAAATAGTTTTTCACACTAGCTGTATAGTCATTCTCATTGTCATGAAAGATAGGGACACCCTGTGGGCTACATAACAAATAAATGATTCATTATCTAGGAATAGAGAACCTTTACAATTTCACAATATGAAAAATTATACCTCCTGGATATATATATATATAACTTAATCTTGCTGAAGATTATCTAAGAATTATTGCAGCAGTATATTGACAGAGAGCTACCAGAGGTTGAGGACAAGGAACAAGTAGTAGCATTGTTGATGTTAGATGAACCTTGACTCAAAACAGAGAACCTCAGAAAGATGTTTACTTGTGTTTCGAGGACTAGGCAAAGTCATTCAACTGTGTGAATTATAACAAGCAGTGGATAGCCGTGAGAATAATACGAATTCCAGAACACCTAATTTTGCTTGTGTGGAACTTCTACGTGGATCAAGAGGCAGTCACAGAACAGAACAAGGGAATACTGCATAATTTAAAATCAGGAAAGTTGTGTTGTATCATCTTATTCAGCCTGTATGCTGAACAAATAATACGAGAAATTCGATTATATGAAGAAGAATTTGGCATCAGAATTTGAGAATGATTTATCAACAGTCTTCAATATGCAGATGATGCAATCTTGCTTCGCTGGAAGCGAGGAGGATTTGAAACACTTGCTGATGAAAACCAAGATTGCGGTCTTCAGGATGGCTTACAGCTGAATGGAAAGAAAACCAAATCCCCACAACTGGACCAACCTTTAATATCATTATGGAGAGAAGGTTGAAATTGGCGAGGATTTATCTTGCTTGGATCCACATTCAATGTTCATGGAAGCAGCAATCAAGAGATCAAATGACACTTTTTATTGGGTAAATCTGATGAACAAGACCTCTTTAAGAGGTTGAAAAGAAAGGATTTTCTTTTGAAGACTAAAATATGCCTGACCAAAGTCATGGTATTTTCAATTGCCTAATATGCATGTGAAAGTTGCACTTTGAATCAGGAAGACTGAAGAAGAATTGATATACTGTACTTGAATCATGGTGCTGTCACAGTATATTGAAAGTACTGTCAAAGGAACAAATAATTTTGTCTTGGGAAAAGTACAGCCAGAATGCTCCTTAGAGATAAGGATAGTGAGACTTTGTCTCACGTACTTTGGACATGTTATCAGGAGAGACCAGTCCTTGACTCAGGACAGCACTTAATGTAAAGTAGAGGGCAGTGATAAAAAAGAAGGCCCTCAAGAGATGGATGGACACGGTGGCTGCAACAATGGGCTCAAACATAAGAACAATTGTGAGGATGGTGCCGGGCCTGAAGGTGCTTTGTTCTCTTGTGCACAGAGTCCCTGTGAGTCAGAA
>NW_022111373.1:42678358-42692143 GCF_000313985.2 Echinops telfairi | reverse complement strand
TGAAGTACAATGCTGTCTATAATAGGGTAATACCCACCATCAAGGAAATTCAAACAATACAATTCAAATTATGTACCAACCACAAAAGCTAGTAATATAGAAATTGAAGAATTCTACCAAGTCAGTCTGAATTTGATCAAACATGCAATCAAAATGTATTGATACTTATTGGTGATTGGAATGCAAAAGTTGGAAAGAGGAAGGAGCAGAAGTTGGAAAATAGGGAGTTGGTAAGAGAAGTGAAACTGGAGCTCACATGACAGAATCTTGCCAAACTAACAGCTAGTTCATAGCAAATACCTTTTGTAGCAACAAAAAATGCAACTATGTATTTGAACCTCCCAGATAAAATATGCAGAAATCAAATTAACTACATCTGTGGGAATAGATGATTGAAAAGCTCAATACATCGGCAGTCAAAACCAGATCAGGGGTTGACTGTGGGACAGACCCTCGATTTCTCATATATATAAGCTCAGGTTCAAGCTGAAGAAAACGAAAACAAATCCATGAGAGCCAAAATACCACCTGGAGTCTGTCCCACCTAGTTGAGAACGTCTGAAGAACAGATTTGTTGCAGTGAACACGAAGGCGAGAAGACCTGCAGAGCGGCAGGCGTCACGAACATCACCTAAGAAGAAAGTAGAAGGTCATTAAAAAGGAAAGAAAGACAAGGTCAAAGTAGATGTCAGAAGAGACTCAAACTTGCTGTTAGTTGTAGCGTAGCTAAAGAGAATGGAAGAAATGATGTAGTCAAAGAGCTGAATAGGAAGTTTCAAAGGGAAGCTGTAGAAGACAAAGTCAAATATAATGAGATGTGTAAAGACATACGATAGTGGGTGCTCTGTTGAACAAGAGGCTTCAGTCACCCCTAGCATCTCCTGAGAACTGTTTCGAGAGAACTCCTCAGGAAAAGTTCGAAATGGAGCTTTCTGTGTGAAATATTCAGGTTTCACAAGGTTGACATCTAATCTTTAAAATTAAGTAACTTATATGTGGTCAAGAGAAAAAACCAAACCTGTTGACAAGACATTCCCTGGAGGTTGATAGTTTGAATTGCACACTGGAATCTCCTGAAGAGCTTTCTCCAAACACACAGGTCTGGGGCTCATCGCAGACCACTGATTTAGATACATCTTGGATGCAATCTAAGAAACGATAGTGGCATAGAGGGCTACACACTGGACCCCTAACTGTGAGGTCAACAGTCTGAATACACTAGTCGAAAAGATTTCATCCTTGGAAACTCTATGTATTAGTTCTATACCGCTCTCTAAGGTCAAAATGGCAGAGTTTGGGAAAGGTCTGAGCACGTGCTTTGTGACTATTTCCAATGAGATTCCAACATTTTCATATATTCAGAAATCATTGTAATGAAACTATGGGAAATGAAACAAGGTATTCCAAATGAAGTCTCAGATCATTTAGTCAGCCCGTATCCAATCATGTAACCTAGGGAACAGTGCCAGGCACTGAAGTCTTGATGATACCTTCGCTTTCCTTTGCCTTAGGTCCACCTTGATTTCTCTAGAGCACTGGCTATGCAGTTTGGGTCTTATTTTCTTGGCTTTGAGAAGTTTTCACAGAGGATCTGAAAAATAGGAATACATGAGACAGAAATGTATGCCAGTCTTGATTTATGCCGAAGCAGAGAAAATAACTTACAATTCAATGAACTTCAGAAGAAGACAAAGTTCTTTAAAAGCCACAGAAGAGGATACTGTTTCCAGACTCCTACAATATGGTATCTTCCCAGCCAATATGTGGCAATAGAGTAGTCCATCTGGTCGCAGTCTCCAAGCATTTTCTTGTTTATTGTTCCCACTTCAACCTTCACCGACCCACCTCAGTACCTTTCAATGTTTGTGATAGTGTAGTCAACCATCATATTTCAGTAAAAATCTCCTCTGGCTTCAACCCTTCACAAACTCAGAGCTAGTCCTCTTACGCAGCTAGCGGTGGCAGGTGAGCCCGCTATATTGGGACAGTGCCTGATATCAGATTGGATCAACAGCGTCAAGATGTCTGGACATAAAGAAACAAATTTGGGCTATTTCAGCAGCTGAAAATCTTACAATCAACTGAAAGAGCTATTAACTTCTCAAAAGAAAGGATAAAATGTGATTGGTTATATTTTTCAAAATGGAACAAAAATAAATTCCTAAAATGGAAATGAACCAGTAATGTATCCCCTGATGATGTCTGAGAGAAATGAAAACTTGAGAGTGATTTCCCTGAGACCCTCGAAGCTCCTGAAAGGATGGATCACTGTGGGACCCTGGCTTCTGCCTTTCCCTGCGGAACTCCTTCTGTTCATTCACAGGGCCGCAGCCTTGCTGGGTCTGATGACGGGCTCGTCAAGTCTGCTCACTCTCACTGTCCATGATTCTCTCAAGCTGAATCTTTCAAAAAGTGTTTGTAACTTCCTTCCTTAAAGGGAACATGTGTGATGTGTGCCGCTTAGCTTTTTCACTCCACATTTGTTCCAGATAATTAGCTTCTTTGACAAAATCTGCTAAAAGGGAGACTCTACATCGCTGTTAATATAGCCGTGACTAATGTTATATTTGATCAAAATCAATGACCAACCCTTCAATTGGAAAATTGAAAGAAAGTTCTGGACAGCTAAGGGATACCTGTACAGTTGCACGTGTTTTCTGGCCTACCCAATTTAGTGCTGAGGATTTGACCCAGAGTGTCCAAGTTCCTCTCCTCTTTCTCTTTGATTGTCTTTTTTTGAGTGGTTGGGTATCAAGTGGCATCACCTTTCAATATGACTGGCTATAGTGTATAGCTTTCAGGAAATCGTCCCTGTCACATTCAAGCCTCATGTTAATATGAGGTCACTATTTACAGACTGTGCTGTGATGCTTCCGGCATCGACACAGACTTTCAATGTAAGCCTACCTCCTGATGCCCCAAGAGAATACTCCAAATGTCACTCAGACAGACAGCACCCCCGGCATGCTCTGAAGACTGCAAATGGGGTATGACTTCATTTACAATTCCTCTGAGAGGGAGGCCACATCCCTGAAGAGGGACATTTAGCCTTGGCAACGCTGACTTCATCAAGATGTCTGACATTGAGATTACCGATCTGTTTAGAGCTGTCTATGGAAATGGGGGTCAGTGAGGAGACTCCTCTTACATAAATGACAAGCTCCAACCCAGGGGATCATTGCTGGCTGAGCCACATGGCCCTGAAAATAAAGATTTGTCCCGTGAAGGCTGACACAGTGTTAACTCTAGCAGCACGCAAGGCACCTTGGTAATTAAATAACTCTCTGGGTGTCAAGATAATTTTTCATTGCCATGTAAATACATTTTAATTTATTGAACTGCCCTTAAGCTCCTGTCAAAAACACATCCAGAAAAATTAGAAGAAATGCTCCACATTGACCGGCAACTCACAAATGTCTTTGTCTTTGGACTTCAGTCCCTGAAGAACTTCACTCCTGGTCTAATATGCATAGTTGACACATCTGCCAATTTATTTATGCACTGCTGCAGTGGGCTGCCCCTTGAGGTCCTCTTATTCTTGCTTACACAACCTGCATATGGGTTTTTCTGATACCAATCAGGCTCAATGTGTGTTTTAGACTGGCCTCCAACATAACTTGGTGCACCAGAAATACTCTCTCTAGGGTAGAGATGCAGATGGTCGTGCTGCAACATGCTGTCATAATATCAGAGGAAAGTTTTTCCAACTCAGATTTAGGACATGTTCCTGATTCCTGGGGAGCTGTGAGTTCCAAACAGCTGTAGGATATTGGAGGTTTTGCACTCTTTAGTAGGTTCTATCAGGGGCCAAGAGACCCTGGACCTGACATTCATAGAGAATCTCAAGTTGAGATGTTAGACTTTTGATGTCCAAAGAGTTTATTTATATAATCAAAGTAATTGCATGTCTTTAAAGAACTCAATTGTAAAATACAAACATTTAAAATCTCCTCGCTTTGTTGTTATATATTTCTTACTTTACTGGGAATATAAATATATCAAGTGACATTTCTGTCACTTTTTCATCCTACAGTGACTTACATGGTGTTAGGAGGCTGAAAAGCTATGGCACCAGCATCTCAGATACCAATAGTATATCAAACCTGTGAAATATATATTGGCATATATTTCACAGGTTTGATCAGCGCTTCCACACTGAAGGCAAAAATACCTGGTTATTTGCTGGCAAAAATTAGACAGTGAAAATCCTACAGATCACAACAGAATATGGTTTGACAGAAGAGTAGATGGTGACTCCCTTAGGTGGAAGGAATCCATCGGATAGGCCACAGTGGTTGCCAAAGTGGACTTTAGTGGACCAATGATTGTGAGGACAGGGAAGATGGTGACATTTCATTCTTTGGACGCGGGATTACCATGAGTTGACATCTTGAAAGCTACCATTACCAACAAAAATATGAAAGCGTCTTAGATCAGTCTATCTCAAATTAAGTTCAAATATAGATCACCCAGTGAATTTGTATAAATGGCATATTTTCATTCAGTAAGTCTGGGGTGAGAACTGGGGTTCTGTATTTGTAACAAGTTAGTTATGTTAAGTATTAGACTGATGATTAAAAGATGGCTGGTTCATACCCACTAGCCACTTTGTAGGAAAAAGATGAGAACATCTGTTTTAGTAAATATTACAGCCTCAGTTACCCAATAAAGCAGTTTTGCTCTGTCCTATATGGTTGGAGGAGATTTAATGGAAGATGGTGTTCTGGGTTTGAACAAGCTCTCAGGAGATGTTGCTTCTGGTACAACAACCAGAGTCTGAGTCCCCATGCTCCTCTCAGCTTCTAAGAAGCCTTATTCATGATCAACACTCTTCCAACAACCATGTGTCTTTGATTTCTTCCTTTTCCTGTTCGCTAACATTTTCATTTTCCAGCCACAGAATTATGAGTTTTCTCCTCATTTATTTCTTTCTCTAACTTTTCCTCCACCACGAAGAAATAAAACTACTGGCTTCTTGCTCTGGGCACCCTAAAATCTCACTTCCTTTCTGGAAATGAATGGGATAAGAGATGTGGTAGGTGCAATGTTACAACCTGAGGTGAAAAAGTCAAGCCTACCATACTTCAGTTGATAAAACAGTGTGAAAACTGAGGGCTTCAGCAAATGTGAGTTGTTTGGTAGTGATGCTCCTAAAAATAAAAGCTACCCAGCAAACGGTCGTTTCCTAGCATGTTGGCTGAGAGTTTTGGAAGTAAGGCGCCATAGGTTAGGTTATTTACAGCTACAGGAGAGAGAAAAATGATTTCTTTTTCTAATTCACACTTTCTCCTTGGATCACTGTCTTCTTATTATGCCACCAATCTTAAACTGTGTCAGAATCACACCTCTGCTGTCAGACGAACTCCACCACCCTTGCAAGCGGGGAAGAGAAATGTGCAAGACGTGCACCGTCCCTGAGGGCTACGCAGCAGGTTCATATTGTGTTCAGCAGTCCTGGACTTCAGAGGCACATTCTGGGCTTGTTTTTACTAAAACCTGCTCTTCACAAAATAAAGGAGCCCAAGTAAGCTGAAGGACGTCCCAGGTTGATTAAACTTCAACGCGTCCCTTTACTCCCTTTCTATTCAATATTGGTTTCTGTAATGATTAAAACTTGTATTTGAATATGAAGATGACTCACCTATAAAATCCCAAATTAGACAGTAAGGGAGGCCTAATTAAATGAAGATTCACATGGAGTTGTTTGCTATTCACAGCACGATACTGAATGCTTTCTTAAGTCTCCTGTTTTGGTAATTTGTAAGGTTTCTGTGATTAATATTGTTCAAACAGAAAAATAATTGTGAGGATGATGCGGGGCTGGTGGTATTTCGTTTTGCTGTGCATATAGTTACTATGAATTGGAACTGACTTGTTGATCCCTAACAACAACAGTGTGATTAATATTATTGGCTAATGAGTCTAAAGATAGAATTCAAATATGTGACATATTGTGTTCTAGGGATAAAATGAACTTCCTTTCTTATGTTGCTGTCATTGCCAGAGCCTGCACTCTCTTGTAGTTGTAACCTTTCAGTTCTGCTGTCAAGTTCCTGGGCTGGATGTGAATCACAGGGAGAGTTCACTTCAATTATGAAGATCCCGACTACCATCAGAATCTCCATATTTAAAGGTCCGCTCTACTGAGTCAGGTATACAAGTAGAGCTGGGATTCAATATTTTGAAAAATGTGATTTGATGTTTATAAACATATACCAGTAAAGTACCAAAGGATATAATACTAAGATTTTAAACAAAGTTAAAAATACTTGGGAATGAAAATGTACAGAAATATATAATGGTAAAAAGATGTTAGACTTTTAGAAATTTTATGCAGACAGAAATAAAAGGATGGCAGAATTTTTAAAATGTTAACAGGTTCTTAAGAAATGCTTCATACTCTGTATAGTAAGATAAGCACCCTCCACTGCTGTCAAGTCCAGTCCAGCTTATAGTAACCCTGCAAACTAAAACCAGACCCACTGCCCTCGAGTCAACGTGGACTCTTAGTGACCCTCTGTAGCTTTCCAAGACTGTGACTGCTTACAGGAATAGAAAGCCTAGTCTGGCTCTCGAGGAGCTGCTGGTGATTTCAAACTGCCAACCATGCAGACAGTAGCCCCGTGTATAACCCCTCCACTATACCACCAGGGCCCCTAGTGTGACCCTGCAGGACCCCATCAAACTGCAGTTAGCCTCATCTGTGGAGCAGCTGGCAGATTTGAATCACTAACCTTTTGCTTACTAGCCCAGTCTGCACTTAATCCACTGTGCCCCAGGGATCATTTGTTAGTACACATGGTGGTGTTCCACCACTGGTGTGTCAGCTTGTCACACTGTGGTGGCTTGTATGTTGCTTTGTGGCTGGAATCTATGTCGTTGATATTTAAATACCAGCAAGGGTACCTCAAGTGAACAGATTGCAGTGGTGCTGCCAGGCTGAAAAGAGAAAATAGAGAAGAAATACGCTGTCCCCTTCAGAATAATTATCCACTGAAAACCCCGTGGGTAGTATTGAACATTGTCAGTTACAGAAAATCTAACGAATAGAAGAACTTTCTCAGAGATAGTGTTGGAAGGTGAGCCTCTCAGGTTAGAAGGCATTCAAAATATGGCTGAGGAAGAGCTGCCTCCTCAAAGTAGACTCAACTATAATGGCACGGAATGAGGAAATCATTCAGGAATCTTAAAAACTTTGGGACCTTGGTCAATTCAAAAATTAATGAAAATGGCAACTTGGAATGTATCATGCATGAATCTAAAAATATGGAAGTCAACAAATATGAAATGGAAGGCAAAAAATATGAAATTGTCTGCTATCGTAAGATGAAAAGGCCTGGTATTGGCAGTATTGAATCAGAAAAACTATGACTGTACCCAGAATGCCACAATCAAGAGGAATGGCTTTGCATGCATCGTCAAAGAGGACATGTCAAGATCTATTCGGAGGTTTAATGCTGTCTGTAATAGTGTACTGTCTATCTGCATCCAAGGAAAGTCAATCAATAAAATATTATTTAAATGTACGCATCAACCACAAAAGCTAGTGATGCAGAACTTGAAGAATTCTACAAACATCTTCATTCAAAAATGGATCAAACATACGGCCAAGATGCATTTATAATTATTTGTGATTGGAATGCAAACATTAGAAATAAAGAGATAGGAACAGTCATTGGAAGATAAGGTCTTGGTGAGAGAAATAGAGCCAGAGATCCCATGATAAAATTTTGCAAGATCAATAATTTTTTCATAGCAAATATCTTTTTCAACAATGCAAAAGGAGACTATACATGTGGACTCCAGATGGAATATATAGCAATCAAATTTACTACATTTGTGGGAAAATACAATGGAGAGGCTTAATATCAGCAGCTAAAACCAGGCCAGGGGCAAACTATGGAAAGGACCATTAACAACTAGTATGTAATTTCAAGTTGAAACTGAAGCAAATGAAAACAAGTCTATAGACCCAAAATATGACCTTGAGTATATCCCAACCAAATTTTGTGAACATCTCCAGAACAGATATAATTCATCAAACACTAATGACCTAATGAGCAGTGGAATGACATAAAGAACATCATCCATGAAGAAAGCAAAAGATATGGAAGAAAGAAAAGATCCAAGTGGATATCAGAAGAAACTCTAAAACTCACTCTTACTTGGAGAGTAACTAAAACAGATGTAAGAAATGTTGAAGTGGAAAAGTTGAACAGAACATTTCAAAGGGCAGTTCTAAAAGACAGAGTCAAATACTATAATGAAACACACAAAGACCGACAGACAACTGAAAAGGAAAAGCGCACTCAGCATATCTCTAACTGAAAGAATTCAAGAAAAAATTTAAGCTTTTTTTTTTTTTTTTCTTTTTTGGTTTGTTCTGTAGAAGACTTCTCCCTCGCATCCCTTGTGCCAGTTAGTATTTGCCACACAACTTCTGGCTAGCAGTTAATGAAGCCTTTGCAGGCCATGCATCCTAGTATTTACTGCTGAATAAAGAAAGGCCAGTATCCAACCACCCCCGCCCCTCCTTTTACCAAGGAAGGTTACTTTCACTGACCTCAAGGACCCCTCAAACTTTTGCAACACCCCCTTGTGTGCCAGGGCATACAAGTAAACTGGCCCCTCAGGAGCCAACAGGAATGTGCTAACACCCGTCAACTCTGCACCCAGGTGAGCACAGCCCCACATGTGTCAGGCAGCCAGCTCAAGTGGTGCAAGAGCTTGAAAAGCTGCAGCTGTACGGTCAGCCTTTTACAGTAACCCACTCTCCCACCCCAACTCCCCTCTGAAAATGGAAAATAGGTTTTCCCGGCACCCCAAGAATTGTTTCCCTTGAGATCCCACGGGGTTTTGCAGTCCCTCTTTCCTAACAGTGTCTGAGCCAGAACTATGTGCGATTAGCTGCGCAGTAAAAGCCCAGTTATGTCACTTCCCTCTTGGTTGGGAGTTTAAAAACACCTCTTGAATCCCTGCCCCACAAGACTAGTTCTTCCAACCAGTAATTGCCCTTTCCACTTCCCTCCCCCATTTTGTGTTTTCGCTTGGGGAATTCAGGTTTTCCTACAAGGGCCACCACTTTTAAAGGTCCCTTTCAAGCTCAGTCTTCACAGTGCTTCATGAGAAACCAGGCAAGTCATCTGGCTTGAGTATGGGCCATGCACCAACTGTACATAGCCATTAACATCCGAGAGGTGGGGGTAAGGAGATTGCCATTTTTAAAAAGGCAGTTAGGAGCAGGAGACACTTATTGATAAGTCTGCTGAATGAAGGGCATGTGCAGACTAGCCAGGTAGATCTGCACGGAGGATGCCATCAAGGCCCAGTGGAAGGAGGAGTATGGGGTCTTCCTGGTGTTGGAGCCTTAAGCATAGGGCGGCATTTAGAAAATGCAGTCCAGTAACTTAAGGACCTGAGAAGGCCGTTATTAGAAGCCATTACAGGGTGTGATGAGAAAAAAGGCTTTTTTGCTTCAATACAAGTTACCCGTAATGGAGGAAGAAAGCCCTTTGTGGTACACTTCTGCCTTACAGAGCCTGCTTTAAAATTGGAATCCACTTAAGGGGGTTGGGACCTTTGGAAGCTCTGCCAACAGTGGTCACAATAGCCAGCTGCCTCCTAGGCAAGAAGGTTCACAAAAGCCTGGGAAATTTGTAAGCGACGAACCACGTGAGGCGGATTGAGTACGTGGTGGGCAAAGGTAGCAGTTTAAACACAACAGCTTCTCCCTACCTGTTTCACCAATGTCAGAACTACCCTTTCTTTCAGGGCCACTGTGAGTCAGCATCTACTAGAACATAGCGAGTTATCTTTTCTGGAAGCACAGATTTCAAAACTTATTCAGACTGTTCGTGAAATAAGTTGGAAGCCAAGTCAAAAGGGACCTGGTATCGTTAATAGTCAGCTAATTAGGTAAAACCTGGATTTCTGCAGCCAAAATTTCCTGGTGGTAGATATTTAGAGGGGGAGTCAGCAATGTTCCTTATACTCATCCGACAAAACTGCTGGACAACATCAAACAGGAGATCACCCAGATCCTCTTCTCTCACCAGCACTTCATCTATTGATGGTGACATTGTGGATATTAACTTTGCCACTTCACACCATGGATGAACTCCACCCTCTCTAGTAAGAGTGGCAAGACTTAGCCATGCCTTTAGGGGTAGAGGCTGCATTCTCAGAACTGTTAGGCCCAATCAGGCTGGTGAACCAATTCAGGAAACCCTTATTGGTTATCTTGTTCCTAGAACCACTCCTGGTATCAATTGCATTAGGCAGGGTCCTCTTGAGAAACAAAACCAGGACCCTTAGGATTTTATGTTATATATAAATAAGATTTGTACAGCGATAAGAAATAAACAGTTAATTAGTCCGCACAGTAGCACAGAGGGCTAAGAGTTCTAAATTTAAGCTTCTTATTGCAATATTGAAAGATTCTATGGGTAAAATATTGAATGATGAAGTAAGCATCCAAAGAAGATATAAAGAATACACAGAGTCACTGTACCAAAAAGAATTAGTGGACATCCAACCATTTCGAAAGGTAGCATAAAAGCAAGAACCAAGAGTGCTGACAGAAAAAGTACAAGCTGCACTGTGATGAGAGCACCATAGAACTACCTTGCAAGACGTTGAATTACCTTGCAAGACGTTGAACTACCTTGCAAGACGTTGAGCCACATCAAAGAAACAAACACAAGAAACTCCATTTTAAAGAAAAAATGAAGTGTAACATTGGTGCCCAAATCAACAGCTGCTCCAAGAAGCCACCACAAAAATGTGGGACCCCTGATAAGACTGGGATGAGAGCTGACCGACGCCCAAAAGCTAGCCAAGCCACCTAAAGCGTGGAGAAACCCGATAAGACTTGACTGGGACAGTGAAGATGTCAAAGAGCTAGCCAAAATGTCAATTTAAACTGGGGTAGAGACACTGACTTTCAGAGAGCTAGGAACCAAGGAGACATCAACTCCTGCTCTCTCCAACTCTACCCGGGGTGAGTACACCGATGAGGCAATGCTGATTGGGACTATGGTGCTAGTATGAAATGTGTGAAGAATGCTGTTATTATGCCCTTATGCTCATAGTTGTTTGCCCTTAGTAGTTTGAGTAATATTTTAGATTGTTTGATGTGTGTTTTCAATGAATAAACCGAGCATTCAAAAATGTCTAAGAGCATTAAGTAATTATTGACGATGATGCTCATGACACGCTGGAAGCATTAGCCAATAACAAGGCTCTAGGTATTGATGGAATACCAATCGGTGGATCAAGAGGCAGCTGTGCAAACAAGAATACTTCATGGTTTAAAATCAGGAAAAATATGCATCAGGTTTATATTCTCTTACTGTAATTATTCCATCTGTATGATGGGTAAATAGTGAAAGAATCTGGATTATAGAAAGAACTTGCATAAGGATTGGCGAAAGTCTCATTAACAACCTTCAATATGCAGATGACACACTCTCACCTGAAAGTGACGCTTGATGATCAAAGATTACAGCCTTTGGTATAGATTACAATTCAAAGTAAGGAAAATCGAAATTATCACTACTGAACTAATACATAATATCCTGATAAACATGGAAAAATTTGAATTTGTCAAGGATTTTGTCTTTCTTGGATCACAATCAATGCTCATGGAAATAGCAGCAAAGTGTTCAAACAAAGCATTCCATTCAGTGAGTCTGCTGCATAAGACATCTTTAAAATGTTGAAAACAAGGATGCTAAAGATGTGCCAGACACAGCCATAGTATTTTCAGTTGCCTAACAAGGATGTAAAAGTTTTACATTGAATAAGAAGCACTAAAGAAGAATCAATGCATTTGATTGAGGGTGCTAGAGAAGAATAGCGAAAAGTAACATGGATTTCCAAAAGAACAAACAGATCTCTATCGAAGGACGTACAACCAAAAGACTCCTTAGAGGCAAGGATGACAAGACTTCATCTTATGTACTTCATGGCATCAAGAGGGACCAGTCCCTGCAGAAGGACATCATACTTGGTAAAGTGGAAGGGCAGCAAAACAGAGGAAGAGCCTCACGGAGATGGGTTGACAGAGTGGCTGTAACAATGGACTAAAGCATGAAAACCCTTGTGAGGCTGGGGCAGGACTGGCAGCATTCTGTTCTGCTGTGTACAGGGTCACTATGGGTCAGAACTGACTTGCTGACACCAACATGTGCCATTTCAGCTCTTGACTGCTGCTTCCAGGAGCATTCATTATAGATTAAACATAGATGAAATCCTTGACAACTTTAATGTTTTCTGGTTTTCATGTTAATTTTCGGTCCTATTGTGAGGATTTTTGTTTTGTTTTCACTGAATTGAAATCCATACCAAAGGCTGACATCCTTGACCTTCTTCAGCAAATACTATAAGCCCTACTCACTTTTATCAAGCCCAGCTTTGTTATCTACTTATCTCAGGTTGTTAATAAGCCTGATGCTGAGTTATTCTTCATATCATCCAGCGTCTCTTATTATTTGCTTAGTATACAGATTAAATACATTTGGTGAGAGGCTACAACTTTGACACACATCTCTCCTGATTTTAAACCATGCAGTGTTCCCTTATTTGTTTGCAAAACTGCCTTTTGATCCATGGACAGGCTCTGAATAAGCACAATAAAGTGTTCTAGAATTCCCATTCTTCTCAAGCTTAGCCATAGTTTGTTATGAACTGGTCAGGGTGTTTTCTGAAAAATGAAGAATTTGAAGTAATCTCTTGATTGAGGAGGGCTCCATTTGGTGAAAAAAATAAAGCCACTCATTTATCTGAAGAAAGCAAGGATATCAATACAACTAATAGTGTTTTTGTTAAATTCATATGGTACACTGTTGGAATGGGTTAAGATTGGGCTGATAACCCAAAACTAGGCAATTTGAATGTACCAGCAGCTTCACAGGAGAAAGATAAATCAGTCTGCTCTGGTAAAGATTTACAACTTTGGAAACCCAATAAAGCATTCTATTCTACCCTATAACATCATCATGAGTCAGAATCAACTCAATTGCATTGGCTTTGGTTTGGGGTTTATGCACTAACAACTTCATATTCTCTTAGTCTCACTGCCTTGCATTAATTCGGTCCATTTCCCTTTCTTTGTGTGTGTGTGTGTGTGTGTGTGTGTGTGTGTGTATAAGAAAGAGCTTTATATACGAGAGCAATTGAATATTGAGAAAACATGCCAGTCCAGATGAAGTCAATGAGTCTGATATTAACCTGTATGTCCCATTGTTTCCTTTTCTTGTTACCATCAATTTTAAAACATGTTACTAGTGTTAGGTGTTGTCTAGTCATTTCCAACTCACAGAAACCATATGTACAACAGAGGAAAGTTGGACAATGAATAAAAAGGATGGCAGAATTGATGCATTTTTATTATGATGTTGGTAAAGAATATTGAAAGTACCAGGGACTGCTAGGAGAGCAAAAATCTGTCTTTGAAGAAGTACAACCAAAATTCTCCTTAGAATATAGGATGGCAAGAATTTATCTCATGTGCTTTAAGCATGTTGTCAGAAGAAACCAGTCTCTGGAAGAGGACTTCATGCTTGGTAGAGGAAGACCCTCAATGAGAAAAATTGACACAGTGAGTGCAAATATGGGCCCAAACATATCAATTTCAAAAATAAAGCAGGACCAACTTTCACATGGATATGAGGCAATAGACATGACATGGCTTGGGTCAGGTCCATCTTAGTTCTCAAGGTGACATCCTTCCTTTTCATCACTTTAAAGGATCATGTCGAGCAGATTTGCCCAGTATAATATGTC
>NW_022111373.1:42666229-42676954 GCF_000313985.2 Echinops telfairi | reverse complement strand
GTATGTACAGATTGTGATGAGTTGTATGAACCCCTAATAAAATGATTATTTAATAATTTTTAAAAATTGCCCTTGTGGATTTCTGAGACTAACTCTTTATAGGTGTAGAAAGTTTCATCTTTATCCTGAGGAGAGGCTGGTGGCTTCAAACACGTAACGTCATGGTTAGCAGCTAAATGCATAACCCACTAGGCTACCACAGTTCCCATTGCTTATACATTTTTTTTGAATTATATAAAGGAGCCATACTGGTATAGTGGGTTGCATGCTGGGCTTCAACTGAACAAGTGCAGTTCAAAAGCACCACCATTCTGCAGGAGAAAGTTGAGGTTTCTACTCCTGTAAAGATTTACTGTATTAGAAACTCACTGAATTAGAAACTCACTGTATTAGAAACGCACCTCTAGGATCCTCATGAGTAAGAATTGACTTACTGGTAATGAGTTTGAGATGCTGAGTGTTGAACTTCTACAAATGTTGACTGTGGGTGAATGAAATCCTTGACAACTACAATCTTTTCTCCATTTATTATGATGCTATCTACTGGTCCATTTGTGAGTAATCTGGCAATATTCCCCTACTGTTAATAAGATTGTCAGTGGCTAATCCCTCAGAAAGGGTGTGCCTCTTCTGTCTTCATAGTCTTTAACTGCACACTCTACTGAAATCTATTCACCATGGTTCACTCATTTGAAATACCAGTCACAGAGCTTCCAGGTTCACAGCAACATGCAAGCCACCACAGTATGATAAACTGACAGGTGACTGGTGGTTTAGACCAAAAATTATAAAATTTGTATATAGAGGGATCTCCATTTAAAAGGCTTTTACTCTTGCTGTTGGAGCCCTTCATAGCACTTAGATCTTCTCACAAGATTGTTTTTGAAGTGCAAGGATTCCTTTTATTCTGTGTGATTTTATTTTCTCCCTTCATTCTAGATTCTCAATTCTCCACACACATTCTGCTCCCTAAAATCACCAAGACAAGATATGCTTGATGTAGGACTGTGGAAACTCTATTTTGTGTATGCCTTTTTATTATGCATAAAAGCTATTATATTTTCCCCTCCCTCCCTGCTCCCCGCTCCCTCATGAAATGAGGACCTAATGCCGGGGGTTTAAGTGGAGAGAAAATGTTTTGAGAATGATGAGGGCAATGAATGTACAAATGTGCTTTACACAATTGATGTGTGTATGGATTGTGATAAGAGTTGTATGAGCCCCTAATAAAATGATTTAAAAAAAAAGATGGAACTCCAAAAAAAAGCTATTATATTAAAATTTCATTTTTTCTTACACTTTTTGTTTTTAAAATTAAAACCATGCTAAAAATAAAATCTAACTAGGCATTCTGTGAGGCCCATCCTCCTGGTATGATTTGAAGACAAAAATGGGTGCATAAGCAAATGTGCTGAAGAAAGCTGATGGTGCCCAACTATCAAAAGACATAGCATCTGGGGTCTTAAAGGCTTGAAGTTAAATAAGCAACCATCTAGCAGAAAAGCAAAAAGCCCACGTGAAAGAAACACACTAGGCTGTGAGATCATGAGGTGTTCTCAGAATTGGCAACAGGCATCGGAAGACCCCCAAAAAACAAGCAAACAAAACCATATTTTTGAGAATGAGGAGGGTCAGAGCAGAAACCGCAAACCCAACTGGACAATGGGACTTCCCCTCACAGAAGGGTCACAAGTAAGGGATGAGTCAACCAGGACACCGTATAGCACTGATGAAACACACAATATTCCTCTAGTTCCTTGAGGCTTCTTCATCCCCCCACTATCATGACCCAGTCCTACCTTTCACTGCAGGCTAGACTGGAGCATGTACACAGGTGCAGCTGAGAGATAATAGCTCACCACACATTAAATCCAGGAACAGGGATGGGGTAGCATACCAGGATGGTAAGGGGAAAGTGGCGAGAGGAGGGGAGGAAGGGGGAACCGATTGCAATGATAGACACATAACCACACCTCCACCCCTCACCCCCAGGGGAATGAACAACAGAAACCATGGGGGAAGGGAGACCGGTTGGTGCAAGATAGGAAAATA
Organism: Echinops telfairi; assembly: GCF_000313985.2. Classification (NCBI taxonomy): domain Eukaryota; kingdom Metazoa; phylum Chordata; class Mammalia; order Afrosoricida; family Tenrecidae; genus Echinops; species Echinops telfairi. The sequence goes on along the minus strand of NW_022111373.1, from coordinate 42,674,902 downwards.
GTAATAATTTACAATTCACCAAGGGGTCACGAGAGTGGGAGAGGTGTGGGAGGGAAAAAAGAGGAGCGGATCCCAGGGGCTCAAATAGAAAGTAAATGTTTAGAAAATAATGATGGCAACATATGTACATATGTGCTTGATACAATTTATGTATGGATTGTTTTAAGAGCTGTAGGAGCCCCCAATAAAATGATCTTTTAATTTAAAAAAATCTAACCAGGGTCCTGGCTATATCTATGCATATTGTTTCAATGTTGGCATAGAATTCCAAAGTATTTATTTGTGATGGATATGTATGTATCTATTCTCCGGGAGGACACTCATTGCATCTAACTCCTCTCTACCACAGAGAACACAGCAGCGAATACGTGTCCACGTGCACTGTAAGTATATAGCCCCTCAGAGGTTTCTCTGTGTGCTATGTGCCCAGAAATAGAATGCTGGGATGTAGAATGTTTAGATACTTTAGTAGGTACTCCTAAATTGCTTTTTGAAATGTATATATTCCATCAACAGTTCACAAAGCTTCTGATTTCAAATCCTTGCCGAAATAAAGTGTTATCTGACTTTCTAATGTTTTATTTATTGTTTTCCTAATCTGGTGGATTTAAACTGACATCTCTTTGTTGTTCATTTGCATTTCTCAGATTACTAACATAGTTATTCTCCTATGAGTTAAACCATCTTAAATATGCTTTTAACTTTAAAATCAATGTCTTTAATACTGTAAATCTGAAATCCACTTTCACGTATGACAAAAAATATAAGGCCTGATATATAAAGTATGAATATTGTTAGTATTTCTGTATTAAACATAAATGTTAATAATCTTTCCTTTTCTCAGTGTTTTGTGTTGCCACAGTTATCATCTATCAAGTTTTAATAAATATTTGAGTATGTTTCTGAACACTTTAATCTGTTTTTCTGGTCTACTGGTCTGTACTATGACAGCGCTACCATTTTAATTTATTATGATTATTATTTTATTATAGACATTAATATCTGATATTAAAAAGCCTTTGTGACTACTTGCTCTATGACTTAGTACTTTTAGACATTTGACTACGCTATTTTTTGATAAATGATAAAGCTATTTGAGAAAAGACAAAGTTATTTTTCAACATTTATTACTCTACATATGTTCGAGAATAAGTTTGCCAAACTTCTCAAAAACTTTCTCAGTTTTTGTTGAAATTGCATTTATTTTTTTATATTAAATTTTGTGAAATTAAGACCTTTGTAAAAATTTCACACCCATAATGATACTATACCTCTCCGGGTATTTGGGTTTTCTTTTACTTAGTTTTTTAGAATTATAAATATTTTCCAAGAAGATTTTGTGTGTCTTTGGAAATCTTATCTACAACATAATTTTGTTGTTGTTTATCATATATTATTTACTTTGTATTTTCTTGTAAGCTAGTAGTGGAAAATATAGCTTACTTTTATTAGGAAATATGATATGCTAAGATTTTCTCTAATTACTTCTAAGCATTGGCCTATTAATTCTGTTATAATCATTCAATTTCACAAAAAATAATGGATTTGTCTCTTCTCTTCCAGACAATATACATTTATTTCTCCATTTGTGCTACTGAATTAGTTTATCATGATTAATATTGCTTTACTAGTTTTCAAAATAAATGTGTCTAAATTTTATTTTTATTAAGTATTTTTGTGGTTATGCATAAAAGCTTCACATCTCATGAGCATGTTTTTGGCAGAGAGACTTTATCAGGTTAAGATTCTCTAGTATATGGAATTGTATAAAATCATGTATATATCTTTATCAAATAATTTTTGCTACCAATTGAACAAATTGTGATTGTTTCTTTGATACATTTTTATGATGAATTCATTAAAATATTTTATTCTAAAATAAACTCTACTTGATTATGATGTATTATATGTATTTTAATATAGCTATTCTTTTAATTAGATTTTGTATACTGTAGATATCTATTTGGTTTTCGGATTAAGGTTAGAGTAGCATCATATTATTAGCCATGAAATACCTATCTTTTTCTATTTTCTGGAACACCTATGCAGAATAAGTAATATCCTTTCTTTGAAAGTTCGATAGATTTTATTTATAAACGTGACTGTTACCCTATGGTTTGGGCTTGTTCCATTTGCCCTGTGATTATATTTATGAGATAGTTTCCTTTGCCTTGGGGTGGTGTGGAGATTGAAATGGGTGGAGCTAAATTGGTATTATTGATGGCTCTTTCTATATCTTTACTAAATATTCTGTACAAATTCTATTTGATCTTACATCACTTTTGGCACTTTAAACATTTAATCTTATATTTAAATTTTTGTTATTTAGTTATTCAAATATGAACTTATTTTTAAAGCTTTAGTTTTTATTTTAAGTTTAAATTTTAATTATTCAAATGCTCTATTTGCATATTTTAATTTGTATTGTTTATCCATCTTGCTAAGAGGTTTGCCTGTCTTATGAATATTTTTTTAAAAAATAAGCTGTTTTGTAATTTTCAAAAAAGAAATCAGGATGCATATGACTGCTATTCCAACATTGTGAAATTTGATGTCATTGGACTCTGGGTTCGGAATCTTTCTTTTTAGGGTGCCAAGAATTGGCAACCTAATACCAATATACATTTACCATTTCCATATTTCTTTGAACTCTGTGACCTGCATTAATTCTGCAGGCATAGAGTTTCCTTGGAGAATGAACATTTAAAATTTTTGTCTTGTTGTGATAAGAGTTGTATGAGCCCCCAATAAAATGATTTAATAAAAAGAATGAACAAAAATTTTGTCTTGTGTCTAAATTCCATGTTTTCTTAGGCACTGTTCAGTCACTTACATTTTTAATGTAATGTGGATGATGGTGAGGGCGGAGTGGAGACTGAAAGCTCATCTGTAGACAATTGGACATCCCCTCACAGAAGGGTCAAGGAAGAGATGAGCCAGTCAGGGTGCAATATAGCACCAAGGAAACACACAACTTTTCTCTAGTTCCTCAATGCTTCCTTCTTCCCCAACTATCATGATCCCAATTCTACCTTACGAATCCGGCTAGATCAGAACATGTACACTGGTACAGATAAGAGCTCACCACACTGGGAATCCAGGACCCATAAACTCCTCAGGACCAATAATGAGAGTAACAATACTAGGAGGGTAAGGGGAAGGTGGGGGGAGCAAATGGGGGAATGGATCGCAATGATCAACGTACAACCCCATCCCAGGGGGAATGACAACAGAAAAGTGAGTGAAGGGAGACATCAGTTGGTGTAAGACATGAAAAAATTTTAATTTATAAATTATCAAGGGTTCATGAGGGAGTGAGGGTAGGGGAGGGGGGAAACTGAGCTTATACCAAGGGCTCAAGTAAAAAGAAAATGTTTTGAAAATTATGAGGGCAACATATGTGCAAATGTGCTTGACACAATGGATGTATGTACGGATTGTGATAAGAGCTGTAAGAGCCCCCAATAAAATGATTTTAAAAATACAAAATAAAATATGACTTATATGACATAAAAAAATTGCCTTGTGTCTAAGTTGCATGTTTTCTGAGGCACTGTTCAATCACTTACACTTTTAACCTATATATGTGAGCATTACATATATTTTACATATTTTACATATCATTAGTCCACCACTTGTCTGTCACTTTGTCATACTGTGGTGGCTTGTGGGTTGCTGTGGTGCTGGAAGCTATGTCACTACTGGTATTTCAAATGCCAGCATGTCCACACAAAGTGAACATGTTTCAGCGGAGCTGCTAGACTAAAAACAGACAATGAAGAAGGACTTGGCTTCCCATCAGAGGAAGAAGCCACTGAAAACATTATGCATAGCTTCCAAAGACAGGTAAGATCTTTCTAAATCCATCATGAAGTGCAGTGCTCTCAGGGATTGGATTGTATATATCTGCTTTCAAGGAAATCTAATTAATATAACTATTATGCCTCTCTATGTGCCAGCAACAAAAGCTAATGATGAAGCAATTGAAGAATTCTACCAATGACTTCAGTTGGAAATGGATCAAATGGGAAATCAATATGCATTGATTGTTATTGGTGATTGGAATGCAAAAATTGGAAACAAAGAGGAAGGATCAGTAGGAAAATATGGAATAGATGAGAGAAATGTAGCTGGGGATAGCGTGGTAGAATTTACAGATCTAATGACTTGTTCGTAGCAAATGTATTTTTTCAACTACAGAAAAGGCGACTGTACACATGGATTTCCCCAGATGGAATACATGGAAATCAAACTAAAGATAGCTCCTTGGCCAACTGACTAGAAGAGATCCATATATATGCCCATTTGAAAGAAAGGTGACCCAACTATAAAAAGAGATTATTGATATTGCACCAAGTAACAGTTTGCTTAAGATCATCCAGCAATGGCCAGCCAGAATTTCAGGCCAGATTCAGAAGAGGATGTGAAACAAGGGGTATCATTGCTAGTGTTAGATGGATCTTGGCTGAAAGCAGAAAACACCAGAAAGATGTTTACTTGTGTTTCATTGGCTATGCAAATTCATTAGTTTGTGTGGTGGACCATAACAAATTGTGGATAAGTTTGAGAAGAATGGGAACTCCAGAACCCTTTGTTGTGCTCATGAGGAACTTGTATAAGGCTCAAGGGGCAGCTGTGTGAACAGAACAAGGGACTATTGCATGGTTCAAAATCCAGAAAGGTGTGCATCAGGGTTGTACCGTCTCAGAATACTTGTTCCATCTGTACACTGAGCAAATCATCAGGGAAGAGTGTGGCATCAGGATCAGAAGAAGGCTGATTAATGACCTGTGGTATTCAGGTGACACAACCTTGCTTGCTGAAAGTGAGGAGGACTTGAAACACTTGCTGATGAAGATCAAGGGTGTAGCCTTCAGTATGGTTTACAACTCAATATAATGAAGACCAAAATCCTCAAAACTGGACCAATAGGTAACATCATGATAAATGGAGAAAAGGTTGAAGTTGTCAAGGATTATGTCTTACTTGGACCCACATTCAGTGCTCATGGAAGCAGAAGTCAAGCAATTAAAAGCATTGAGTAAATCTTCTGCACAGATTTCTTCAAAATGCTGAAAAACAAGGCTGTTACTTCAAAGACAAAGGAGAGTCTCACCCAAACAATGATATTCGCAATTGCATCATATGTACGTGGAAGCTGGACATCGAATAAGGAAGACTATAGAAGAATTGATGGATTTGAATTGTAGTGCTGGCAACGAATATTGAAAGTACCATGGACTGCTAAAAAGACAAACTGATTTGTATTACAAGAAGTAAGGCTAGAATGCTCCTTAGAGGAAAGGGCTGGCCTCTAAGACTTCGTCTTACATACTTTGGACATACCTGTCTTTGGAGGACAACATGGTGCCCAGCTATCAAAAGATATAGCATCTGGGGTCTTAAAGGCTCAAAGATAAATAAGTGGCCATCTAGCTGAGAAGCAATAAAGTCCACATGGAAGAAGCGCACCAGCCTGTGTGACCATGAGTTGTCGATGGGATCAGGTATAAAAGAACAAAAAATCATATCATTGTGAATGAGGGAGAGTGCGGAGTGGGGACCCAAAGCCCATCTATAGGCAATTGGGTATCCCCTTATAGAAGGGTTGCGAGGAGGAGATGAGCCAGTCAGGGTGAAGTGTAGCACCGATGAAACATACAATTTTCCTCTAATTCTTTAATGCTTCCTCTCTCACCCCTCCCCACTAGCACGATCCCAATTATCCTTTCAAACCCAGCTAGACCTGAGGATATACACTGGTACAGATGGGAACAAGAAACACAGGGAATCCAGGACAAATGAACCCCTCAGCACCAGTGGTGAGAGGATACCAGGATGGTGGAGAGAATAGGGTGTAGAAAGGGGGAACTGATCACAAGGATCTACATATAACCCCCTCCCTGGGGAATGGACAACAGAAAAGTGGGTGAAGGGAGACATCGGACAGTGTAAGACATGACAAAATAATAATAATTTATAAATTATCCAGGGTTCGTGAGGGCGGGGCGGAGCAGTGGGAGGGGAAAAATGAGGAGCACACACCAAGGGCTCAAGTAGAAAAAAAATGTTTTGAGAATGATGATGGCAACAAATGTACAAATGTGCTTGGCACAATGGATGGATGTATGGATTGTGATAAGAGTTGTATGATCCCCCAATAAAAGGATTAAAAAATAAATTGAAAAAATAAAAAGTAAAGAGTGGTGAAAAAGAGGAGAGCCTCAACAAGATGGGCTGACACAGTGGCTGCATCAATGGGCTCAGGCACAGGAACGATTGTGAGGATGGTGCAGGGTGTGTAGTGTTGCCTTCTGTTGTGCACACTGTAGGTATGTGCCAGAGTCAACTCAATGTCACCTAACAGCAATATATCATTAAATACATTCAGGATGTTATTAAAGAATTAGTTTTCAAGAACCTAACAATAATGTGAGGTAATAATGTTACTCTAAAGTGGATCAGGAATCTCTACACCTCTATAATCTATATCTATGTCTACACCTATATCTCTATATCTATATCATTCATAGCTATATGTATATATATCATCTATATATGTATCTATACACATTAGATGGTATTAATGCATTTTGAGCTTGCACTTAATTGCAAGCCTTAGTATAAGAATCATTTGTTCTTATGATGTGGCCTTCCTGGATATTTGCCCTAAGGAAGTTATCACAGGAGATTTATGTGCTAAGGCAGAGTTTGGTCAATAATTAAATGGTACCTATCAGAAACCATGGCATCCGTGGTCTTAAAGCTTGTCTTAAAACAATAAGCCATTTAAACAAAGTGTCAGCTAAGTCCACACAAAAGAAGCATACCAGCATGTGTGATCCAAGGATTGTAAATAATAAAATTCAAGATCTCCTCGTGAGAGCAAGTATCAGGCAAGGCGATACATAAAAAATAATTGTTTTTATATTAGGACCATGATCAAGTGAGAACTCAAAATCTATTCATGTAATTACTATATTTATAAGTTCCTATTTCTCATTTGTAGCCATTGTTGTCCTTTTCTTGTAGTACATCATAGATCATCCCCATAGGGCTTATAGTAAAATTATTTTTGTCAGTGGTAAAGAGCTGATGAGCAAAAGATTACACAGTTGTGTAGAACTTCTTTACTCCAAATGTAAATTGTTCACTTGTATATCTTTAAAATAAAAGTGATAGAATACTAGTAACACATGGTATGGAGGTTGGAGATATGGCAATACTTTTAGTAAAACTTATTTACATGGTCAGATCCTTTCCTGGTAGACTAATATGTCCCATAAAGGCAGAAACCAAAAACAAACTCACTCCATTGACTCAATGTGAACTCATAAAGACCCTATAGGTGTAGAGAACATGGAAACAGCAAACATATGTTGATCCCAGGTTGTCATTTTTGGGAATCTCAGAGCAATATGTCCCAACCAATCCATTGTCCATTGACTACCAATTCTTTAATCTTGGGACAGTGATTTTCTGCATCCTAATCCACTAGGGAATTTTAGCTTAAAGTTCTATGGAGTATTTATGCTTCTTGGTCTAAGTGCTTTTATTGTAAAGTCCAGTTTGCTTATTGGGGTTTCCAATTGGATTCTTCTGGTGTGGTCTGCGAAAGGACTTGTGTGCCTTAGAAATACAAAGTCTAATGTCCAAGTTCATAGCACTTTGCCTAAATCACCAGGGGTTTATTAGGAACTTGGCCAAAAGTGCACAGTTAGGAACATAATACCAGGCACATTTTCGCTTTGGGGCCTCTGCAAGTGAAGTTATGTGCTTTCCTCAATGGCTAGGGGCCAACTCAACCCACTCACCAAGAGAATTTCAATTTACTCCCTCAAATACAGACATGAGCCCACTTCCAACCTCTTAATCCAATCGCCCAGTAAAGTTCACTAATTACTCTTGCAGGATTGTCTGTTAGCTTGGGGTGAGCTTAGAATATTGCTGTATTATTTTATGATTTATTTTTAGTCAGTTGCCCTATGGTCAGAGAATATTATCTGTATGATGTTGAGTCTTTGAATTGATTGAGACTATTTCATAGATGAAGGAGGCATGGTGGCCCTGTAAGTTAATTTAACATTGGGCTGCTGTCACAAAGTTAGAGATTCAAATTCACCAGCTGCACTGCCAGAGAAAAATAACGCTCTATGCTTTCACAAAAATGAACAGTTCTAGAATCCCTAAAGAACAATTCTATTCTGTCCTACAGCGTATCTATGAGTCAGAAGGAACTCAGTGGGTTTTGCTTTTAGTTTGCCATGGCTCAGTAAAAGGAGGGGGATCCCCCTCCCAAAACAGAAAAAAAGGCTTCACTGTACAGAGCTTTCGTAGTATGCATTTTTCCTGCTAGGCAAGCATCAAGCCACTTGCTCTGAGCTTGTACATCCAGTGGTGTCTCCTGGGAAGGTTCTCTCTGGTCTCAGTAAATTTTATTTATTTATTTTAAAAAATATTTTATTGTGGGCTCTTACAGCTCTTATCACAGTCTATACATACATCCATTGTGTCAAGCACATTTATACATATGTTGCCATCATCATTTTCAAAATATTTTCTTTTTACTTGAGCCCTTGGTATCAGCTCCTCATTTTTTCCTCCCTCCCGCACCCTCCTTCCCTCATGAACCCTTGATAATGTATAAATTATTATTTTTTTCATGTCTTACAT
>NW_022111373.1:42655263-42665845 GCF_000313985.2 Echinops telfairi | reverse complement strand
CTGACTGGCTCGTCTCGTCCTTGTGACCCTTCTGTGAGGGTATGTCCAATTGTCTACAGATAGGCTTTGAGTCTCCACTCCCCTGGTCTCCTCATTCACATCGATATGATTTTTCTGTTCTGGTTCTTTGATGCCTTATACCTGATCCCATCAACACCTCATGATCACACAGGCTCATGTGCTTCTTCCATGTGGGCTTGTTGCTTCTCAGCTAGATGGCCACTTGTTTATCTTCTTTATCATTTGTTTATCATCTTTAAGACATGAGATGCTATATCTTTTGATAGCCAGGCACAATGAGCTTTCTACACTACATTTGCTTATGCACCCAGTTTGTCTTCAATGATTGTGCCAGGAAGTTGAGCATCACAGAATGCCAGGTTATTAGAACAAAGTGCTCTTACATTGAGGGAGTCCTTAAGTAGAGGCACAATGTGTGTCTGCTACTTTAATACTTAACATATAAATATATGTACATATATCTATTTCCCTATCATTGTATATAAATATATTTACATATGTACATTCCTGTATTTAGACCTCCATAAATGCCCTTTGCCTCCTAGTTCTTTCCTCTATTTTTGTTTACTTTCCTTTTGTCCCACTATCATGCTCAACCATCTTTCAGCTTTTGTTAATTCCTCTTGACTACATTGCACTTGATCAAGCTGCACCAGGCATCCTACACTCTCCCTATCACTGATTTTAGATCACTTGTTATTCCCTTGTCTCTGGGTTTGTTGGCTACCACCCTCAGTGAACATTTTTGTTAAAGCAGTTTCTCTGGGATGTCGTTTTTTGTGATGGCAAATTTTTTAAAAATCATTTTATTAGGGGCTCATACCATTCTTTTCACAATCCGTACATACATCATTTGTGTCCAGCACATTCGTACATATGTTGCCGTCATCATTCTCAAAATATCTGCTTTCTACTTGAGCCCTTGGTATCAGCTCCTTATTTTTTCCCCTCCCTCCCTGTTTTCCCCTCCCCCGAACCCTTGATAATTTATAAATTATTATTATTTTGTCATATCTTACACCATCCGACGTTTCTCTCACCCACTTCCCTGCTATCCATCCCCCAGGGAGGAGGTTATATGTAGACCTTGTCATCTGTTCCCCCTTTCTCCCTCACCTTCTCTCCATCCTTCCGATATTGCCACTCTCACTGCTAGTCCTGAAGAGATCATCTGTCCTGGATTCCCTGTGTTTCCAGTTCCTATCTGTTTTTATGGCAAATTTAAGAGATCAGTGTGCAGCTGTGAGATTTTGTTTCCATCTTGGGAAAAGTGCTGCAGAAAATGTTGTAATGTTGAACACAGCTTATAAGGACAGTGCTCAAGTTTATGAGTGGTTTTCTCATTTCAAAAATTTTGAAATGCCTATTGATGAAAAACCTCATTCTGGACATCCATCAACTTCCAGAATGAATGGAAAAGTCTACCCGTAGTGCATTTGGAGTTCATTCCATCAGGTCAGACTATTAACCAAGCTTTTTAGTTAGCATTTCTGAAAAAATTGCATAACAATGTGCAAAAAAAATGGCCTGGTTTGTGGCAGATGGGGGACTGATTTTGCTACCATGACAATGTACCTGCTCACAAATCCATCTCAATGTGCTAGTTTTTGGCAAAAACCAGCATTCCTCTCATGCCTCACACACCTTACTCACTTGACCTCACTCCATGTGACTCTTTTTGTTTCCACAAATGAAGAGGAGCATGAAAGGACAGTGATTTGACAACTTAGAAAAGGTGAAGAAAAAATGAAGGAGGTGCTGTCAGCCATCCAAGCATGAGTTTGAAGAATGTTTCCAAGAATGGAATCACAGATTTGACAAATGTATTAAGTGTAATGGAGAGTACTTTGAAGTTGATAAGGTTGTTTTGTAAATAAATAAGTAAATAAATACATAGCTTTGAAAAAAAATATGTGTTGGGGGATACCCCTTTGCATTATCAACTTTTGTGATTGTTCCATTTGATTTAGAAAAAGCTATGTATTTTCTGTGAATTATTTTCTTTATCTATCTAAATCTATACCTCAATTCAAATTTACTAATATGTTTTGTAAATTTAAAAAATTATAATTACTCATTATTTATTTATTTGATTTTTTACTTAACCACATTCTTTGATTGGTAAAACTGAGGTAGGAAAGATTGTTTTGCTTGAGGAGTGCTTGATTTTTGCAGAAGGTAATTAAGCTTTGTTTACACCTGCAATTCCTACAATTGACATAAAATTACATTAGATTCATATTTCTTTTTACTATTGTGCTTCTTATAATAGAATTTTCAAGACAATCTCTTGATATATATATATATAATCTGCAATTCTGCTTCCTTGGCCCAGTTTCCTTAACTTTTGAGTAGTTTTATTGGCATATAGCTCAGATATCATATAACTTAATTATTCAGTCTTATTAAGAAGAGTTGTGCAATCAACACCACAATCAATATAGAACATTTTCTTCTTTTAGTCATTGTTGTAAGTTCCCTGTTTCCCCCTAACCTTCCTTGTCATACACTTAGGTAATTATTAATCTAGTTACTGTAATTTAGAGATTTACAAATCATACAAAACATAAACAAACAATAAGCTAACAATGACAAAACCAAATAAGAAAAAGCTCAATAAACTAGAAAGCGCAAAGCATTAAAATACTGAAACAACTTTAAAATGGGTCAAATGGGAGATCAATTAATGTAATGTTACATTGAAAACTATGATTGCCATTTTGAACTTTCCAGTACTCTCTCTCTGACAACAAGGCTATTCACACCCCTGGAATATGGTCAGATGGAATTTACTTGAGTCTTAATCCACTTGAGAACTCTAGAAATGGTTTGGGGCTTCCACTGCCATCCTTAGCTTTCTGTAAACTGGGTGTTTAAAATTTAAGCTCTGATACAGTTTTCTCCTTTGGATTTGGATTTTATTATCTACAATCCTTGGATAACACAAGCTGGCATGCTTCTTCCATGTGGACTTAGTTGACGTTTCACTTAGGTGACTGCTTATTTAAATATAAGACTTTAAGAGTCCAGAAGCTATTCTGTCTGATAGCCTGGCAACATCTGCTTTCTTTACCACATTTTGCTGTAGCACTCATATCTTCAATTATCTCTTCTTGGGGGTGAGTATCAAGTAGAGCAATATCATAAGACTAATTGTTTTTAGATCAATTCTAGAATTAATTATGAGCCCAAATCCATTCATATATCTACCACTTATGTATGTCAATGGTTCACTTTAGAGATATCATGATCATTTTATGATGGAAAACATTATAAATCACCCCCCTCAGGTCAATTATTCTATTGACAGTGTGACTTAATTTCTTAAGTTTACAGTGTCCAAGTGCACTTATATTTAAGCAATAGTTTAGCTGGATATAAAATTTGAGAACTCATATTAATCTTTTTTTCTATGAAAACATCCACAACATCTTATCTTTTTCCAGAATTACTGTTAAAACTCTAATGTTTATCAGATTCCTTTTCTTTAGAGATGATGTATATTTCTTTATGTTTTGTTTTTTCCTGGAAGCTGTAAAATTTCTCTTTACTGTATATTTCTACATTTTATGGTATCATATCTATATTTTGGATTTTCTGTTTGTTCATTTGTTCCTATGAACTTGCTCTGAATTCTTTAATTTGGGAAGAATCTGGTATTATTTATAGAGATACAGATATTATGTTCAGTCTTTGAAATGCATCTTGCATATTTGTTAATTTTGTCATATATTTGCCTTACCTTTTTTAATTTTTAATGCTTTCTGTGGATCATTTCTTAAACTCCTCCACTCCAGTTCTTCTGCTATTCTGTTCATTTCTTGCGATTTGTGTTTCAATAATTATCTTCTTATACCTAGTTTTTATAATTTGGCTTTCTCTGTATCTAACTTTTCTTCATATTTAATATATGACAAATATCATCCCTCACAACTTTTGTGATATTTATTATTAAATTAAATGTTTATTCCCTCTAATTTGCTTAGTTCTTTTTTAAGCGTTTTAGATGTAGATGGTCCATATCTTGTCTTTAATGGATTGTAATTGTGTTCTCAAATATGTTGTTATGTTTACTAGATGGTTCCCTTTGTCCTAAGATTATTAAATGCTTTGGTTGAAGTATAATGAGAGAAAGCCTAAAGTCTAGATATCCCTAGTAATATGAAAAGGTAATTTGGTTAGAGACATTCTTGAGGAAATAAGCCTCTCCATTTGCTACCTAAGCCCAACCATGCTTCCTTTGTATCCTTACTTCTTTCTAAATGAACGTGAATATCAGGCAATCTGTATGTGCTTCTGCCATAGATACTGCTCTTCCTCAATTAAAAGATGTATGCAAACGAATGATGTTATGTATGTATAAAGTATATGCCTAAGGAAGGAATAACCAAGTCTCTAATTCAGCTGGGCTCAGGAGATACTGATGTTATTCCACTGATTGTCCAAAACTCACTGCCATTTTCCTGGCTTTCAGTGGTGATGCAGAATTGACTACCTGTATCAATATTGGTGAGATAAATACTAACAAGCAATCCTTCAGGGTATTACTATGTGAAGTGCCCAGGCCTATTCTAGTACTAGTTGTAATATCCCCCCTTCTGAAAATATTCAGGTACTGAACAGTGTTTTCTTCCCCTCAAAATTATCCTATTGTTCTTCACTTTAGCAGCTCAAATGTACAATGTACCCTTCTGCTTCTAAGGAATCTTCAATGCTGCATATAACAAGCCTTGGTGGAAATACACGGAGGATCCATGAGGGTCAGAGTAGGAAGGAGATGGCAAATAAAGAGTGGTTGTATCAAAATGATAATAGCAGATAAACCCATACCAAATACTCCTCCTGGAATAGCACATGCTAGGGTGCTGAATTCAGCTATTCTTCCAGTGTTGTGTTGTTGTTAGGTGCTCTTAAGTTGGTTCTAATTCATAGCAATCCAATAAATACAGTAGAACCATACGGAGCCATCCTCACCTCTTGTTGACATGCTCCAGCCCATTGTTTCAACCACCGTGTCAATCCATCTTGCTGAAGGTTTTCCCTTTTTCATGGACATGTTCCAAGCATGTTGTTCTCATCCAATGAGTGGTCTCTCCTGATAAGAGGTCCAAAGTATGTGAGGGGAAAATTTGCCATCCTCACTTCTAAGGAACATTCTAGCTATACTTCTTCCAAGACAGATTCGCCTCTCCTTCTGGCAGTCCACAGTACTTTGGTTATTCTTTACCAACACCATAATCCAAATGCATCAACTCTTCTGTGATCTTCCTTATTCATTGTCTTATTTTAACATGCCTTTAAGAGATTGAAAATACCATGGCTTAAGTCTGTGAGTAGTGATGTTAATTCATATTTGGTAAGAATGGACAAAGTCCTAAATTCAAATTTTAAAATCCTTTTCTAGTTTCCATAAACTGATATAGTGAGACTAAATGGGTCAATATTTTGATGAATACTAAACTTCTTGGAGAAAAACATGAAACATTTAAAAGGGTTAATAGTACTAAATCAGATTTTTTAAAACTTGTGTGTTGTCTTGCTATGTTATCTCTAGTTTCTAATAGTCATCAAAATGGCTACATAGAACTCACAGACAAAATGCATGAAAAAAGAGTTAATTAAGGATGTCGACAAGTTGTGATGCCAGTGAGAAATGCTCAAGGTTGAGTTGCTTATCAGGACATGTTACAAAGTTCTGTCAAATCTGCTAACAAATACCCAAAGGGTATTCCAGGCTATAGGCTTTAACCCTAAGGCATTCAGCTTAAACTTCCTGGGTCAGCAAACCCAACTTCCTCAGGTAAGTGCCCAGAGGCACCTCACTCTGCAAGCTAAATTTCTGTACAAAAGCTCTCATCTTTACTTGTTCTGCAGGTTGGGCAGTCTGTCTCATGCTCTGGCTCCTGGTTCCGTTGCTGCTCTTCTGATGGTATGGTGGTTTTCTGGATCCAGGAGATTTACTGAGCAGGGATCTTGGGTCCAGAAGATGAACCACACTACATCTCTTGCAGGTAATGAGATCCCATCTCCTACTTCTTATTTTATACATAAAAGTATGGCACTGCAGGGAATCAGGCTCACAATTACTTACAGGTTAATTCCTCACCTTCTTACCAGACTCATGCAGGGACAGGTCGTTGGGTGGGAGGTAGAGATGTTGGCTAGAAGAACCAGATTAAATCATTCACTGCCCCTACAACTTAAAAAGTTGGAAAAATTACCATCTCTAAGGAGGTTTTCCAAAAAACAAATATGTAAGGAAAGCAAAACACTGTCCCAGAATCTATTCTGACTCTCAGAACTTTACATTCAGTTTGCCGAGACTGTCTTTATGGGAGCAATCAGCTTTACCTTTCTTTTTCCAAGTAGCTGGTGTATTCGAACCTCTGATCTTATGGCTTGCACCTCAATGTCTAACCTACAGTAGTAAAAAAAATCTCCTTGAGAATGGTAATTCCAAAGTAAGTTTAAAATTTCCTTATTGAATGGGGTAGTGCCAATTATTTGTGTATTTTTTGTTGCTATTTTGATTTTCATCTGCTGTCCACACAAAGTAAATATTTGGACTTGTAAGTATTGCTGTATATGCTGACCATGTGTATGGATTCCTGGTGCTTCTAATATGAGAAATACCCTATAGAACTGCAAAATAATAAGCTAATTTTTCCTTCGGTGGGTCTAGAATAGTTTTACCAAAATGCACCAACTTATTGGTGATTTTCTTGTATGAGAAGTCTCTTGCTAACCTCTAAGTACCATCGCATCATGAGGAAGGGCAAATGATACTTATGACTCAGCAAGTTACATTTATTACTCATGAGTACTATCTCAAGTGCACACAGTTTTGATATATCACTGCCTGGTCATATATTGTGGTATGAATGCAGCCTTGGGGGAAGCCAGAAAAGGCGACAAGTAATCCCTTGACAGTTCACAGCATTTGCCAGCTATGTATTTTTAGGTCTGTGGGAGATAAGGATTTGTAACAAGGTGCCAAAGAAAGTAACTTGTTTTGCAGAGAGAGGAAGATGGCATTAACCCTTCAAGAAGTGTAATGTGAGGGGATAGGAGGGTACAAGGGGTGTGCATTATTTTTGTTCTCTGGTGGTTTCATCCATGTCAGAAATCAGAACTGCTTTAAGGGCAGGCCTCAAGGGGCCTGAGGAGAATCTGGAGAAACTTTAGATGTCTCTCTCTTTCTCCTTCCATTGAATCGATGAGGTGTTTAAGTCTAAAAACTGGTAGAAATAAAGGAAGGACGGGGGGGAAAGAGAAATAGGAAATTGATTCTAGAATGGTTTCTTTTGGGGGCAAGGAGATAATGAAATATTTTGATAATAAGCAGAGCATATATTGCTTATGCCATTTTCTGGTTTTACTCCTTGCCTGCCTACGAATACAGAAGAAACACGGAGCAGTCCTGCAATGGAAACCTATGAGCAATCAGGTTAATGACAAGGCCTTAAAGGTGAACTTCCAGAGAGACGGGCATTTGTCCTCATGCTGTAAGTCGCCCCTCCTCACATTTGAACTCCGTGGTGTTTTGCAGCTCGTTACTTCTTCAGACTCCAACTAGATCCTGTGACTATCCCATCTACCTTTCTCTGCAAAGAGCGCAGCTTCGGCGTGCTCCACAGTGGCCTTGACAGCTAGCATATCTCCAATCTGGAGGCCAGCTTCTTTAGCAGCATGGTCTATAAGAAGGCAGGAAACAAAAGTTCCATTGATGGAGGGTCCAAGATTTAGTGCCCCACTGTTTGTCTGCTTTTTGAAAGGCTCTTTCTGTATGGCCCTTTCTTTGCAACTTTAGACAATCGTCTATGTCATTAATAAGCAGGAAAATGCTGTCCTCGAAGCCTCTCTTTCATTTTTAGGAGGCGGTTTGCTTGTGCATTCAGTCAGGCTTCTGCCTGGCCTCTTTGCAATATAATAGCAAGGCTGCTCAGAAACCCAATCTATTCATCCACCAGAAGGGTGAACTGCTAGTTCTCATTCCCTCAGTGCTGCCAGGTTTCTTTGTAACCCTGAGAAAATCACTTAACCTCAATATCTTCATCTATAAAAAGGGGGCTAGGGGGCAAAGCTTCTCTGCAGGATTGTTGAGGGAACAAGTAATTGAAATACTTATGAAGTTGTGGCAGAAACAGATCTTGGAGTAGTCATAGGGAGAAAAAAAAAAGAAAGAGCTGCTTTTACTTTTCATTGCACAGGCTCCTTTCGGAACCATTTCTGAAAGAAAGCCCGAAATAGCCCAAGCCTTTGGATTTAGCTTTGGAGGGTGGGGAGAATTTCTTGCGAGGCTATTTATTTTATCACCTCGTTTTCTGGCTTCTGTACTTACTGCAATATGCCTAATATTTTATAGGAGTAAAAGGGGATACAATAAGTCAGTTCAAGTTTAATTTATTTTTAATAAGGTCCCCTTATATTTGATCATAAATTCTTTCTGCAGCAGTTTTCAAATCTATGTTTTTTCTTTCTCACTTCAGTGTCAACCTAATACCTCTTGTTCAGATGTGATCCATGTGCTCAGGGATGCACAGAGTCATCTGCAGCAATCTCGGGCTATAATAACCTATAATGCAAACTTCCTTAAATAATTTTAATCTTTTGAGAAAGACTCAACTAGTGAGATACCGTGACTTAGTGAGATACCACTAATGACTGTGGTTTATGAAAGTCTGTTCATAAATAGAGAGACACTCTCCTTTGCTGAGCAAAACAATGTTTATAAATGTAGGAAGGGATATCAACATTAATATCAGTAATTTCCATTCATTCACTTGATATCCTTGAGGTTAATTAAAATCTCAAGACAGAGTTAATAATCTGAGCAAATGCTTTCAAAATCTTAAAGGACTTGATTAACACTTCTAAATCAAATTCCTAAATAATAATTTAGGCGCAGGAACAGTATTTATTAACATCTGTGTTCCTTATGATATGAAATAGGAGTCCAAGGGCATGTCACCAGTTCTAACCCAGGAACCGAGCTTTCTGTTCCACACGAGTCTCAGGCTCAGAACTCCACAGGAGCAGTCTCAGGCTCAGTCTCAGGCTCAGAACTCCACAGGAGCAGTTCTACTCTGCCCTATAGGGTCGCCATCAGTTGGGGTGGACTCAATGACAGTGAGTTTATTTGTTTTTAGGATACAAATAGGAAGTCCTATAACTAGTACTCTTCAGAGATGTATTTATTGAATTAATGAATAAATGGCACAAAATGTATATATTCTATTTTCAAGGAATGGAACCCTGGTGGCATGGTGGATTAATATTTGGCTGCTAACAGAAGATCGGTGGTTCAAACCCATCATTCACTCCTCAAGGGAATGATGAAGTTCTTTCCTCTTGTAAAGATTTATAGTTCTGGAAACCCTAGGTAGGAATTCTACTCAAACTTTTAGGGTCACTAAGACTTGGAATTTACGTTGAGAGAGTGGGTGCTTAGATTTTGGTTTGTGAAGAAAAAATATATATAATCATAGAAAAAATAGTTTTACAATACTATTGTAAAAGTGAAGTGTAAAACAAATAATAAAGACATTGTGAAACTTCAGAAAAGGGAATTTTCACACCCACACAGAGTGGTTAAGTCAGTTTAAGAATAATAGTCTAGCATAGGAAAAGATTAAGTTAAACAAAGCTATGCTGCTTGGTGCAAAGTGGTCTCATTGCAGTCTTCATCGGCGTTTCCTGATAACTCAGGACATGCAGCATCTTATCACATGCTTGTATACTTTTTCTGAAGAAATGCCTATTAAAATCCTTTGCATTTTCACTTTTACTTAAAAATTAACTGTGGTGAAATTAATGGGGTGGCTTCAAAAATTCATGGGAATATAGAATTAGAAGATAAAGGAACTTTTTCCATGTACTTTATTTTAAAGTCCACTGGATATAGCAAAACATTCACCATTCCCACCATTTTTATGTGTTCAATTTATTGGCATTAATTACATTCACCACCCTTTAAAGCCACCCCTCGTCTCTGTTTCCAAATTGTTTCATCACTCTTAACAAGAACTCAGTACTCCTTAAGTAATAGCTTCACATTCCCCCCCATTCATTGGTTTTTGGTAATGTTGCCTACTGACAAGGGGTTCAGGAGAGGGTTTTTTTTTTTTCTGTACAGACACAGACAGAAACCAGGATCCTTCGAGAAATTCTAAATGTATTTCTGCAAGCACTGATAAAAGGAAACAGGAAGATGTGCTACCTCTGAACTTCTTTCAGTCAAAAATTTGCAGTCAAAATCACACAACCTGAACTTCTTTCAGTCAAAAAATTTCAGTCAAAATCACACGTTATATACCTTAAATTATGTGTAAAGGAACAGGCTTTCCCATGATCCCAGTAGGTAACTAACAGGTTTTACAACGATCCGAGGACTTTCCAGCGCTGAGACAAAAGGGAAAGGGAGAAAGTGTCATAGGAAAATCATTTATCCTTCCCCAAGTGTATTCGTCTAGGTACTTTAGAGAAACAAATCCACAGTAACTCATGTATAAGAGAGTTTTATGTAAAGAAAATGTGCATCACGAAAACATCCCAACCCAAT
>NW_022111373.1:42652456-42653367 GCF_000313985.2 Echinops telfairi | reverse complement strand
GCTTTATCTTTTTATCTTCAATATGTAATTAAGCCTTTCTGAGGCATCCAGAACGTTTTGTGGTATGAATGAGATTCTCAGAAGTGTAAGAAATATGTATAATTTTAAAGTCCCTCAACCCCTTATTTAGAGGAATTGACTAGACAATAGATTTCAAAGATTTCTCTTCAGCACTAAGGACATTTGCAAAAAGAGAAGTAGACTCAGCAGCGACATGAACCCTTGCCAGGGTGGCATTTTTCACATGGAGCAAAAGCCCTAGGTCAACAAGGCATTATGCCATCTTGCTACAGCTGAGATGCCTCAGCTTTTTTTATTTACAGAATTTCAGAGCCTCCAAAATGTGAAGTCATTGGCACTGCAAACATTTAATTTGTTTCATATTTGAATGGGTACACTATAGTTAATTCTCAGTTGAACAGTTGTAATAGAAATTAAGTAAATCATAAACTTCTATTGAACTGCATATACTTATTTTATCTTGAAAGCTAGAGGCAGGAAGAGTGTGTCAGGGTTTGAGATATTTTGCAAACTGTGCTGAACCTATAATGACAAACCTGTTCTATTTTTATATATTATTATTTTTCAAATCTTTTATTGTCATTTAGATGAAAGTTAACAGAGGAGATTAGTTTTCCATTAAAAATGCGTGCATGTTTTGTTTTGTTATATTGACTGCAATCCCCTTAATATAACAGCACTTTTCCTGGGTCCTCCCTCAGACCCTCGTTTCCATGTGTCCTTCTTTCCTGCTCCTTCCTGCTGACTTAGGCTGGCTTTGCGTGGTTGATTATGCTGAGGATCACGTTCTCTCTTAATTCGCTGTTCACTTGATCGGCCAATCCTTTGGAGTGCTGCTGTTCTAAGGACCAGAGTCTTGGGTGTCCCCTCTATCTATCAGACAAGGAAGT
>NW_022111373.1:42648721-42649756 GCF_000313985.2 Echinops telfairi | reverse complement strand
AGCTTTGAGAGTAAGAACAGACTAAGAAAAAGGAATAGGCTGTCTATTTTAGAGGAATTAGCCAAGGGAAACCTCATGAACAATAGCAGAATATTATCACAGATAGTGCCAGAAGATGAGCCCCTCAGATCAGAAAGCACGCAAAGTATGACTGAGGAAGAATTCTTTCTTAGAGTCAAAAAATGAAGTGGATGGAATAAAGTCTTCAGAATTTCATTTGCAGATGGAGCATGACTCAGAATGAAAAGAAGCAACTGAAAATATCTGTAATAATTAGACTTGTAATATACAAAATGTGAATCTAAGAAAATTGGAAGTTGTCAAAAATGAAATGGACTGCATGCATATCCTAGGCATTACTGAGTGAAAGTAGACTAATATTGGCCACTTTAAATGAGATTGTCTTATGGCTTACTGTGCTAGGAATGACAAAGTCAAGAGGAACGGTATCACATTCATCATCAAAACAGGATGCTTCAAAATCTATCCTGAAATGTGAGGGAGAAAGACAAGGCTTTCTACTCTGATAAAGAGTTATAGTCTCAGAAACCCAAAGGGGCAGCTCAACCCTCTATTTCGGAGCCGCTGTGAGTTGCAGTTGGCTCAAGGGCAGTGAGTTTAGGTTTCTGAGTTCATTTTGAAGTAAGAGGCTGTCTGTGCTAGGATAATATCTCCACATACAAGGAAATCCAATCAACAAAACGGTTATTTAAATTTATGCACCAAACTATTAAGGCTAGAGATGAAACATTTGAGTAATTTTACCAATATCTTCAGTCTGAAATTGATCAAACATGCAAACAAGATGTGTTGATAATGATTGACAATTGGGATGCAAAAGTTGGAAACATAAAAGAAGGAACATTATTTGGAAAATATGGCCTTAATGATAGAAATGCATCTAGGGAATCACATGATAGAATTCTGCAAGAACAATCTCATGCCATCTAGCCCAGAAGCAACAAAGCCCACATGGAAGCAGCACACCAACATGTGTGATCATGAAGGGCCAAAGGGACCAGGCTTTAAACACCA
>NW_022111373.1:42634681-42642678 GCF_000313985.2 Echinops telfairi | reverse complement strand
CTGCTCCAGCACCCAGGCCTGCATTGGGGTAGGTCCATGTGGCTTCTCCTCAGGAATGTCTTGCAGGAAGTAAGCCTGGTTGAAGCAGGGAACTGACTAAAGCAGCTGCACCCTGGTTGGACCATCAGAAAGCAAAAGACCCGAGAACTAGAAAGGCGAGGCTCACCGAGCCATTTATCTCTTCACCCTTCCTGTGTTGGCACAATGAACCTTAGCTATCTCAGACAGGTGCACCTTAGCTCTGAAGTGACATCTTTATTTTTCATCACTTTAAAGAGGTCTTGTGCAGCTGATTTACACTGTGCAATGTGTGGTTTGATCTCTTGGATGCTGTTTCCATGAGCACTGATCATAGGTCCAAGCAAGACAAAATCATTGATAACTTGAATCCTTTCTTCATTTATTATGATGTTATCTATTGGTCCATCTGTGGGATCTTGGTCTTCTTTATATTGACTTGTAATCCTTATAGAAGTCTGCAAACATTGATCTTCATCAGAAAATGCTTCAAATCTTCCTCACTTCCAGCGAGCAATGTTGTGTCATCTGCCGACTGCAAGTTGTTAATAAACTCTCTTCCAATACCGATGCCACACTCTTCTTCATATAATCCAGCTTCTCTGATTATTTGTTCTGCATACAGATTCAATAAGTGAGATGAGAGATTAAAACCCTGACACACACCTTTCCTGATTTTAAGCCATGTAACTTTCCCTTGTTCTGTTTGCACAACTGCCTCTTGACCCATATGCAAGTTCCTCAGGAGCACAAAAAAAGTTCTGGATTTCCCATACTGCTCAAAGTTATCCAGTGTTTGTTATGATCCACACAATCGAATGCCTTGGAATAGTCAATGAAACGCAAACACATTTCTGGTATTCTCTGCTTTCAGCCAATATACATCTTGTATCAGCAGATTATCATTTCAAGAGATGATCTATGATCAAAAATCAATAGTACTGAAGTTCAAGCTACATGGAAAGCATTAGTCAAAATTATATCTCCAGGAATTTACAGAGTACCAAGTGAAATGTCTCAACAAGGCAATGAAGCGCTGGACAGCAACTTGGCCCACTGACAGGAAGGTATCCATACGTCACCCATTCCAGAGTAAGGTGACCAACCAGAATGTGCACATTTGAGAGCAATATCATTGATATCATGTACAAATAAATTTTTCCCAGAAGATCATCCAAAAATGGCTGCAGACGTACCTAGCCGGGGAGCTGCTA
This sequence comes from Echinops telfairi, assembly GCF_000313985.2. NCBI lineage: Eukaryota > Metazoa > Chordata > Mammalia > Afrosoricida > Tenrecidae > Echinops > Echinops telfairi. Next base: position 42,641,446 of record NW_022111373.1, on the reverse strand, counting down.
GAAATTGAGGCTGGATTCGGAAGAGGATATACAACAAGGGAGATCAATGTTGATGTTAGACGGTCCTTGGCTGAAAGCAGAGAATACCAGAAAGATGTTTCTAACTCTAAGTCTTTATATGGTTCCTTATAATATTGTCCTTTGTCTTCTCGAGCTACTCCTTGAAAATTTCTGCTCAGCTCTTTGACTTCCTCATTGACTATGCCAAGGCATTTGACTGTGTGGATCGTAGCAAACTATGGAATGGAAATTTCAGAATACTTCATTGGGCTCACGCAGAACCTGCACACTAACAAGAAGATATTTCGCAATCAAACAAGAGAATAGTTCATGGTTTAAAATCAAGAAAGTCGGTATGCTCTAACCATACTTATTAAATCTGTTCGCTGAGCAAATAATCAGAGAAGCTGGGTTATCTGAAGAAGAATAGAGGAAGGTCTGTTAACAACCTGCAGTATGCAGATGACACAACTTTGCTTGCTGGACGTGAGGACGACTGGACGCATTTGCTGATGAAGATCAAGGATTGCCGCCTTCAGTATGGATTACAGTTCAAGGTAAGAAGACCAAAATCCTCACCACTGGATCAATTGACAGCACCATAAATAATACAGAAAATATTGAAGCCATCAGGATTTGGCCTTGCTGGCATCCGTAATTGCTGCTCATAGAAACAGTAGTCAAGAGATTAAACTATGCTTTTCATTGGGTAAATATGCTATAGGAAACCTCTTTAAAGTGTTGAAAAGCATAGTTGTTGCTTTGAGGAGTAAGGTGTGACAGACCCATGCCATGGAATTTTTAATTGCCTCATTTTCATGTGAAAGTTATACGTTGATTAAGGAAGATGGAAGAAAATGGGTACATTTGAATTGTTGTGTTGGGGAAGAATAATGAAAGTATCATGTACTGCCAAAAGAACCAGCAGCTACGTCTTAGAAGAAGCACAGCCAGAATGCTCCTAAGAGGCTAGGAAGGGAAAACTTCCTCTCATCTACTTGGAACTTGTTACCAGTGGAGTAATCCCTTCAGGAGGACATTGTGCTTGGTAAAGTGGAGGCTCAGAAGGCAATAGGTAGGACCTCAAGGAGATGGACTGACACTGTGTCTGCACCACGGGTTTGCACCTAACAACTACTGTGAAGATAGGGCAGGATCTGGAGTGGTTAGATCTGTTTTACAGGTGGTCACTATGTGTTATAACTCACCTGATGACACTTAACGACCAAAACATCCGTAATGTTTTCTTATTCTAATTTGGGACCTGCTAACTTCCTTAACGTTGGTGCTGTTGTTAGGCGCCCCCACGTCAGTTCTGACACACAACAACCCTGTGCACAACAGGGTGAAAGATGGCAGGGTCCTGTGCCACCCTCCAATGGTTTTATGCCTGAAGCGTGGCATCATTTCACTGCGGCGCTTCCTCGTTTTGCTGTCCTTCCACTGTACCAAGCATGATGTCCTTCTCCTGGGACCTGGCTCTCCTGAAAACATGTCCGGAGTATCTGAGGAAGTCTTGCTCTTCTTGCCTCGAAGGAGCACTCGGGCCGCACCTCTTCCAACACAGATTTATTTTTCCGTTTAGCAGTCCATGGTACTTTCAATATTCTTCTCCGGCACCACAGTGAAAATGCATGGATTCCTCTTCAGTCTTCTTTATTCACGGTCCAACTTCCGCATGCATCTCAGACACTTGAAAATCCCACAGCTCGGGTCGGACACACCTCAGTTCTCAAAGTAACATTCTTGCTTTTCAGTACCTTAAAGGATTCTTCTGTGGCAGTTTTGCTCATGCAATGTGTCTGTGGATCTCTTGATTGCTCCTTCCATGAGCAATGAATGTGAATCCAAGCACAACAAAGTCCTTGACAACATCAACCTTTGCCTCATTTATCATGACATTATCTATTGGTCCAGTTGTAGGATTTGGTCTTCTTGACATTGAATCATAATCCATATTGGAGGCAGGAATCTTTCGAATTCATCAGCAAATGCTGCAAGTTCTCCTCACTTTCAGCAAGCCAGGTTGTGTCATCTGAATATCACAGATTGTTAATAAACCTACCTCCAATCCTGATGGCACATTTTTCTTTATATAATCCAGCTTCTCTGATTATTTTCTCAGTATACAGAGCAAGAATGGTGAGAAGATACAACCCCCCCCCCCACACACACACCTCTCCTGGTTTTAAAGCATGTCATGTGCCCTTCTTTTATTTGTACAAATGCCTCTGGATTTATGTACAAGCTCTACATGAGCACCTTGAAGTGCTTTGGTATTCCCATTCTTCTGAAGGAGACCAAGAGTTTCTTATGGTCCATACATTTATGAACCATAGGTGCCTTGGCAAAGCCAATAGCAGACAAGTAAACATTTTTCTGGTATTCTTTGCTTTCATTCAAGATGCAGCTCATATCAGGAATGATATCGTTCATTCCAAGTCCTCTTCTGAATCTGGCCTGATCCTCTGGGGACTCCGTGTCATGGTACTGCTGCCACCGTTGTTTGATGATCTTCGGTGAAATTTTACTTGTAGAAAATATCAAGAAAACCCTGATCTATAGTTTGCTGATCCTGTACGGTCACCTTTCTTTGGAGTGGGGACAAACATGGATCACTTCCAGTTAGTTGTTCACATAGCTGTCTTCCAAATTTTCTGTCATAAACCAGTAAGTGCTTCCAGGGCTTCATGAAGTTTTAAAAAACACTTCCATTGGTATGCCATCAATTCCTGGAGCCTTGTATTCCACTCATGAATTCAATGCAATTTGAACTTTGTCCTTTTTCCCTTAGTGTGTTTAAATGCTATCTCCTGAAATGGTGGAATGTCAACTGTGTTTTTGGTACAGTGACTCTTATTTTCTTTCCATCTTCTTTCGAAGCTTCCTTCATCATTCAATGTTTGGCCCCGAGCATCTTTCCAGACTGCAACTAGGAGCTTGATGTTTTCTTGAGTTCCTCAGTTTAAGATGTGGTGAGTGGGTTCACCCCCTGTGACTTTCTAATTCTAGGTCTTTACACATTTCACTATAATATTTGGCTTTGTTGTACTTTTCTGTTCAGCTCTTTGACCTCATTCCTTCACCTTACCTACTCTGTGATTAAGAATGAGTTTCCGCGTCTCTTCTGACAGCCACTTGGAGCCTTCTTTCCTCTTTTTAATAACTGTTTGCTTTCTTCTTGATTGATGCTCTTGATGTTCTGTCAGAACTCATCGGGTTTTCTGTCAGTTTTTTTCATGCATCAAATCAGTTCTTAAGATGTTCTCTAAATCCATGCATGATATACTCAAGGTAGTATTTTGACTCTCATGGACTTCGTTAAATGTTCTTCAGCTCGATCCTGAACTTAGATATGAGTAATGGTCAGACTGTTTCACAGTCAGTACCTGGCTTGATTTTAGCTGCTGATATTGAGTTTCTCCATCTACGGTTCCCACAGATGTATGTCGTTAATTTGATATTTCTGCATTCCATCTGGAGAAGCCTATAGTAATAAAAATATCAAATCATAATTAATGGAATATAGTCATTTGTGTTTTTGAAAGAAAATGCCTGCAGTGAACAAATTGTTGACTTAAAAACTTCTATCATGTGACCTCCAGCTTCCTTTTTATCATCCAGCCATCTGTTCCCACTTCGTTTCCAACTTTTGCATTCCAATAGCCCATGATGGTCAATGTATCTAGATTGCAAGTTTGATCCATTTCAGACTGAAATCTTTGCTAGAATTCTTCAATTTCTTCATCACTAGCTTTTGTGGTTGATGCATACATTTGAATAATAGTTGTATTGATTGGATTTCCTTGAAAACAAATAGATATAATCCTATCGCAGACAGCATTGTGCTTTATGATTGGTTTTGTAACACCCCTTTTGACAATGAATTCTGTGTTATTCTCAGAATGGGCAATCATATGACTTTTTGATTCAAAATGGCCCCTACCAGACCTTTCCAGCTCTCTAATGCCTAGAATATCCACCTTAATGCATTCCATTTCACTTTTTACCACTTCCAATTTTCATAAATTTGTACTGTGCACATTCCAAGTTCCTATCATTATCAGTTTTTTGAAGCTATTTCTTCTCATTTGGGGTTGTACCCCATCAGTAAATGAAGATCAAGAAGGAGTCACTTCTATATGCTTCAACTGATTCAAGTCACCATCGCTGATCCCCCTCCCAGGAATCAGCTTCTCCTCTGTCACATTTTGAGTGTCCTCACACTCAAAGAAGCCCATTCTCGAGCACTAACTCTGACAATGTTCTACTTTTATTCACTAGAGCCTCAGTGTCTGATAATATTTGGAAGCGATGCATAAAGTTTCCAACTCCCCTAATAAATCTCCATAATTGTGAGCATTTTGTGAATTCTGTGTGGCCATTGCAAGGATGATCAAACCCAGTAGAGAAGTAGTGCCCAGGGAGAGAAGGTTGGCATCAGAAAAGGATGAAGAGGAAAGTGTCACTTGGCCTTGGGATGGCGTGGATTTAAATTTACCTTCCCCCTTAGTTCCTAAAGGAAATCAGATCTGGCCCCCATGCTATTTCCTTACCACTCTAGTTATGGGCACTGATTTGAAGAACTGAGTTCAGAATCCACAAGGATAATTCCTCGTTCATTTGAAAAGCCTTACTATCACTCATGAACTAAAGAGAAGTCAGAAGATATGCCTTTGATTCCTTCTTTAGGTACTATAAATATGAATATGCTAGTAATTATCTTCATTAATTGTTATTTGCAGGCCTAATAAATAGTTCTAAGCACTTCACAAGTATTATCTAATTGAATCTTCATTATAGCCTCTGACTATTATTCCACTTTTCAAGAAAAGAAAACAGAGAGATCAATTTCTCTGTGCAAAATGGTGAGTAAGAGAAGTATTTAGGATTAGAACCCAGTTAATATAGCTACTCAGTGTTTGCTCTGACCTACTGTGTCATAGCACCCTGACAGCCTGTTGAGCTGCATACGTCATTACCCGTCAGGTCTACAAATAGTGAGGCATTAAATATAAAGTTACATATGGAAATAAGAAAACGAATCCCAATCATATATTTAGTTCTCACTGAATCTTTCATTATCAGGCAAGGCCCTGTCTTGCAGAGATTGCAATTGACAGTTTGTGCTGGATTCAATGAGGACCATTCCAGGCCCTTCACAGGATGGATTTGTGAATTTTGTACACTAAGGAATTTTAATTAATGTGCCTAAATTATCTTTCAATCTGCTTTTCCATGTGTCTGCTCCCTTTTCTCCTATGGCTTTTCTACTCATCTCTCTCTTTCTGAGTGTGTGTGCATGTGTTTATGAACATCCCTTCATCACAGCTCCCACTTGCTCATGAGTAGTAGCTTATTCATACCTTCATTTTATTTATGAACTTTCTTAACTTGTTTCCACCTTAAGACATTTCTGCTTCTGTGTAGACTACAGAGGGCAATTTTTGTTTTCATTCCTGAAGGAATTTTACAAGCCAAAGCCATTTTTCTTCAGAAGTGTTTGAGCTAAGGCTCAAAGAACAAAGCATGTGGATGCTAGACTGCTCTTTTCCTGGAAGAAAAATCTAGAGAGGGCGCTGTGGACAAGGCAGCTATAATTACAACTTCCTTTTTGTAGCAGAAAGCAAGATCTGGATCACAGAGTAAAAAACTATAATAAAATACCTAAAGGGCATATGTGACCTGAAAATTATTCACATTGTAATACTGAAGAATTGTAACAAAAGCCCTCAAAAGAATGATTATTTGCTTGTATTTAATGTCAAGTCCACCAGAGAGAAGAACTAGGAGCAACACTTGGGGAACAACTCTGCCCCAACAATTTGATTGACATACTTTGTCGGTCAACATTTCTTCTGTAGACATACTTTAATAAATATATAAATGTATAAAAGAATAAATATTCAGGGCCTAGAAGTAAATTATTAATAACAGACCTAGTCTCCGGTCTATAGAAAAATATCTTGGTAGAGAATTAAGAATGATCAGTGGACATTAAAGTGATTTCAGCTAACAGCAATTCTATGCATGTCATAGAACTATGCTCCATAAGGTGACCAATGGCTGATTGCAAGGCCTTTCTTCCAGGCACTTCTGGGAGGACTGGAGTTTCCAATCTTTTGGATAGAAGCTAAATGTGTTCATTCATTCCATCATCCAAAGAGTATGAAATAACAATCTTGTTTTTGACATGGGCATACCAAATCAGCATCTTATCAGTTTTAACTTAAATTGAACTCCTTTTCATTTTAGGAATACATCAAAATTCATGGGTAAAACATTTTGTGGCTCTCCAGAATTGGTGACAGTGTTGGACTGCTAACTTCAAGGTTGGCAATTCAAAAGCCCCGGTTGCTCCAAGGGAGAAAAATGAGGCGTTCTACTCAAGAAAGACCTATAGTCTTGAAAGGCCTATATAGAGTTGGGATCGACTAAATGGCAGTGCGTGTGTTCTGGATTTTTATATTCTTAAATTTTGTTTTTCAGACAAAGTTTAAATCTTCCTTCAAATTATAGTTTAAAGACGTTTCTTCTTTGCTGAGATGTGTCATCCTTAGACTTATTTGTCTCCCTTCATATTCAAAAGTTTTTACAGATTGCCTTCCAGTCTCCCTTCTGCACAATTAGGAATCTTTTCCTTGGGACTGGTCTGGGAGGTAAGTCTCTGATGCTTGGGAGGTAAAATGGCATTGTACTCTGTAGGTGTGTTAAGCAATTCGCTATCATTTTATTAGATTCTTTCCTAGATATTCTTTTTTTTTT
>NW_022111373.1:42602273-42633546 GCF_000313985.2 Echinops telfairi | reverse complement strand
GGGAAGGTAGATATAAAATGACCGTTTAGTTGGGCAAGGTGTTCTTGTATTAGGGGAGTGCGCATGAGGAGGCCCAATGTCCACCTGCCGCCCCACTAAGACAAATGAATGTTTTTGATAAATTTCATATATATATATAAAAATAACCAAACAAAAAAACAACAAAATCATTGCTTTTGAGTCAACACTGGCTCATAGCAACCCCACAGGATAGAGTAGAACTGCTTCTCTGAGTTTCTGAAGTGGAATCTGTTTTTAGGAGTAGAAAGCCCTGCCTTTTTCTCTTGAGACGGCCTGTGATTTCAGACTGCCGGCATTGTGGATCACAGCCCAATGCATAACCACCACACCACCAGGGCTCCCTAAATTTAGACAGGAAGCCACAAAGGTAGTAAAAGTTTAAGTAATCTGTACAGGCTGGATTAGGAACCTTCATCAAGGGAACAGGGCTTCCGGGTTTCATAAATCTCATTAGTTAGGGAACAAAAACATCTGTGAAACTGAAGGAACTTGCACCCTGTCTTTCAAGATCCGTTCTGGTCTCCTAGCAGAAATTTTCCAATCATGCATATTTACTAAGTGCCTGCTCTATGCCCACTATTTTCTTAGCATACTGGGAATGCAGTGGTGAGGACAAGGGACTTCTTCTCATGGAGTGTACGTGCTAGATATTGACAGCCAAGGCCAGCAAGCATCAAAGATTCCAGGAATGATGTCTTTCATATGGATTCCTGAAGGGATGTCTGTTTCTTCAAAATGTCTAAAGAAAACAAACCACTTTTTTTTTTTGCTGTTGAAAGATGCAGGAAAATCATACCAAAGTTGTTGAGCATGTATTATTGTATTCCCCTTAGAATTCTGTGCTCTATTTCAAGATTCCAAAATGACTGCTGTTGTTGTTGTTATTGTTTAAGTGCAATTGTGGAAGTAGTTTTTCATGATTCCTGAGACTTTTGGTTATTGAATCTCAATGCCATTTAAGGGACTGATTTAAGAACATCACATATCTGTGAATCTTTTAACCAGCTACAATAGGCTGTCAGGTAATCAGGGCAAAAGAAACTCAGAAATCCTTGTTTTTGACCTCTGTAGAAACCATTTTTAACATCCCCCTTGTCAAAACTTTTTGCCTCTAGGTTACCCTCTTGATATGGTCTTCTGCTTTCGACAAATGGATTACCCAACAGATATTTGTTTAATAAAATATCTTCACTATACTTCATTCCAGTCAAATCATGTTTTTTGTTTTGTTTTGCTGGTGTATAAAATTGTTAAAGAGAGCTGTTGCTTTCAAAGTTTTATATTTTTTTCAATCAGGCAACTTAAATGTCAACTTTGTGTGTGAAAATATAAATAATTCAAAAAAGTCTTTAAATGGTGAGCTCAACTCTAGCATTCTCTAGTGGGAGAAAGTGACAATCAAACTGTTCTGTAACATATTATCCTCCTATTCTGGACAATTTCCCCATATTTTAAGACTTATAGCCCTGGCTCCCTTGGTACTGTCTGATGGATAATATATGAGTGGCACAGAAATGCTGAAAAGTTACAAATAAATGCCATGTTCTCTCAAAGATTGGGCAGGTATATCTTCAAGTAATTTATTCCACAAAGGATAATTTCTTGGAATCATCTTGTTAGATGTGAACTCAAATGAAGGACAAATATTTCCATAAATACAGCACAACTCACATACTGAAAATGTCCCATTTTCTTGTAGTTCCTGAAATATGCCATATGTATTAATATAATATAATGTAATATACATTTGTTCTATGATACAAAATAGTGATGCAAAATATTATGTAGTGATTTTTAAGACATCTATTTTATGAAATTTAGGGTTCTTGCTGATAGTCAAGACTACACCATAAATATCGTGAAAATTAATTTTTGTCTTTATTTTATAAACCAAATGAGACTGCTTTAGTCATCTGATGCTCATCCACAGTGTAAGAGGTCACAGGTGTATTCATTCACCCATTACTCATTTATTGAGTTGAAGTAATTGAAAATGATTGTTCTGTGATGAGAAAGCTGCACCATTAGAAACCATTGAGATAGACAGATGAATAAGGCACGGATGCATGACAGAGGGAGACGAGTTCAGAGAATATAGAGAGGGATTCTGGTTGTAAGAAAGAGCAGGGTTAAAGAGGGCTTAACATCAGTTTGGATCTTGGGGAATGGGTGAAATTTTCAAAAAAAGGTAGGACTGGGAAGAGGTGAATTAAAACAGTGTAGACAAGTAGCTTATAAAGGAATGCAAGTACATGGCCTAAAATGATAGGCCAGATTGATTTGATAAATACATCGTGTGCATGTGTGGAAATAGAGATGACCTATGGGAATATTATACAGAGATAAGGTTGTAAATGATATAGGAGTTTTATAGGTCATCTTATCTATTACAATAAAAATAATGAAATCTTCCAAGGGTAACATTTTAAATCAGGACATTGGATACCTTCATCCCCACATTATATTTCAAAATACCTTAAGACATTTTGATTTGATTTGTTGAACTAGTTTGAATGTGACATTTGATTTTATAGAGTAAAGAAAATAGAAGAATATATAATAATTTATTGACCTGTCTTTCTGAGCTGTAAGCCTAAAGCAAAGCTATACAGCGTTTTCTGAAGTTACAGAGGCTTAAAAGGCTTTGATATGTCCAGGTACCTTCCCTTGTTTGATTTATTTCCTCAATCTTTTGCTTTAACATTTTAGTTACATTTTAGTATTTGTGAATATTATCTACATGGATTCCAAGGCTCAGTGATTTATATTTATTTTGCTGCTTTTGTTTTTTTCGGTCATGGCATTCCATGGGGTTTCTTTAATCATTACCCTACCATGAAACGGTCTAAGGATGGGCCTTTAAAGCAGCTGATTTTTGTTTTTCTCAGCATGCGTGAGACTGTTAAAACAGCTCACTCATTGACGAACAGATTTGATTATGTGGATGAGCAGCTCTCTGCTCCTTCAGTTACAAAGACAGAGCTCATCAACAGACTCTTACATAAACTGAGACATAAAGTGTGTGTTAAAATCCGATGAAGCAGCAAGCCGCGCACCTGCTACAACTTAGAGCTGCTGGATGGCTCAGCAACTGTCCCTTGTGAAACTTTGAGGCAAATAAAATGCAAATCCAAATGTGTCTTTTACTTTGCCTGTCACAAAACTTTGGCTTGCTAAATGAATCTCACACTAAGTGAACCATGAAAACAAAGTGAGCTCTTAAATATGCTTGGTGTTTTTGTGATTTCATTTGCACTATTTTGTCCTTTATAAACTAAAATGCTTCCTTTTGGCTTTTAGAATAAAAAAGATAAAGTTCAGGGTACCTGAAAAGCTTTTGCTACCAGATGGACTCTACTTAAATTTTACCTCAGTACAAAAATAGTTTGTTCTAATAATGTTATTGTATGATGCTCACCTTGCTGACGTGATCATTGAAGCCAAAATGGGTGCATAAGCAAGTGTGGTAAAGAAAGCTGATGGTGCCCAGCTATTAAAAGATATAGCATCTGGGGTCTTAAAGGCTTGAAGTTAAACAAGTGGCCATCTAGCAGGGAAACAACAAATCCCACATGGAAGAAGCACACCCACCTGTGTGACCATGAGGTGTCGATGAGAAGAGGTATCAAAAATTAAAAAACAAGCAACCAAACTGATGTGAAGGGTCCTGGATATAGTGGAGACCCAAGACCCCCCCTGTCAGATAATGGAGCTGTCCCTCTCAGAGGGACCACACAGAAGAGATGATAGAACCACATAACTATTCTCTAGTTCTATAATATTTCCTCCCCTGCTATTATATTTTTAATTTTTTACCTCATTAAACCATTTTAAATTTGTATATACTTATTTGTATATTTAAAACCGTTCAGTACATGAAAGTCGATAGATAACTGATGAGAAACAGTAACAGGAATAATGGCTCCCTGAGGGTACGGGAAAAGGGAGGAATGGGGAGCTGATAGCACTGCTGACACTCTAACTCCACTCAATGGGATAGAACTACAGAATTGTATGTGAATGGATATATTGGATTGTGTGAGATATGGAAAAAGAATAAAACTATTATAGAAAAAAATGGAATAAGAATTCCTAGGGGTATGGTGGGGAAGGAAAAGGATAAAGGGGCGTTGATATCAAGGGACTCATGAAGAAATAAATGTTTTGATACTAATTGTGGTAGCAATTGTTCAACACTGCTTTATGTGATTCACCAATAGACTGTTATGATATCTGTTATGAGCTTCCAATAAAATGATCAAATTTTTTTAAAAGTAAAGATCCTGCTACCTTTTTACATTCTCCTGTCTCATTGAAGAATACTAATCTTTTAAAAGGTCTACATGGAGTGAGTTTCTGTTTGTTTACTTGCATGGTCTAACCAGAGGCAGTGAGGTAGGTATTCTGACCAAGAAGACAGACACCACTCCAGGAAAAGCTACCTGGGTTTAAAATCGAGCTCTACCACTAATTATACCGGTGTGACCATGGACAAGGTACTTATCTGGCTCATGAGTCAGATGCCTCATTTAGTATAAGGAAGATGATACTATAGTACATTAACTTATAGTGTTTTATTAAGCTAGTATATTGCAAAATGTGGAATTGTCTAGAACTTAGTACAAAGTAATTATCAGAATCTTTTTGTCTTTATTATTTTGTAGCCCCATGCATACCAATATTTGGAAAATATATTTCCATAATAATTTTTACAGCTGAATGAAATAAGGGACACACTCTCTAGTGTTCTCGTGCAATTAAATCCATATTCTTGCCACATCTGTTTGTGATATAGGAGCTATTTGAGATGATAAAAATCAGGGGTTCATTTTGCAGATCCTTCCAACTTCAATTTGGAGCCTTCCAGTTATTTACCTGCTGTGCCTTAGTCAGCATTCCCTACAGCCTAGATGGATTGATCAACTGGGTTCACGTGTATAAATATGTCATTCCTAATGTCTTTTCCAGTTACTATGTAGGAAGTCAGAGATGAGTGAGATTAACAGAGTGAAAAACACCAGCTGTAATGATGCTCGATAAAGCTGTCAGGCTTTAAGTCATGGATTAGTGGCATATCCTGACTCCATAAATGAAATAAAATTTAAACCACACATTACACAGTGCTAGTCCCAGCAGCTCTTAGTGAATTGCAATCTTTACTGAAAAGTTTCCAAAGAAATACAGTGTGCTTTAGAGTGCTTGTGGGTTGGATAAGCTAGAAAGTCAGAATTGCAGACAGCTTACTTCTCTCATGTCTAAAGTGAAACAAATCATTTGTATATGTTTCATTGCAAATAAAATTCATCAAAAAGAAAACACAATCATTTTAATTAAAACTATTTTTCTATTTTGACATGAACTTTGAATTCAAGTTGTACAGTGACTTCTGTGTCATTTCTAGTTAATGTCTAATAACCAACTTAAGAAAAAAAGGTGGGGGAACGATCATAATTGTACTGTTTGTGAATTTTCATCTAGACATATTCCCTCCATAGCCAATTTTAACCTACCAACCAGACATATTGAACTGTAATGATAGAGAAAAATGCTTTTATGCTCCAATACATTGATGACTTTTTAATAAAAAATGCAGAGCAGACATGACGATGTAAAAGTAGGGTGTTTATTTGTGCATAATGTTAGACAGAGGAGGCTTGGGCTGAGTCTCTGGATATAAAAGACATGGTGCCAATTGTCTAATATAGCTGAAGATAATTCATAATTACTCAAAATGAACAATGTTTTTATTCACTCTAAGTTTTAAGCAATCATAAATTGTTCCAAGTAGTAGTGTATGCTCTTACTATATGTAATAAAATTTTAATAATATGTGTAGTTTCCTCCCTGCTTTTCTTATTTACTACCATATTGTTCTTCTGCCTTCAGGCTCCACCTTAAGTTTTCAGGTGGGTAGATCCTGTTTAAGACATGGTCTATTCATTGCTGATCGTTCTGATATTTTGATCATACAGATTTAGAGGAAAGAACTAAAGTTGAATTTGTCTGTAATATCTCACCCACTGCCATTTAGTTGATACCAACTCATAGGGACTCTATAAGACACGTGAGTACTGACTCCTGTGCGTCTCCAAGACTGTAACTTTGTATGGGAGTTGAGAGCTTTGTCTTTCTCCCATGCATCGGCTGGTAACTGCTGACCTTGCAGTGAGCAGTCCAACTTTTAATCACTGTGCTACCAGGACGCCCATCTCCTGAGATGTTTAGTGTTGGTGTCTTCCAAGACTGGCAGGATTCACTTGTGAGCACTTGTAAGCGGGAATCCCTGCAATGCTATCTTCCCCAAACTACAAACTCACTACTACAAACTACAAACTACAAACTTCCCCAAACTACAAACTGCAAAACACATCAAGTGATGTTGACACAAAGCAACCCTAAAGAACAAGGTTGACCTGTCCTTACCAGTTTACAAGATTATACATCCTTATGTGAGTAGAAAGCCTATCTTTGCTCCAGTGCCATTCTACGGTGTATAGAGTGAGCTCTCTGAGAAGCAGGAGGATGTATTTCATTACCAGCAAGAGTCAAGAGTGCAGCATGTCCTCTGGATGCAAGATACCTGAACAGTGATCCTCCTGGGTCCAGAAGACAGATGTAACATCAGAGGACCAGCAACATAATCAAGATCCAGAGCATGGAACACAGTGGTGGGCTTCGCAGCCCAGAGAGCAAGTAAACCAGCTTATGCAGCTGGGCACTTAATCGGGGAGAGATTTCAGACTTCTGGAAGTACAGCTGGGAAGCAGAGCTGAGTGCCTTTTGGCTGAGGCTCACAGCAGAGTGATAGGCCTTTGGGGTATCTATTAGCAACCTTGAAGGAATTTTATAACATGTCCTGATGAACAACTCTATCCTGAGCATTGTCACTTGTATGACAACCTGCTAACTTTCTTCATAAACCCTTCAATCATTCATTTTCTCTGTGAGTTCTGTGTGTAGCTATTGCAATGGACATTTGATATAGAGGAGAGAATGCTACATAAGATAACACAGGCCTTACTGATGAAAACCCGGGACTACACATATAGTGTGGATTATACCTCAACACAGATAAGACAAAAATTCTCAAAACTGACTCAATACACAGCATCATAACAAGCAGAGACAAGATGGACGTTGTCAAGGATTGATTTCATTTAGTTGGATTCACAACACACATGGCAACAGTAGTGAAGAAATTAATGACTACATTACATTGGGCATATCTGACACACAAGATGTCTTTAAAGTGGCTAAAGAAAAGAAGGGACAAAGGAAAGAATGATATATCCAGGGTGTGGTAGAGCACCGCTGAAACACACAACTATCTTCCAGTTCTTCAAGATTTCCTCCCTTACTACTATGGTTCCAGTTCTACCTCATTAACCTTGTTAGACTTGCGTGTGCTCCTTGGTAAAATTAAGAGTGTTTGATGTGTGAAAGCCAACATAGGTAGCCCACCAGTAAAAGTAATGGGAGTAACAGTTTCCTGAGGGCATGGAAAGGGGGGCGGAGTAGGGGGAGCAGATATCAATGATGACTATAACCCCACTACTCAAGGGGAGTGAACAAAAGAATTGTAGGTGAATGGATATATTAGATATGGGGTACCTCCCAAAACCGGAATATGTGTGTGTGTGTACATACATACAATAATAAGAGTTCAGAGGGGAGGGGAAGAGGGGATACGCCGGGGGGAGCAGATATCAGGGAAGTCAAGAAGAAGGAAAATATTTGGAAAGGGATTGCGGTAGCAAGTGTACAACACTGCTTGATGAGACTGAACTATGGAATGTTACGCTGTCTGTAAGAACTCCCAATAAAATGATTTTTTTTTAAAAAAAGCAGTGGTTCACTTTGGAAATTAAGCTATGGCTCACACAAGTCATAGGTACCATATTCAAAGATTGAAAAAAATGGATGCTTTTGAATTTTGATGTTGGGGAATATAAAGAAAATGTCAAATATTCTGGTAAACTTATATTATCTTTTCTTTCCATTTTTCGTTTTTGAAGCCCTCTCATATTAACCATTCCATGGGCCACCTGAAGTATGAACAATTTTGTCTTGGAAGTTGTACAGACAAAATACTCCTTAGAAGGATCATGATGCCAAGATCTCCTCTCACTTACTTTGCATGTGTTACCCTGCTGGGTGAAGTTGAGGGTCAACAAAAAGGGGAACATCTTCAACAAGATAGGTAGATGGGTACAGTCCTCGAAGCAAGGCTTAAACATAACAATTCTCAGAATGATGCGAGACTGGGCCGTGTTTTCTTCTGTTGGCTACAGGTTCAATATGAGTTAGAATTAATTGATTAATTGGATGGTATCTAATAACTTAAATAGCTTTCATTATTAAAGGATAAATTAGATAAGTGGTGGCACATACTGAAGTACAAATCTCCACACTCCTTATACACTCTCTGTTTTTTAACCTCATATTTTGTCTGAGTTAGATTTCCTCAGTGATGATAATTCTCAGTACACTGGGTTATTATAATGTTGATTTAGTAATAGCAAGAGACATAGTTATTCACTACAGTATATATGAATTTAAGGAAACCTCTTCATTTCAGAAATTTAAAGATGAGAAAAACATCTCATATTCAAAGATATTTGTCTTTTCACATTGGATATATTTTCTGTTAGCCGTTTCATATTGTTGGATGCAGGTCATCCATTTATTTCAATAAAGAACCCTACAGTCAGGTATTTCAGAATCAGAAGAGAAAAGCAGCCTGCGGTTGCAGCAGAATGTCCAGAAGGAGGTAATGTACAAGTACAGATTCTTCAGAGGATCCAAAAGAGCTGATTACTCCAAAAGTATCTTTCATATAAAAGCAGATAACCAACACATTATTGTTTCAAACAACAATGCTATGTTTTGGAGATAAAAGGGAGGAGACCTGATTAAGATTCAGTCAGTTGTCCCTTTTGCTGTAGTTTTGTAAAAGAAATAGGTTGTTTTCTAGTGGGATCCTTCTATGAACCCTCTACCATCGTGTTGATGCTGATTCAAAGTGACTCTGTAGGAAAGGACAAAACTGCTTCACAGGGTTTCAGAGGCTGTTAGATCTTACAGAAGAAAGGATTTCTTTCCTAACCTTCTTCCCTGGGTCAATTGCTGTCTTCAACTAACCAACCATGGGGTTAGTAGGTCAGTGTTTACCCCACAGTTCCACCAAGGTAGGTCCCTGGATCCTTCTGTGAGGTTGCTGGCAAATGAACTCCCTTCTTTTGATCTCCATCTTTTGTTCTTTGAACTGCTGCCTCCTTCTGGTCCATTAAGAAGTCCTGATCCAGTAGTGCAGGGGTTCTCAACCTGTGGGTCGTGACCCCTTTGGGAGGGAGCAGTTGAACCACCCTTACACAGGGCTCACCTAAGACCACCAGTAAACACATACATATTTCACAATATATAATTACATATTGTTTTTTGATTAATTGCTATGCTTTAATTATGTTTAATTGTGTTCAATTTGTAACAATGAAAATGCATCCTGCATATCAGATATTTACATTATGATTCATAACAGTAGCAAAATTACAGTTATGAAGTAGCAACGAAAATAATTTTATGGTTGGGGTCACCACAACGTGAGGAACTGTATGAAAGGCTCAATGCATGAGGAAGGTTGAGAACCACTGCTGTAGTGCTTACCTATTGGCCTGCTAACAGCAAGTCGGAGGTTTGGAACCACCAGGTACTTTGCCGGTGAAAGACTGGGCTTTCTCCTGTAAAAGATTAGTCTAGAAACTCATGGGAGCATTTCTACCTTGTCCTATAAAGTCACTGTGAGTCAGAATCCAGTCAATGGCAGTGAGTTTCGTTTTGTGGTTTTATGGTCCAATTTGACTATTGCTTCTTTCTGGAAACCATCACTGATTCTTGTACCTTTCAGAGTCAATTTCTGAGAAGAAATTCATATTTTAGCTACCTCAAAATTTTATTATAGATCAAATCATATTAAGATCGAAACTGTGACAAAATTTCAGGACAAGAATTCCAAAATTGCAATCTCTTGACTGATGACAATAGCACAGAGAACCAATAGCCAGACTAGTTCTTCAAATGGTCAATTTCCACGTCTGCTGAAGTGCAATCCCAGGTTCAGGAGGATTGAGACTTGAATGATTGATTTTCTTGAGAAAATAATGGGAGAGGAAGTACATGAAACAGCCTGGGTAGGAGACCCAGCCTGGGAGGAGTACACATCAGGTGAGTGTGTGTCTGCTCTAGGAAGACAGTGTTCTTATTGTCGGTTGACTTCTGGCAGGATGAAATGCCTAGGAACTCTAGAAAATGTGCACCTAGTGACTTTGATCTTGTATCAGAAGGAGTAAAATGTATAAACGTTGGCACTGAGAAGGAGTCGCAGTGGCTGATGTACTTTTGATATAGAGTGTTTATATCAATCAGATGGCCACCTAGCTTTTGGACTATTTCAGGACATTTATTCTGTGTAGATTCAGCCTCACATTTTATGCCATCATCTGTGTAATTGTTCTTTATGCATTTCATTTCTTTTCTTGATTTTATTAATACCATAAAAACATTTAGTGATAATGTATCAACAAAGAAAAGATACCTTCTCAGTTAAATTTCATCTTTCCAAGTCTCATTTCCAAGTGTGCTAACAATGTTTCAGGTATGTTGAAAAGAATTTTATATTAATTGAAGAAGTATTTTAATTTGCAATGTAGAATAATATTAAAGCTGAAATGGAATAATTTTAACTCATTTGACAAAATCAAAAGAGCCTTCGATGGAATTGAGTAAAGTAATTCAGTGCTAATCCAAGATTGAAAGCAGACAGTGTTAGACTTAGGAATGAGCTTCTATCGTAGACATTGTGGTCTGCAGAGCTTCTGGGTTCTATCAATGGTTTGAGCAGGGACAGCCAATACGCAAGGGAGGTCAGAGGTCGGCTAGAGGCTGGAGGCCTCTTGCATGGCTCAGTCAGGATTAGCCCTGGCAGTTTCTGCTTTTTCTCCTTTGCTTTAATGGCTATTCCACCTGGTCTCCTGAGACATATATACCATGCCTCTGCAATCCTACAGTTAGGCTTCTAAAATACATTTCATTACAAGCATATTCTTCCTATTTTTCTAAAGATGCTTAGCTTGCAAGAAGGGGGAAAGGGTGGATTATTTAAGTGGCAAAAGGCTAACATTTTCTACAAAATTGATTTGGCAATATATCAACTTTTTAAAGAGAAATTGATTTTTTTTTATATTAAACTGCAGCCTTGGTGATTTTGCTATGCACTTTTTATGGGTGGAGTGGGTGATGATGTAAAGAAGCAGAGTGATATATGCTTGTCCATATTCATCTAACTCTAAATTTCTCAATCTATCATAAGTAATAAAGAAATTTTCTAAGCAATAAAAAACTCACTTAAAATTTTATACAAAAGAATGAAAATGTAAGGTTCTGTATAGTCCACTATACCTTTCAAAGCCTACTGCTGACTTCTTTTTGGAATGGCATAATCTAAGTTTTCTTGTCTATCTATCTCATTAGTCACTACACCCCAAAATAAGAGGGAAAAAATCCATAGTGCACATTAAGCCAACCGACTCTGCAGTGTTCAGTGGAAAATCTACTTGGAAACGCTCGTCATCATGATTCCCATTTGATGGATCTCCAAGATCTTTGTGGCATTAATTATTGAACACTGGCATTCACTGAAACGTGTCCTTTTAAAACATTTCTGATAGACCTGGGTGACTCATTAGGGTTTTTTATTTCCATGGTACAATTAGAATCAGCCATGTTTCATCTTTTCAAATAATTGGCCTTTGCTCTAATTCACCACTGGCACATTGGTTTATTTATTCCCGTCCAAAGTATTGTTGCTAATCCCACTGAGTAGGTTCCCGACAGGTAGGCTGCTGAAGAATGAAGGCTGAAAGTTGGACATTGTTTACCCTCCATTTTTTAGAGTAGCTGCATTTTTTTTAATCAGACACACAAGCAGTTTTGTTAGTCTTTGTCAGTTACATCAACATACTCTTGTTCAGCGTCAACCACAGCGATTAAATGAATATATATTCCCAGGAGTTTCTTCATGCCTTGTGTGACTGGTGGCACTTGAGACTGTGCTGATAGAGGCGGAAGTCTTTGGATGACTCAGACTGAAAAGGGAAGTGGGAGAATCTGAGTTCTTACAGCATTCTGCAGGTGGGTTTTGCTGCCTTTACATTAGACGCTGGGTTACTTTTCTTCCACAAGCTGACTGCTAAGAGAGGCTACAGTAGAAACCTCAGTCTTTACCATCTTGAACTAGAAGGATATCGGTAATAGTGTCTGGAAAATAGTTCATTTTTTCTGTGCTTTGTTGTGTTAGATGGATCTCATGTGGTATTTTCTAGGATACCAATGTTGATTTTTCTTTCTTTAGCCACAACCTGGGAATCATTAAGAAGTAGTTCTCTTAGGTCTATCTGAATTAAATTCATGGTCTTTAGGGTATCGCATTAAGCACAAAAAACGTTTTTGAGAAGAGGCTTATTCTCAGAGAAATGTCTCTCTTACAGGATACTCTGGCAAATCTGCCGTTCTCTGGTTGAGAGACAGCAGACACAGCCTCTCGGTCAACTAAGATGAACGATAGGTGTCTGGTTATGCCTCTCGCTCTCAAGGGCTGAGGGCAGAGACACAATGGCATCACAATTCTGGGCAGCAGATTCAGTGGGACCAGAGATATGTAAAGCACTTGAACTCTGCTTCTTTTCAAGTGGCCACTTTTCTGCGTGCTTAATATCAGATTGTTAAATAAATCTAGAATAGTCTTCCAGATTGGTAAGATTGGAAGAAAAGTTTTTGTATTTAGCTATTTCCCTCTCATTTTTTGGGGAATAATGTAAGTTGATATGTTTTTACTTATGTGTTGAATTTCAATGTACATTTTTACAATCCTTACTTTAAAAGGGGCTCTCATTTTTGCCAATTTCTGTTTAGAATTTAGAGGGTGCCTCAGGTTTTTGATCTTCTACCACTTTAATTTAGGAAAATGGTTTTTTCAAGTGTAGCGTCTCTGAATGTGCTTGACAGATGAATGGTGGTGACATTTTGTGTATCTCTTTTTTTGCTGGTGACTGATATTATCTTGTCTCAGAGAAAAGCTTTTCTTGATTTCTACTAGGATTTTGGAAGTATCACACTGCTGGAGTAATTTTGCCTTTTGTTCATTTAAAGGTTTCTATTGTACTTGGACTTGGAATAGACTTGACTATATGAGTTTGGCTTTCTGCTTTTATCTGCATTGAAGCTCCTGCCGTGTGATTTTTTTCCTGATAATGATTCATCAGAGTCATTAAACATGACCGCTGGTAAGACTTTCTCTAGCTGGTCAGAGATAACTAAAGAAGCATCAATATTTTTCCTTCTGCCTACTTATTTTCTGTCAGATGGAAGTTGTTTCTGCTCTTGAAGGAAAGAACAAGAATCCTGCTTCTTGTTCATGGAAGCAGATGGGTGCTGAGTTCTAGTTCCCTCACATTTCCCTAATCCTCCAGTCTGATGACACACAGTTTCTCGGGGGTCTCCTTGGACTTTTTTCTTCATTATTTTCATATTTTTTTGCATGCTGGACCTGTTACTGAGGTTCATTTAAAAAGGAAGCAAAAAGAGGTCTCTGTCTCCATTTAGAAAGCAGATGTTACAAATTCCAGGACGATATACAACATATATTCTATGGAAGTATTTTAAGTAACATTTTTTCATTGGTTTCTCATATGTCAAGGTATTTTTCTAACACTTTCCATATTTCAAATCAATTCTCATAATCCAGAATATTGAGTGATAATTTTAGTAAATAATAATTTAACTTAGCCTTCCTCTAAAACAGCAACTTCCAAAGGCAGGTAAAGTGAAAAATTCAGTGAAAATATATGCAAATACAAATATTTTAAATACAACTCTTTTATAAAAAGCAAGTTACAGGTATTTAAGCATAGTATTATAATACTACAGGTTCAATTAAGCTCATTTACTCTGTCACTGCTAAATAATTGCCCTCGTGGAGAAATAACTGAAGACAGGAATGTGATGGCTACGTGTGGTGAAAAAATCAGATGGTGCCTCACTAGCAAAAAGAAAAGTGTCTAAGATCTTAAAGGCTTGTCTTAAAACAAACAACCATTTAAGTGAGGGGCAAGCTAAGTCCTGTGGAAGAAACACAGCACTCTGTGGGATCCACTGATTGTAAATAATCAAATCCAAACTGGAGGAGAGAACTATATTCAAGCTTAAATTCTGAACACCCAGTTTGCAGAAAGCTAGGGATTACAGTGAAAACCCAAAATCCATTTGCAGCATCTTCATGAGAATTAAGTCCCTGGAGAATCTTCTCTGACCACCGACCAAGGTGATAAGTAGCTTTACTATCAAACAGAGTGTACTGGAATGTGGATTAATTATGGATTAATGAAGATTTAGTTAGGATAGCATTTTACACCTTATTATTTGTTCTCTTTTTTGACCCATTTAAAATTCATTCTAGTTCTTATTATTTTGGGGCTTTCTTTTGGGTTGACATTTTTCTGTGTTTTATTCTGTTATTGTGGGGGCTGTGGTTGGTGTGCTTTCTTTTATAAATCCTGGATAAGTGAATCTATAGAGACAGAAACTGGATTAACAGTTTGTTAAGGTTATGTCAAGGGTGTTTAAGAGGAAATGGGAAGCTAATAATAATAAGTACAATAACTAAGAAATTGTCCTAAAATTGATTGTGTGATGATTAAATAACTCACTAAAATATGTTTTAAACCATTGCACTGAATACTTTGTGACTTATATGCCAATAAAAATTAACATTTAAAGAGAAAGGAAGTCAATGCACCCAGATTGAAGGTATGTGATAGCTTCACATATTTCTTTAATGGACGTTTCTATGATTTTGTAGCAAAAAATACCTTGAGACACTGAACAACAAAAGATACGAGTAAAGCGGATGGGAGTGGGATGACTTCTGGACAGCCTTTGAAACACGGGCCTATGTTTCCCTTTGCTTACAGTAGAACTTTTCATGGGATGGTTTCCCAAAATTACGTGCCTGCAAATAATGAGTGATGCACACTCAATACACAGTCTCTACCAGTCATCGCTAACCTTTTGCTACCACGTGTTAGACAGGGTTCTCTAGAGAGACAAAACCAGATTGCTAATAATGATTGATAGATAGATAGATAGATAGATAGATAGATAGATAGATAGATAGATAGATGATAGATAGATAGATAACACAAGAAATAAACAGTTAAATTATAAAGCTGTACACGTGGCTCAGTATAATTCAAACGTGTTAAGAGTCGTGAGACACTGGCAGTCCTTCAAGTCTTGGGGGCTGCCAGGTAGTCCTCTGTAGAGAGATTCAGATTCTCCAGGCACCGGCAGCCAACAGCAAGGCAGGTCACCAACAGTCAGCCAGGTCACCAACAGTCAGTCCCCAGCTCAAGAGATGTAAATTCCAATTGTGTGGTGAAGCCCAGGTTTTAAAGGGAACTCAAATTACAGCGACACAGTCCACAGGTTATGTGTCCCACAGATAGTGTAGCTTGCAAATTGAGACACAGAACAAGTAAGGCAGCCGCACACTGGCTTACTGGCAAGAGACAAGAAAGGCGAGGCTCGCCGAGCCATTTATCTCTCCGCCCTTCAATCAATCCCACATGTATTTATTGGCCAGGCTGGCACAATAAACTATCTCATACCACATCAGCCTAGTTCAGTCAGAGCTTCTGATTTTCCAAAAAGAATTAGAGTCTATATTTCTTACACTGTGAGATCATTCTGTCTCTAAGGATTGATTCAGGGTTTTGTTTGTTAGTTTTTAACTTTAAAAACACTCTACCATTTAAGGCTAATAAATGTAAGAGCCCGTCTTGTCCCAAATATTGCCAATTTGCAACATCTGTTTTATTATTTAACATGTTACTGTGAGAAAGTTGTGAGAATGAACACGAGACACCTTGTGTAAAACACAGTGAATAAAATATGAAGAGGATGAATTATTTAAATCACCTCTGAAGATTATTATTTATGAAAGAAAAGACAGAAAACAGACAAGTTATTGTATCGTGGATATATATGACTTTTCTCAAAAAATATTTTAAAGGCATTGCTTAAGTAAAAGATTGGCAATCATTTAAAAACTTATTTTAACTGTTCTTAATTGGAACATCATTTTTTATGGAATGATGGAATGTTTCTTAGAGTATATGAATAAACGCCTGTCATCCAGTTGATTCCGCCTTATAGTAATCGTGTGTCAGATTTCAAAGAGGGTAGTTCTTAACCAGAGCACAGTTTGATCTTTCTCCTATGGAACATCGGTGGGTTTGAACTGCCAGCCTTGTAATTACCAGTCCAATGCCTAACCCATGGCAACACCAGGTATCCTTAGTGAATATGAATATTAACAACAAAACTGTCTTATAAAATCTTTCTAGATTGAATTACACTGTTGTTGTTAGGTGGCTTGGAATTCAGTTCTGACCCCTAATGATCCCGTGTACGCAAAATGAAACACCGCCCTGTCCTATGCATTCTCATAATAGTTCTGTTTGAGCCCATTGTGCAGCCGCAGTGTCCAAACATTTCACTGAGAGTCTTCATCTTTTTCTCTGATCCTCTGCTAGCATGGTGTCCTTTTCTGGGAACTGGTCTCTCCAGGTAGCATGCAACAAGTGTATAAGACATTCTCACTTCTAAGGAGCATTCTGGATGCATTTCTTCCAAGACAGATTTATTTACTCTTATACCAGTCCATGGTCCTTTCACTAGTCTTATCTAACACCATCTTTTTAAAACATTTCCTCTGGAGTCTCCCTGTTCATTTTTTAACTTTTGCATCCATATGAGGTGATTAAAAATCCCATGACTCAAATCAAGCACATCATAATTCCCAAAGAGACACCCTGGCTCTTCAGCACATTTAGACGTCTGTGTAGCATATTCGCTCAATGAGCTGTGTTAGATTTCTTTACTGATGCTTCCATGAGAGCAGATTGTGCATCCAAGCAAACTGAAATTCTCGACAACTTCAGTCTTTGCTCTGTTTTTCATTATGGGTCCTGTTGTTTGCCTTACATTGAGTTAATGCCTAGTGGAGGTTGCCACCCTGGACCTTCATCAGCAAGTGCTTCAAGTTGTGTCATCTACATATTGCAGACTGTTAATAAGTCTTCCTGCGATGCTGATGCTCAATTCTTCTTCATATAATCACTCTTCTCTGATTATTTGCTCAGAACATACATTAAATTAATATGGTGAGAGGATACAACCTCGACATACACCCTTTCTGAGTTTAAGCCATGCAGTAATCCCCTGTTGTGTTCCCACAACTGCCTCTTGATCCATGTACATGTTCTGTCTGAACACAATGAAGTGTTCTGGAATTCCCATTCTTCTCAAGGGTATCCATAATTTGTTATAATTCACATGCATGCAGTCAAATGACTTTTCATAGTTAATAAAAGAAAAGAACTTTTTTTCAAATTGGGGCTTTTCTCATATTTTGTTATTGTTGGTAGCCTTCTTGATCCTCTGTTATGCATGCTTCTGTTTTTGGAATATGAAAACCAGGCTGGGTGAGTCTATAGAGACAATAACTAGATTAAAGATTCCTGGGGGATATGGCAGGGGAGGTGCAGTGGCAGGTGGGTGTAATGAGGAACTAATATCAAGGAGCACAAGAAGAAAATATTTTGAAACTATTTGTGGTAGCGACGGTATTCGCCCCAAACAAACCACCATCACTCGATAGATTCCAATGGAAACGTTTTAACAAACTAATGGACCACTGGACGCACTCACGCATCTTTGCCAAGAAATTTGGGGAGAGATACCTGTCCAACTGACTGGATGAGATCCATAAGTATGTCCATTCCAAAGAAAAGTGATACAAAAGAAAGCAGAAATTATCGAACAACATCATTAAAATCACATACCAATTACAGAATATAATTGTGCTCTTTCAGAACCTATATATGGACCACGAAGCAATCTTTCTAACAGAGAAATGAAATATTGTGTGGATTTAAATCAACAAGGAAATACTCTTTAGATTAAAATTAAATTATATTTATTCAATCTGTATGCTGACCATATGTGTGGGCTAACCACATATTACAGTAGGCAATTATTTACTTATATAGAATACATCCTTATGTGAATGGACACTATTTACACAAACAATGGGATTAGTGGTCAGGAAAAACTTACAATAACATTCACTGACAGTGTCAGACTCAGGTCTGCCAGAATAATACATATCTTAATAAAACAAGCAGGGCATTGAAGTTGAGAGTAAGTGTTATTCCACCAACCTTGATGTAGCTGTCTTCTGCTTTTACACAATTCTTTTGATGCTTCCTACTTCATTCAAAATTATGTCGGTAGAATCCTGCATGATTTCAACTCTAAGCTTGAATTTTTTCTTCTATTTCTTCAATTTAAGATAAGGTTGAACAGGCTCTTCCTTTCTGATTTTCTAGCTCTGGGACTTCACACATTTCATTATAATATTGGACTCTGTCTTCCCAGGCTGCCCTTGAAGTTTTGTGGTCAGTTCTTTTGCTTCATCACATCTTCCATTTACTTTATCTACCCTATGTCAGGAGCAAGCTTCAGAGTCCCTTCTGACCTTCACTCTGATACTTTCCGTCTTCTTCAGGACTGTTTTCTCTTCTCATCTAGTCTTCTGTCATTGGTGGCCCATGAAGCAAATCTGGGTTTGAGATGTTCTCAAAGTTCAGGTGAGCGATGCTCCAGGCTGTCTTGGCCTCTGATAGTTTTGTTTTTATTCTCTGGAGCTTTAGCCCAGGCTTGTACACATGAAGTTGATGGTTGATTCTCCAGTGGCCTCTGGTCCTGTTTCAGCAGCTGACCTGGGACTTTTCCACTGTTTCTACCCACATACGTGGTCCATTTGATTCATGTGTGTGTTCTGATGAATCCATGTGTATAATAATCACAGTTTATGTGTATAATAATCACAGTTTATGAATCCATGTGTATAATAATCACAGTTAAATGAAAAAGGAATTTGCAACGAATAAGTCACTGGACTTGCAAAATTCGATCACTAGCTCATGTCTGCCATCAACGCGGTATTTTAAAGCTACTCCTTTTCCTTCCTCTTTCCAAAGTTCCAAGTGTCGCATCCCAGTTTCCAGTAAGTATCAATGCATCTCAATTGCATATTTTATTACCTTCAGACTGTAAAAGTTGGGAGAATTCTTCAGTTTCTTCATCACTAGCTCTAGTGCTTTGTGAATAAACGTGGATAAACAGTTCACATTCTGCTTATTCGTGGAGGTTTGCAGCCATTTCTTCTCTTTGAGTCGTATCCCATCAGCAAACGAATGTCATGAAAACTTATTCCCTCCATATTACTAAGGGCAACTCCATTTTCAGGTGGCAGCCCTTTCCTTGTCATATTTTGAGTGAATTCCGACCAGAGGCATTTGTATGCCAGCACTATATTTGACAGTATAGGCTATACATTGGGCTACTGACCACAATGTTATCACAACATAAGAGGTAAGTGAAAACGAGTAGGAGGAAAGCACTGACAAGTTTCGGGTAAAAAAGAACAATTTTAGTTTTATAAATACATTAAATTAAATAAATGTCTAAATACAAGCACATATATAGTGTTTTAATTACCCTATTCATATTCCTGAATCCTCACTTCAAAATATAAATTAAGCAGAATTTGTAAATGTGATGTGGCCCTCGTGAATCTTGCCTATTGCTCCAAATGGCCCGCGTTTTAGTTGAGTGTGACAGCCCTGCTGTAGACCAATGGCTGTATCCTTACTGTTTATTGATCCTGACTTGAGGTCACCTATTCTGGACTGCCAAAAAAATAAATAAATCTGTCTTAGAAAAATTGCAGTAAGAATGCGCCTTAAAGACAAGGGTGGGGAGACTTCATTTTACACACTTTGGATACATTGTCAGGAGAGGCCAGGCCCTGCAGCAGGATCATACTTGGTACATGGTGGGGGGTGAAAAAAGGGAAGACCCTCAACGAGATGGATTGACAAGGTGGCGTCAGCAATGGGCGCAGGCATAGGAACCACAGAACTGGGCGGGCGGGGGGGCGGGGGGCGTTGTGCACAGGGTCACCATGGTTCAGAAGTAACACAACGGTACCTATCAACAATTACCTTCCTTACCAAACCCCCATAATTGTGAGAAAAAGGAGAACAAAGAACATGTCTCTGAACCTCACCGGGGCAATTCTGCTCTGTCCTATGAAGTTGCTATGTCAGAATTGGCTTGATGGCAGTGAGTTTGAGATATCTGACCATATTACACGCTCATCCATAAGATTTTCAGTGACTAATCCATTAGAAGTAGGTGGTTTATACTTTCTTCATAGCCTGTTCGTTGTCTGGAAACGCCACTTAAACGTGTTCACTTTTAGTGACCCTGTGTTATTTCAGATACTATTGGCACGGCTTCCATCATCACAGCAACACACAAGTCACCAGTGTACATTAACTTGATAATAATAATATTGCAATATTATTATTAATTGAATGGAAGCTTAGAATGTTTTCTCTTCTTGTTCATTTAATTACTTCATCATTCTCAAAAATGCTACTGGTGTAGGTTCACTAATATTACTTATCACAATACTATCCTCAAACACACCAGAACATTTTGTACATCAGTACATATAAAGCACTGCTAGCTGTGAAAACAAGTGTGTACTTGCAGACCATGCAGACAAGGCTGTGTGATTTGAAGCTTCGTTCTTACTGGTTAATAATGACAGCTTTGACTGGAGCATATTGGATGGTTCACTAGCTAAATTTAGATGGCATTTTATCCTTGTCAATATATTGATAAATGTAAACTGGCATTTTAAAAAGTCTTGTCTTATAACCACAGGGGTGTTTTAAAATCAAAATAAATCTGTTAAAACATTACACACACAAAATGTATAACAGTCACTGTGTCACACTCTTTGACAGTGTAACCTTTTCTTGTCCCCTCACCACCACCTCCACAATCCAACAACCCCCCGCCCCCCAACCCCCCTGACATAAATGCCTGAAACACAAGGTCAAAAGCAGACTGAAAGTCTTGGGAATTGTAATCATTTTCATTTGCCTCTGCAAGCCAGAATGACTAGATTTCTGCTTGGCACATACTGAAATGATCTCTAGCAGGCTTGCTTACAATCTTAGGGCTATCTATGGAAATGGTGGTATTAAAGACCTGGGATTACGTGTCAGCAAAGCCCCTGTGCAGAAGGACTGTTTATAGACTGAGAGATTACCTTCCATCATGCTGATTATAGTTTTACACTTAAAATAATACCTACCTGTCAGGAATATTTTGGTTTATAGCGTCTTTTAATTTTATGTTACTGTGTATAAACCAATTGTTTTTCTGTTGTTTCTGACCCATAGTGAACCTATAACCTCTTTCCATTGCCTGAACTTCAATTTGTGGAAGTAGAAAGATAGAACTGAAGTAGTTTTGCAATATTGCATCAATATTACATTATTAGTATGAGCATCTTAATAGCCTATGCTTGAAGAATTAAAATTTTAACTTTATGTTATCCACAATAAATATCATTGGTAATTAATACAGACACATATCCATTAAAACAATAGCTCTTTCTTATAATTCTATGATATTTACATGCATTTATATCCTCTCTTTTATAGACTTTCCTGTTATTTAAACAAAGTAAAAATCAGAGTATTTAATTGTCTATATATTTATAAAAATTATTGAATTGTTCTTATATATTGTGGTCTTACATAATTTATGAAGTTAGATTTAATCAACAGATTTCTGACTAACAATTCATTTGCCAATTTGATAGTGTAGATTCTTTGGTATTGTGATAGCTATTTCACTTAAGGTTTTCTATTATTGTACGTACTTCTTTTTTGCTTCCCCATTTAATTTCACTCTATAATGCATTGTTATATATTATGTAAACATTAAAACGTATTTTGATTTTTCTTATTGTAATAAAACGATCTAACTTTGAATAAGGAAAACTGAAGAAGAAGCTAGGCATTATGGCACTGGTGAAGTACAGTGCCATATTGAATATTGAAAGTACAATGAATTGCCAAAAGAACAAACAAATATGTCTTGGAAAAAGTACAGCCAGAATTCTCCTGGGAAGCCAAGATGACGAGTAATCTCACGTGCTTTGGATATGTTATCAAGAGAGTCCCATCCTTGGGGAAGGGAATTGCTTGGTAAAGCATAAGGGCAGAGAAAAAGAGGAAGACCCGTTATGAGAGGATTAACACCGTGGCTACAACACTGAGATCAAACAATTGTGAGGATGGCACAGGACTGGGCAATATTTTATTCTGTTGTACTGACTAGATGGCACCTGACAGCAGCAACAATTTTTTAAATGTATTATTAATTGGGAGTAAATACATATATTATTCCACAGTTCAGTCACATCAAGCAGAATTGTTCAATTGCTACCACAGTCAGTTTCCAAACATTCTTTTTCTTCCAGGACTCCTTGACCTCATCTCCCTTTTATGCTCATCACCACCACTGTGTCCGCCGCCCACCCTGAATCACTTATTCTACTTGCTGTCCCTGTAGGGTCATCAATCTTATGTTTCATATACCGAAAACCATATAACACACTTCAAGAGGGTGACCCATGACATAACATCTCTGAGATAACCCCCAAAATGAATAAACAAAAATGTAGAAAATGTTGAAAACCAGATTAGGTCCAGCATGCATCGGAGTGGGGATCAACTGACAAAGTTTTAACTATCCAATCAGGTTTAACCCTTTGATCTTCTATACTCATCTCTCCACTGCACTCTGTTTAGTAATCGCTATCCTCCCCTCTCTCAATTTGGAATAGAGGGAGATCACCAGAGGCTTATTTTCTATGTAGATTCCACAGATGTATCTTGGGTTCCCACCGTGATCCATAGCCTCTGCAATGTAGGCTCTAACACTAATATATGCTTTGACTTCAGATTATATGATTTATAATCCTTCCGTGACTGATAATGGTGAGCTTCCTCCATGTGGATTTAGTTGATATCTCACTTAGATGGCTGCTTGCTTGGAGACAAGCCTTTAAGACCCCCGTCACTATTTTATCTAGTAGCCAGGCACCATCTAATTTCTTCATCACATTTTTGAAGTTGATCTAAATTCAATGCTGTCAAGTTTGTTGACCTATTAAATTAAATAGAGCAGGGAGATATTTTTCTTCATTACACTATCATGAGGATTATATTTAAATTTAGTCAGATCAAACTCTATAGTGTGAACACACAGCTGTATAAATGGGAAAAGTTGACAGTTTCTTGTAGAAGATCAATTCAATTTTTTTAACCTTTGTTGTGAAATGAAGACCTATTTTCCCCATCAATGTTATCTGTACAGACAGAATAAATTGGATTAGTATTTGGGGGACGGTTGCACCCCAAATCAACAGATATCACCTCAAATAGGTGCTGCCTCTGCTTAGAACTAAGTGTGGTGCTAATTACTTCACTTTTAAAGGGTTAGGCTATCTGCAAAGATTTAAAGAAAAACAGCCTCCTATGGGCAAACTGTATCTTTGGATCCAGAAATTCACTTTTCTCTGTGTAATTCAAAAGTAATGAGACCATATGGTAGCCAATTCGGGCAAAAATTCCTTGTGAATCCACTTCTACTCAAAATACATCATATCACAATATAAATTAATTTTATGTTTCTTCTTCCATAACACTTCAAGGTTCATAGCCTTCTGAAAATGACATTGATTGTGCCCTTATTTAGTGGAGAACATGGCGCACTTGATAGGTTTCAATGATTCTGATTGCTTTCCCCTTAGTAGCCGCTACTGCGCTTCCATGACACACTCCGCAAAGACGAGCTCTCTTCTTGGAGACCAGTGTGGAGGTGAGGGTGAGGGGAACATTACACACACAAACTTAATGCCTTCTTATCCCCATGTTAGACATATTGGGTGTTCTAACTTCAGAAATACTTCAAAAATCACTCAAGTAGATGATTGATTATTTCTCTCTGGTCACATACGATTATAGTAAAATGCAGCCTGCTGCCCAGGGTTTATCAGAGTACTTTGGACTTTGACTCTGAAAGTCTGTGTTTACTGTCTAGCTTTGACGTTACTTGATAACTCAAGCTACCATAACCTCTTGAAGCCAAAGTTCCATTATTTCTAAGATGGAAAATAAACCAAATTCTACCTCACACAGTTGTGTTGAGGTTCAAATGAGAAAACACAATTGAAAATACATCGTGAAATATAAAGGAAGAAGAAAGAAAAGAAAATCCACTGTAAATTGTTCCAGACAAATGATATTTATACTTTTTAGCATTTTACTAGAATATATACATATGTACTTATCTATTGGATTACACAAATAATTGGAATTAATTTGTGGTCCACATTGCAAAACTGTTGATCATATCAGAGATTCAGGATAGTGCTTAGATAAAGTTGATTGAATCAAATCACATTTTTGAGCTGGAAGTTTCCGAGATCATTTGAGTTCATTTTACAGGTGAACTGTAAACAATCCTTGCTTCCTGCTTCACACTAGCCTGGCTAATCAAGGCTAGAATTTAAGCTATTTGTCTCAAACAAGCTTTTCTTTGAAAAGTCTCCAACACACTCAGTACAGATAAACTGAGATTGCTTTAATCATACATGGCAAATTCTATAAGGAACCCTGGTGGTGTAGTGGTTATGCGTTGGGCTGCTAACTGCAAGGTCAGCCGTTCTACACCAACAGCTAACTGAAAAGTCAACAGTTTGAGACCACAGGCAGCTCAGTGGGAGAAAGATGAGACTTTCTATTCCCGTAAAGAGTTGACAATCTCAGAAACTCACAGGGGCAATTCTACCCGGTGCTACAGGGTCACATGAGCCGGAATAGACTCGATAGCAGTGAGTTTAGTTTGGTTTGGAAACAATTTTCATAGTTAGATTGCATATTAGCTTCAAGATGGGAAATTGAAGGAACTGTTGAATATATATATCCAGTGTTTAGAATAGCTCTTGGCACTTCTTAGGCAGCTAATGTGTGAATAAATAAGTGAAGTAGATCAGCAGTACCAATCTGTACCGAGTCATGCTTTCAATAATAAGCCCTCCCTATATTGCCAAATGCATTACTTACTTTTGCTACCTATTTACTTAGTTTGTAGAGTGTAAATAAAGGTTGTACTTTTTGAAAAATACATTGCTCATAGTTTTTCCTTTGATCTGTCTTGCTCTGTTCTTCCATAAGAGTGATCCAAATAAGCTCCTGGTAGTGCCTAGAAACATTGACTAAAGACCATAAGTAAGGACTAACTTTTAATTCTACCTTAACTAAATGGCAGCAAAGATTTCTCCTGATTTTCATGTTAAAGTTGGCACTACTGTAGCCACATTATTTATGCTGATCCTATCCTAAGCAATGTGAATGATCGAATCAGGTGCTTCTTAGGATCCCAATCTCAGTTTGTGCCTTCTCTTGTCCTTTGTGTGGAACCTTCTTATTCTTAAATTGTCAGTCACTTTTTTTATTAAAAGATTTTAGGCCTTATTTATTTTGTGTAATAAATGTATCCTAGATCATGCAATCCCTGCTTGAAACTATCAAATTGCTCTTGTTTTCACTTTGAGAAAAAAAATAGTATGGGCCTTATGTTTTTACACATATGCATAAAATATACTTTTACCCACAAGTAAAACATATCACTACCTAGACCTTTAGGTATATATTAAGGAATTCATTACACATACAAATTTTTGGTATTTATATTTTAAAATAATTTTTGTGGTAAATAGATAATTGAACTTTGGATAGTTACCATAATTGTCATTTTATAAAACCAATTCTAACACATTTGATGATTTTATGCTGGATTTTTAAGTCATTTTTTAAAAGGTGGGTTTTAACTCATTTATTTAGAGGATAAAGAGGAAAAATATAAACAGAAAACCTGATCAATAATTTTCCATCTCAGAATTAAATAGAGATGAAATTATTCTTAGAAAAAAGTTGAATGGTTAAGATTTTTTTGAAAGGTATTGTTGGAACATTTTGCCAGTGTCACTTTTCTGAAAGATTATTTAAAATTCACTATTGTATTGTTCACCTGAAACATTTTCCTTGAAATAACTAGCAGAATGTTTTATTACCAGTAAAAAGGGAAATATTCATAGGATTGTAGATAATAATCCCTTTTTTAAAGTCTAAGTCTGAAAAGAAAATCAGAAAGTTCAACCATCTAATACAACTTGTCATTCCCATTGGCTTTAGTTTTCTGCAGAATCTGAAATGACTCAGTGCATTTCTGGTGACTTCATTGTTCTTGATTTCATCACAAAGCACATGGTCTCTCTGCTAAGAATTTAAAGGAAATGTATTCATATTTAACAAACTCTGAAAGGCTCATGTTTTAAGATATTTAAAGAAAAATTTTTTTTGAATTTTGAAAGTATGTTTAAAATGCATAAACCTGTACTACTTGTTCTAGTGTTATTCTTGATTCAAAATAGGATGCATTTTAAACTCTACTATTTTTACTGTTTTAAAAATGTATTGTATAGGAGTCCAAGTCAAAAAGTATTACTAGAATTGCAGTTCATACGTACATGGATTTATTTTAAATAAATGTATTTAAAGATACTTCTGTGATTAGTGGAATATATTTGTTTTAATCTTATTAAAATGCCTTTTTAAAAGTCCAATCAAAACAGTGGCTTCCAAGGATTACATTCAGAAATCAGTTACATTCAAAGCAAAGATCTCAGCTCACGAGATTATGCCAAATTATTTTTTGAGGACTCTAAAGGGGTGAGCTTGCTACATTTTCTCAAAGGATGCAGGATAACCATGACTTATTAGGAATAACTGTTCAAGAAAATTAAAATTAGTCTGATGAAAAAAAGTCAGTAATGTGGCACTAAATAATTATTTTTCCCATTGTGAAAATGTACCTGATCATTCCTAGGTGGCACCGAGGAATGCCCCTTTAATACAATATCCCTGATCTCTCTCTCATATTTCTTTTCATTCCCCAAAGTCAAAGAACATTTAAAAGGACAATAATTAAAAACTTTCAAGATGTCAAGATTGACATTCTGATGTAAAGTTAAAGAGGGTAGAATTCTTTGGGGAAAGACTAGAGAGGTAGAAACACAACTGCAGAAGTGTAGAGACAAGTTGTGGTTACTGGATGCCGTTGAGTGGGTTCTGATCCATAGCCACCCTGTGGACAACAGAACAAAACACTGCAGGGTCCTGTGCCATCCGCATAATCGTTCCTGTACTGGAGCCCACTGAGGCAGCCACTGGGTCAATCCATCTCCTTCCTTTTTTTCCCTGCCCTTCCACTTTATCAAACATGATGTTTTCCTTCTCCAGAGAGCGGTCTCTCCTGATAACATGTCCAAAGTATGTAAGACACACCTGTGCATCTGAGGAGCACTCTGGCCTTACTTTTTTCCAAGACAGATTACTTTGTCCCCTTAGCAATCCATGGTACTTTCAATATTCTTCTCCAGCACCACAAATCAAATGCATCTTTTCTTCTACCATCTTCCTTATTCAATGTAGGATATAGGTCACCTGTCACATGCATATGACACAATGAAGAATACTATGGCTTGAGTTAGGCACACCTTAGTCCTCAAAGTAACATGCTTGCTCTTTAACACTCTAAAGAGATTTGGGCAGCAGATTTACCTACTGCAATACATCTTTTTATCTTTCGACTGCTGCTTCCACAAACATTGATTGTGGATCCAAGTAAGACAAAATCCTTGACAAATTCAACCTTCTCTACACATCATGTTGTTACCTATTGGTCCAGTTGTGAGGATTTTGGTCTTCCTTACATTGAGTTGTCCTCCATACTTAAGGTTACAATACTTGATCTTCATCAACAAATGCTTCAATTCTTCCTCACTTCCTGCAAGAAAGTTTGTGTCATCTGCATATTTCAGGTTGTTAATAAGCTTTCTTCCAAACCTAGTGCCACATTCTTCTTCATATAATCTAACTTCTCTGATGATTTGTGCAGCATACAGATTAAACAAGGATAATGAGAGGATACAACCCGGACACACACATTTCCTGATTTTAAACCATGCAGTATTCCCTTGTTCTGTTTGCACAACTGCCTATTGATGTGTGTACAACTTCCAGAAGTGTTCCAGAATTCCCATTCTTCTCCAGGTGATCCAATTTATTAGTCAAATACTTTTGCACAGTTAATGGAACACAAGTAAACATTTTTCTGTTGTTCTCTGCTTTGATCCAAGATCCATCTGACATCAGCAATGATATCTCTTGTTCTACCTCCTTTTCTGAATCCAGCCTGAACGTTTCACAGTTACCTGTCAATGCACTGCTGTCACCATTGTTGGCTGGTCTTAAGCAAAGCTTTACATGTGTATGATATCTATGATATGATTCTATAGTTTGAGCATTCTGTTTGGTCACCTTTCTTTGGAATGGGTCAAACATGGGTCTCTTCCAGTCAGTTGGCCAAGTTATCTTCTAAATTTCCTGGCATCGATGAGTGAATGCTTCCAGTGCCTCTTCAGCTTTCTGACACATTTCAATGGCTATTACATTAATTCCTGGAGTCTTGATTTTGCCTAATGCATTCAGTGTCGTTTGAATTTCTTCCTTCAGCACCATCGATTCTTGCTCATATGCTCAAATGGTGGACCATCCACTAGTTTATTTATTTATTTATTTGGTACAGTGACTGTGCATTCTTTCCATCTTCTCGATGCTTCTTGCATCATTCCGTATTTTACTTTTAGAGTATCTTTCACAATTGCAGCTTGAGGCTTGACTTTGTCCTGAGTTCTTTCCATTCCAGGTATGGTGAGTGTGCTCATCCCTATTGGTTTTCATATTCCAGGTCCTTGCACATTTCTTTATGATATATGACTTTGTCCTCTCAAGCTGCCCTTTGAAATTTTCTATTTAGCTCTTTGATTTCATCCTTTCTTCCATTTGATTTACCCACTCTACTAGAAAGAGCAAGTTTCAGAGTCTTTTCTGACACCCACTTTGATCTTTTCTTTCTTTCCTGTCATTTTAATGACCTTTTGCTTTCTTCATGAATGATGGTCTTGATGTCCTCCCACAGTTCATCAGGTCTTCTGTCATTAGTGTCCGAAGTGTCAAAATTGTTCTGGAGATGTTCTCGAAATTCAAGTTGGATAGACTCAAGCCTAAATAGGTCACGTTTAGTCTCCTGTGAATCTGTTTTCATTTCCTTCAACTTTATCCTGAACTTACATTTGAGCAAGTGACAGTATGTTCTACAGTCTGCTCATGGTCTGCTTTTAGCTGTGGATATTGAACTTCTCGATGGTGTCTTCCCACAGATGTAGTCAATTTGATTTCTATGTATTCCAACTGGAGAAGTCCATATGTACAGTCATCTTTTTGTTTTTGAAAAAAGTTATTTGCTATGAAGAAGTCATTGGTTTGGCAAATTCTATCATGTGATCTCCAGCTTCCTTTCTATCACCAAGTCCTTATTTTCCAACTCTATTTCCTTCCTCTTTGCTTCCATTTTTTGCATTCCAATCACCAATAACTATCCATGTCCCCTGTTTGCAAGATTGATCAATTCCAAATGAAGTCATTGTAGAAATCTTCAACTTATTCATCACTAGATTTTGTGGTTAGTGCGTAAAGTTGAATAATAGTTGTGTAGATAGGATTTCCTTGAAAACAGATAGATATACTCTTATCACAGAGAGCATTGTGCTTCATGATAGATTTAGCAAGATCCTTTTAGACAATGAATGTCCCTCCGTTTCTCTTGCATGTGTTATGCCCAGCATAGGAAATAATATGATTTTCTAGCTTAAAATGGCCAATTCCAGTCCATTTCAGCCCAATAATGACTAGGATATTGATATGTATGCATTCCATTTTCTTTTTCACCACTTCCAATTTTTTTAAATTCATACTTTGCACATTCCAAGTACCAATCACTAGAAGATTTTGGAGCTGTTTCTTTTTACCTTGAGTCGTGCACTATCAGCAAATGAAGATCCCCAAAGCTCAACTTCACAGGCTTTGCCTATCCCATGTCACCATGCTCAACTCCCCTCCAAGAAATCAACTCCTCTTCACCACATTTTCAGTGTAGTTGGACTTGAATGACCTGCCATCTCTGAGCAGTATCTCTGACAATGTTCTTCCTTTGTTTAAGCTTTCAGTTTTGACAATCTTCGGAAGCAGTGCAAAAGATTTTCAGAGGCTTCTTTATGCGAAGTGGAGAGCTGAGCCCTTCTTCGTTGTCTGGTCTTATCTGGCAGCTCCACTGAAACCTGCTCACTTTGGGTCGCCACTCTGGCATTTGAAATAGCAGTGACATAACTTCCAGCATCACAGCAACACACAAGCCACCACAGTATGACAAACTGAAAAAACAAGTGGTGGGCAAGTGTGGTAGTTACATAATCGTGTGTCAACTTGGGGGTATTAAGAGTGTAGGGGTGGAGTCTAGCCTGTCAATGAGGTCACAGCCTGATGATACCTCCTTGTGGGCGTGGCCTTCCTATGAAGAGTCTGGGAACTTCTTCTCTTTCTGCCTTTTTCTTCCTGTTGACAAGCCGCATGGAGACTTGC
Organism: Echinops telfairi; assembly: GCF_000313985.2. Classification (NCBI taxonomy): domain Eukaryota; kingdom Metazoa; phylum Chordata; class Mammalia; order Afrosoricida; family Tenrecidae; genus Echinops; species Echinops telfairi. Next base: position 42,602,872 of record NW_022111373.1, on the reverse strand, counting down.
TGAATCCTGTCAGAGCCCAAAGATGCTTCTACCATCACCAGATCCACAAGCCTTGCATCCACTGGCCTGTGATCTTCCTGCATTTTGCATTATTGCTTGTTCTATGTGCATCTGAATAGGGATTTATGAACTAGTATTGGATTTATAGGTTAATATTGGACTTATGGACTTGATCTACACTGGGCTGGGATGTTTTCTTAATATACAATTTTCTTTGAAATAAAGCTGTTTCCAAATGTGTGCATAAGCAAATGTGGTGAAGAAAGCTGATGGCTGCCCAGCTATCAAAAGATATAGCATCGGGGGTCTTAAAGGCTTGAAGATAAACAAGGAGCCAACTAGCTCAGAAGCAACAAACTCACATGGAAGAAGCACACCAGCCTGTGTGACCACGAGGTGTTGAATGGATCAGGTATCAGGTATCAAAGAACCAAAAATCATATCATTGTAAATGAGGGTGAGTGCAGAGTGGAGACCCAAAACCCATCTGTAAGCAATTGGACACCACCTTACAGAAGGGTCATGGGGCGACCAGCCAGTCAGGATGAAGGAAATCAATGATGAAACATGCAACTTTCCTCTAGTTCTTAAACGCTCCC
>NW_022111373.1:42599017-42600251 GCF_000313985.2 Echinops telfairi | reverse complement strand
TTGACAAGGTTAGACAAGAAAGACATATTATCTGAAGGAATTTTTAAAAAGTTGGGGATAGGGGCTTTCTGTAAAGGGCATTAAAAAGTTAAATGCAGAAAAAATATAATTGAATGGGATTTATGATTATTTTTATTTTTTTATTTATAAAAATGTATATTAGTGAAATAAAAAACACACAAAATCAATATTTTAATAACATTTAGAACACTCAATAATTTAAGTAAATGAGGGAATGGATGAATTGAAAGTGATCACTTATTTCACTGCTACAGTATCTATTCTTTGTTTAGGTTCATGCTGACAGGTGCCCCAGAAATCATCTGCCAATTCTTTCATATCTTATTTTGGAATTGGCAGGAGACACAGGAGGTCTCCCAAGGAATGATGCTTCAATTCTCTCTTCACCATGGTAGGAATCTGATATTGAAGAATTTTCTTAAGACAATTTCAGTCTCTGATGTGCTGTCACTTTTTAAGAAATAAATCTAGTAAAAGGGGTTCAGCTATATTTGGAAAACACTGAGTGCTTACGGCAGACATAGCCTGAAGAATTTGGTGCTCAAGTTTGTGAGCTGAATGTAATGTAAAGTGAAATAAAATTGTTCCTTGGGTAGCATAACCAAGTGTCTTGTAAACTAGATTAGTACAGTTTGGTCCTTTGTGAAGCATATTCAGGTCTAGTTATCTTTCATAGGGACTCACAGTTCCTGACACCTCTCAGAGTATCTGGAATGAAGCTGGAATTTGGTCACTTATTATAATGGTGTCAAAAGATAATAGGCCAACTCCTACTCTCTTTTATAATTTTTTGTCAAAAATTATAGTCATAGTCCCTCAGAAGTGATAGTTGTCTTATCTTGAATTCATGAGCAAGTCTTGAGGCTGGGGGCAGGGGTGTTAGGGGGAACTCCCATACTGTAGTTCTAAGATTTCAAATCATAGAAATGGGGAATACTTATCTTAAAATGTTATTTAAAAATTTAATACTACATGTACTTGATATCAGGCATTCTAATATATCAAAAGAAAAGATTCAAAACATGTTAGAAGCAGTATAATTTGGACATAGAAATTAATACTATCTTCTGGATTTTTTTAATCAGTATATTGGGGGTTCATACAACTCTTATCACAATCCGTACATACATCCATTGTATCAAGCACATTTGTACATTTGTTGTCCTCATCATTCTCGAAATATTTGCTTTCTACTTGAGCCCTTGGTATCAGC
>NW_022111373.1:42595463-42597701 GCF_000313985.2 Echinops telfairi | reverse complement strand
AAAGAAAAGAACAGCAACAAACAAACAACAACAAAAGACAAGCCTATAAATAGTTCAAGGTCTGTTTGTTGACTTTTAGGAGTGTTTCAGGTCAAGTCTGATGGGGTTCCACACCCTGGACCCAAAGTTTATTTTTGGTATTCCCAGGGACTTCATTGCTTTTCCCCCCTTGCTCTTCTGTTGCATCCCCTTAATATTTTGTCCCATTGTGGTGGGGCCAAATCAGTCACAATCCCTGCACTGTGTCTCCAGTGTTGTCCCCCATAGCACTATGGGTCACTGAGGGACATCCTGCTTCATGGTGGGGCTGGCCCTATTGTCCTCTCTGTGAATTGGTTGCTTTGAGCAGGAATTTCATCCTCTTGGCTTGGTGGGCCAGGATGTGTTCCTCTCTCTCCCTCCCCCTTTGTTTGCTCCTGTTTGATCTGATCAGACATGTCTTTCTCCCTGAGCTGTAGCTTCAATGCTGTCCTCTGAAGTGAATTCTTCTGCAGGGAGGTGTGCCTGTCAACAAAGTTGGGATTGGGGCGGCCCCTGAGACCACTCTACTAGTTCCCTGCTTCATGCCAGTATGTTGCATTCATGTCATGGAGCACTGTTGAAGTCTGGTCCCTCTTTCGCTGTGGAGATATAAACAATATCCACCCTTCGGGTTGGTTAGTGCCCTGATCCCCCACTATCCCATGTCTTTTTTTTGTTTTTCTTATCCCCTCCTTTTTAGTTGGCTGTCATATGTATCCCAGGATTGGGTCTGGCCCCTGCTATAGTAACTGGGCCTCACCCAAGGAATGTATGCACACAGTAGCTTTTTCCCTATGGTCCTTTTGCATTTGTAAGCTTACCTCAGCAGACTTATGTTGTACTTGCTCTCTTGTGCTTGGCTTATTTAGATTAGCATAATGTCCTCCAGTTCTTCCCATGTGGCAATGTGCTTCATGCGTTCATCACTGCTCTTTAGAGATGCATAGTACTCCGTTGTATGTATGTAGCACAGATTTTTAATCTAGTCATCCATTGATGGAAATTTGAGTTGTTTCCAACTCCTTTCAGTTGTGAACTGTGCTGCAATGCACATTGGTGCACACATTTCTGTCTGTGGTTTGTTTCTTGCCTCTTCTGGGTATATGCCCAGTAGGGGGATTGCTGGGTCGTATGGTAGTTCAATGTCCATCTGTTTTAGATATTGCCAAATCTATTTCCATAGTGGCTGTACATACCTACAGGTCCACCAGCAGTGGATGAAAGTTCCTTTCTCACTACAGCCCCTCCAACACTTGTTACTTTCTGAATTTTTGAATTGGGCTATCTTTGAGCTTTTTGGGTGGTATCTCATAGTTATGTTAATTTGTATTTCTCTTATGGCTAATGATCAGGAACATTTTCTCATATGTTTATTGGCCATTCTGATTTCTGCCCTTGTGAAACTTCTGTTCACATCTTTTACCCACCTCCTCAGCAGGCAATTAGTTTTTTCTTTTTGGAAGCTAGCAGATTACTGAAAATTTTAGTGTTAAGGCCTTGTGTGATGTATCATTGCTAAAGATGTTTTCCCAGTCCACGAGCTTTCTTGTTACCCTCTTGGTAAATTATTTCAATGTACTCAGCTGTTTTATCTTCAGTATATCCCATTTGTCAATTTGTGACTCATCTGTATTTGTGTGATTCCCTATTTCTGATAGCCTATGTATTCCCTGTGCCAAAGTTCTCAGGTTTGTCCCAATTCCTTCATTGATGGCCCTACTAATTTGAGATTTTACCTCAAGGTCTGTGATCCACCTTGAGTTTATTCTTGTGCATGGAGTGAGGTAAGGGTCTTGTTTCATTTTTCTGAAGGTAGATATCCTTTTTTTTTTCCCAACACCATTTGTTGAAAAGGGCATCGCTTCCCATTTGATATTTTTTGAACCCTTAAGAAAGGTCAGTATGCTGATAATTTTATTTCTGGGTTTTCAGTTCTTTTCCATTGGTCTGAATATCCGTCATTATACAAATACCATGCAGTTTTGACCCCTGTGAGTGTATAATAGGTGCTAAAGTCAGGTAAAACAAGCCCTCTCACACTGTCCTTCTTGAGAAGTTCTCTACTAATTCTAGGCTTCTTCCCTCTCCATATGAAATTGGTAATGTTTTTCCAATTCTTTCAAGAAAGATGATGGTATTTGCATCAGGATAGCATTAAACATATAGTGCCTTGGGCAGAACTGACATGTTTACTATATTGAATTTTCTGATCCACAA
>NW_022111373.1:42579800-42594724 GCF_000313985.2 Echinops telfairi | reverse complement strand
TTTATCCTTCTGTGTCTTCATTCTTTCCCTAGCCAACCAGTATTCTGTTCTTTAGAGGGCAAGTTGGATGGTCCTCTCAGGGGACACTGGTTGAGTGGTTGTGAGCCTGAAAGCATGATGCTGCACTGAATGATCTCCCAGGAAGCCGTGGTGTGGCCCATGGCAGCTTTGGGCACTGCAGAGGAAATATGGGGTGCCTGCTGCAACAGGAGTGCCTCAGTTCATAGGTGGGTGTACCAGCTTTGGTATAGAGCACCACGAATTTCCCTAGTCAGCTTGATCACTTCAGAGGTTGGGCAGAGGTTCTCACAGGGGTGTGGTGTGTTGCCTTAGGCCATGTGAGGCACTACAGCAGGTGGGAGGAAGTTCCCTTAGCCATGTGGGACCACAGACCATGGGCAGGAGCTCCCCCAAAAGGAAGGCAGTAGTTCCCCCAGCAGCCTTGGAGGGTAGGTGTGAGTCTCCCTGTGGTGGGTGGTGGGTGTAAATTCCCAATCCCTCTATTATGCTGCAGAGAGTAGAGCTCCCTCTGCCCTGCATTATGCTGCAGTTGGGTGGAGGGTAGATGTAATTGCCCTGGGCTTAGGGGAGTGGCCTGGAGGTCAGCAGTAGCATGTGAGAGGAAAGGGAAGAGAAAAAAAAAAGAAAATTGAGCCCGCTGAGACTGTGGGGGGAGGTAGAGAAGAGAGAGAAGCAAAAGTAAAGTAAAGCTAAAGCTGAGCCTGATAACCTGACCATGGGGATGGAGGAGTTTAAACCCTACCCAGAGTTGGTGCCAAGGTGTGGCTGGGTTGAAGTAAAGGCCTTGGGCTGTCCAAAGAAGCCCACTTCTGGCTGAGACTGTGGGGGGGGGGACTAAGGTTAAGCTTTAGCTGGCCTCCACAGTGGTAAGCCAAAAGCCCACAGCTCCTCAAAGCCTGGTCAAGCTGTGCTACTTATCTTTATAGTGCTCCTCCTATGACCTGGCTGTGTGAAATTTTCCTCTCTGCTTGTCTCTTGCGCTGATTTCTGTGGAGTCCCTCTGGTATATGTTACTCCATCACCATCTTACTGGAAGTCCCAACCCTTGTGGGATGCTCACTCTGAGCTTTCTCAGTCCCTATCTTCTGGATTCTTATGAAAAATTCTACAATGGGTATATATTGTTATAATTTAAAATGATTATAAAAATATGTTACTTTAAAATTCTAAAAGACTTTTATATGAATGAACCCTTATTTGTGACACCTTATCAAACCAAAATAATTGCCATCCATTCAATTCTAACGCATCAAAATCCTATAGGATACAGTAGGACTGTTGCATGTCTTCCAAGCCTTCAAAATACATAAATAAAATTTTTGTTTTGTATTTGGTGAATGCTTGCAGAGTATACAGATTTTGATTCAACTTTTTATATACATCTTGTTTCTGGATTGTCATGTTTTTCCCCCCATATATATAGATAAATGTCGATGCAAATTAATTTATTTCTCAATGTTGTCAACAGAACTAAAGGTGTAAAGCACCATTTTTCACAGTACTGAAATATCTTTAAAGGACATTTAATTTTTTCCACAATTGCTCACTAAGAATAAGTAGTCAGGTCTCAAATAGCTGATGTAACCTGAAATGAAAGAGCTATGGTGTTACTGAGTAATAGTTTTTCATAAAATTTACTTTATTTTCATATTAAATGATGACATATGTAAACTCTGAAGTTAGGTACACAGCTCACATTAAAATAAAAACAACTAACAAAAGTAAAATACCCTACAATTGCTTGTAGCTGGTAGTTTGTTGTCTTGGATGATGATAAATGAGGATATATTCTTTTTGTTAGGTATTTGAGAGTGATTGCTGTGAAGAGTGGAGTAACGTAACCTTGTACACAATGGGGTGTTTATCTAACCGAGCTGTACCCAAGAAGTAGTCATAGGCATCCCATGCTTCAGGTTGTACTGTTCTACTCGGTATGCTACTACCATGACCCTCAAGAAGGCATTTTCCTTGTTTAATTTCTTCTTCAGATTTAGAATTACTGAGTGTAAATTTAGTTAGTCACACTTGCAGAATGTTGCATGCAGTAAATATCACTGTATGAAGAGGAATCTCTTTACTCAATTCAATTACAATTAGAAACTTGAGGTACACTAAAAAAAAAATTTTTTTTTTAGAGGCTAGGTTTGAAAAATGTGCATTTATGGGTTTTCTCAACTCTGACCTTAACCAGTGCTGGGATTTTAAAACCTGTCTGGAGAAACCTGTTTCTGTTCAACTCAACTCCAACTGACATTTTACATTCTTTCTTGTTGGCTAACTGTATTTGCCTGAAACAAGACAGGATGTGATAATTTCATTTCAACATTTATAAATCTCAAACAATAAAAATTTTTTTTCTAAAATGAACTTCTGTGGACATGAAAAAATATAAACATTGAAACGTGCAAGCATTTAAACATGTCATTAGATACCTGGTAACAGCAAAACAAAGTAGGAACAAGAGCTTATTGAACATATTTAAGAATTATTTTTTCCTGTTTTAGGCTTCCAATACCTATTTATTAAAGAATGCCTTTGAGTTCTCTAATGAGGAATACCATCATCTTTTTTGTTTATTGTTACAGGCAAATTTTGCTTCTCTGAAGATAATAATCCTCGAATTGCCAACTGTTGCTGAGTTCAAATGGCATCTTCTTAATTTTGAAGTTGCAAGCTTAAAACCTACTTACAGTAGGGCTAAGTAAACTGTCTTTATATTTCTACAGAAACTTCTGTGTGTTCCCTCAAGACATGAAGTCCCTCTGACTCCTTCATTGAATTTCATGTCTTATTCCTTAGAGGCAGACCTCATCAAATCTGCTGATGCTAGAGTTTTGGACTACTCAAAGCAAAACCCTATGTATAAACTTCATTTAATTCTAAATTAGAATGACAGAAAACTGATGTATAAGTATACTACTGAACTCTAAAAAAATGATAAGTAAATATGAGACAAATATAAAATATTGTTACAAAATCTTAGAAATCTCTATTAAACAAAAACAATAAAATGTGAGACTATTGGTTAGACACATCCCCTATCTAGGTCGAAACACTTCTGAAGATGGTATTTCTACTCTCCAACCTGCCCTTGAAGAATTCAGTACTCTTTAATTAATATATTTCCAAATAGCAATTTTGGCATGCTCAAGGGACTCAGATTGTGTTCCTTTTCAACGATCTTTGAATTTGGAGAACAAAAGGAAGTCTAAAGGGGCAAAATCAGGACCATAGGTGGATGAGGTCAAGTTTCTCAGCAAAGTTCTCGTAGAAGAGGCCCTTGCTGCTGTATGAAGGGCTTAGAATGCCTGATCTCCTCTGACTTCATTGGGGCAAGAAGAATTAAATAGTTCAAGGCCACCACCCTCTGACCTTCTTTACCTATTCTGATACCAACTGTCCATCCTACAGCACTCACTACTCTGATGGGTTCAATAACTCATTGCAATGGCCACACAGAGCTTGGACACTACTCACAAGTATTGGGCTTATAAGGAAGTTAACAGGTTATAATTCAGGATACAAAATGCTCACAATATAGTTACTAAGTGAAGACAGTATTTTCTCTGTCATGCTAGCAGGCATACCTCTATCTGGCCCTCAACCTCTCAGCCATGCAATCTCCTGGTTCTACCAGTGTCTCAAAGCCCTTTCAGCACTATTGATAATGCCCAAGAGGCACTCCGTGCTTTGTTAAGTACAGGTTGGCCTAAAGAAGATCAGCTCAAGCTCCTTCAATTAAATGCCAGCTGTACCTTGGGCTCCCGTGGAGGGTGTTACAAGTGAGACTCCAACCCAAAGGCCTTCAGCTTTATTCATAGCCCACCCTCTGGCTCAGCTGCTGCCTCTCCTCTGAGCTCACAAAGCTCTGTCTCCTGCATCACAGAGACCAAAAGACATGCTGTATTCCTGACACCTCTTTCTGAATGATAGGAAATCCACATTCCTGCTTCAGAGATTGCTCATTTTATAGCCAGCAGGATGGTTAAATTGACCAGTCCCCATTTTAGAGTTCCAAGTTTTTCAGTAACAATTAACTGTTAACAATATCTCAAAAGGAATCATATAATCCCGTCGGCATCTTCTCTTCCATCTTCTACCCAGATCTTGGAGGAAAAGAGGAAATATACCCAGTTGGCTAGGTCCCACTCAGTCACTTATTGAGAGCTAGGAAAAGTATGGGCAGCAGAGTTGTATCAGGTAAATTACCCTTGAAGAATGATCAGGTACATTACCATGCTAGAAAAAAACAAAGCTTTTTCTCACTAAATCATTATTCAGTGTTCTTACACTAAAAAATTACAATAAGCCCTTGTGATTGCCTTTGTCTTTCAAAAGAATCTGAAAAGATTCTCCTTTCAGAATCCCCAAATACAGTAGAATGGTTGCCATAACCTTCTGAGCTAACTTGGCCTTGTTTATAACTGGCCCAAGTGATCCCCTCAGAAGCCATTGTTTTGAACTGGCCTTGCTCTCTGGATTGTACTGGTAAATCCAAGACCCAAACCTTGTTTGTCCCTGCTAGTTCCACAGAATTGTCTGCATTACCTTCCATCTTGCCTGAAAGACTGATGAGGAGATGAGCTTCTTGAGTTAGTAGATCTTCACACAATGCACTCAGCACTCATTCAGCTGAGAGCTTGGCAAGACCAAGATGATTGTTTAACATTTGAAATACAGAACCATGTGATACCCTAACTTGAGTAGCTATTGTATCAATGAGAATTCTTCAGTCTTCTTCCACTAGTTTCTAATAGGCTTCAGGAGAAGTTTCTTTATTCTTTGTCATCCACAGTCTTTCTTTCCTTGGTTGGTCTTTGAAGTCTTCCTCGCCTTCCTTAAAACTTCTGATAGATCTAAAAAATGTTTTATACTGGGTAGTACCCTTGTATGGAGCCCTGATGGTGTAGTGGTTAAGCAGTGGGCTACAACCTGCATGATTGGCAGTTGTGCCAGAAAAAGTCCTGGCTTTCTACTCTCATAAACAGTTACAAGGTCAGACAGACATAGGAAGTTGCTTTCTGTTGGTATTGAGAGAGTATTCTTGTGAATTTGTTGTAAAGCTGTAATGATTTAGGAAGATATCCACTTAAGCATTTTTAAACATTTGATAATAAACCTGACCTCTAATTTGTTTTTCCCCATGGCACATAAGTATCCTTTCTATTTGAATGCACCCTAATGAGATTAAGACAAATGTATTTTTGAGAGAACTTATCTGCAGCCAACCACCGTTCACAGAGACATGCTTAGTGAAACAAACAAACAAACTCCGACCTGTATAAACCGATCCCCCAGTGAAAACAAGAACAACAGGCAAACCTCACTGTCATTGATGTTGACTCATAGTGACCCTAGAGGCCAGGGTAGAACTGCCCCAGTGGGTTTCAGAGACTGCCACTCTTTACCGTCTTTCTCCCTGGGAGGGGCTGGGCATTTCAAACTGCGGACCTTCTGGTTAGCATAACTACTGTGCCACTAGGGCTCCACAAAGCAATACTTTTTAATTACCCAGGTATTTTGAAAACACTCAAAATACATCTTTTTACTTCCTAAGAAAACCTATGTTTTGCTGATAATAGCTAAGGTAAAGGCTGTAGGCTAGTTTCTTCAAATTGTTCAGAGGAAAGTAATGAAGACTCTCTTAAATGTTGCAGTGGAGATATTACCACCATCAACTCTATTTCAGTGGTTAACTTTATTCTTAGCTCTTTTCGCAATGTCAAACTTCATTACTTGTTTAAAATTCATAATGTAAGATTCCTTGAATTTTATTTGAGATTATGTGTTCACTTTGAAAAAGTGTTTGATAAAAATAGTACTGGAAACATATAAGAGCTTCAAAAAGGCTTCAAATCAAAAGTTTTAGAGGATGAATATTTTCCAATAATTTTAGGATAACCTAAATTAGAATTGTGGTGCTGGAGATGAATATTGAAGTCATAAATGGACTAATAAAATGGTAAACTGATCTGTATTAGAAGTAAAGCCAGAGTGCTCCTTAGAGGCAAGGATGGCAAGACTTTTTATTACATACTTTGGACATATTAGCAGGAGATCAGTCTCTGGAGAAGGACATCATGTTTGGTAAAGTGGAAGGGCAGCGAAAAGAGGAAGGTCCTCCTTGAAATGGATTGACCCAGTGCTGTCTCAATGGGCTCAAGCAGAGGAACACTTGTGAGGATGGCGTTGGACGTGGCAGGGTTTCATTCTGGTGTGCATAGGATTGCTATGATCAGACCTAGCTAGATGACACCTAACAACACCAATCTCTGAAAGTTTGATAGGAATATTCGGGGAATCCCACTGGTCTGACTTTTTTGGTTGTTTTTTTGTTTTGTTTTTAATGATTGATTCAATTTCATTCTTTTATTCTTTTTGTTATTGGTTGTTCAAATTTTCTACCTTAATTTGTGTTAGTTTAGGTAGGCATTGTATTGATAGAACCTTGTCTATTGCTTTTAGATTCTCAAATGTGATGGAGTATACTTTTTAATAGTATTCTATTTTGATCCTTTTATCTCATTTGTAACCTATCTCACTGCTTATTCTGATTGTTTACAACTTCTCATTCTTTTCCTTAAAGACGCTGGTTATGTGTTGAGTTGCTAACCACATGGTCCGCAGTTCAAACCCACCAGCTGCTTCTTGGGAGAAGGATGAAGGTGTAAGGATTGTTAGTCTTGGAAAGCCAAAGGGACAGTTCTACTCTGTCCTTTATGATTGCTATGAATTGGAATCAACTCAATGGCAGTAGGTTTGAATTTTATTTTATTTAATTGATTTTATCAAATGGGGTAGTTATACAATCATTTGTCAATTTGAGGAATAAGAGTGTAGGAGTGGAGGCTAGCCTGTCAATCAGATCATAGCCAATGATACCTCTGTGTGGGCTTGGCCTTCTCCTGAGGATTCTGGGAACTCCTGGATTTCCTCCTTGGAGGCGAGAGACACTCTCTCTCTGCTCACTCCATGTGAGACATCCCTGAGGAGAAGCCACATGAACCTACCCTGATGCAGCCCTGGGATCTGGAGAAGCCACGTTGAGACACCTGCCAGCACTGAGATGCTTACACCACCACCGGGCCCCCAAGACTTCCCACCCACTGGCCTGTGATCTTCCTGCATTCAGCAGCATTGCATGTGTTTTGTGAGCCTGAAGAGGACTTTATAGATTGGTATCAGACATATGGGCTAATATCAGACTTATGGACTTGATCTGGAACGGGCTAGGCTATTTTCTCAATATTCTCAATATCCAATTGTTCTTATATATAAAGCTCTTTCCTATACACATATGAGTGTTTATGAATTTGTTTCTCTAGTCTACCCAGACTAACACATCAAAGAACCAACTCCTTTTCTTATTGATTCTTTATGTGTTTTTGCTATTTTCTCTCTATTTTTGCTTTAATCTCATATAATTCATCTGGTAATGCTGGGATCTTTGGCTTCTCTTTTTCTGCTCATTCAAGTTGTAGAATTAGACTATTGGTTTGGGACCCTTTCACTTTGTTCTTGTGTGCATTTATTACTATAAATTTCTTTTGAACATGACTTTTGCTGTGTCTCAAAGATCTTGGTATATTGTGTTTTCTTTCCTTTTTTGTTTAGGAATTTTTCATTTTTGATTTCATCTAGTACATATTCATTGCTAACCAAAGTATAATTCAGTTTCCATATATTTGATTTTTCACTGTATTTTCTCCTGTTAATTTCTTGTCTAGTAGCATTGTGATCAGAGGTGATACTTTATATTATTTGGATGCTTTCTATTTTTTTAAGGCTTGCTTTGTGGTCTAAAATATGGTCTGTTCCAGATAATGATTCATGTGTTTTTTGAAGTAGAAGGTATCCTGCATTTCTGTTGGGTGGCTTTTTGTATATATCAATAAGGAAAAGTTGGTTGATGATGTTATTTAAATCTGAAATTTCTTTATACTTCTGACCTGCATCAAACCTGCTGTGTTGTTTTCCTATTATTTTTTATGGAACTGTATACTTTACTTTTAAATGAAGTTAAAGTTTGCTTTACGTATTCTTGAGCTCTATTATTGGGTAATTGTTTATTATGGCTGTTTTCTTGGCAGATTAATCCTTTAATGATTATATAGTGCCCTTCTTTGTCTTTTGTCGTGCATTTTGACTTAAAGTCTCTTTTACCAGAGATTAATATTTTCACTTGACTTCTTTTGGTTAATGTGAGCTTTGTGTGTTAGTCTAAGTAGACTAGAGAAACAAACCCATAGAAACTCACATGTGTCTCTATGAGTTTGTCCCTTTAATCTACCCGGACTAACACATTATGGTACTTGGGAGCGGGGTCCTAGAGAAACAAATCATAAAGAAGGAGAGTGGATGCATGTTTGACCTCTGCCTCATGGTAGTTTTTCTTCTTTGGCTAGCCAGAGGTCAGATAGTGCCATGCAGTTGACTGGAAAGAATATGGGAAGTTAAAGTTTTGGTTCTTTTCATTGGTAGTAGTGTTTGGTTATTCCTGTGTGAAATGGCAAAAATGAATGTTGTTAATGTATATTTTGAGCTCAGGGGTAGAAATTGCCATTTGAACTTCTCAGAAACCCTGTTGCTTAAGGAAAATGGTTGACAGAAGGTCTAAATGACAGAAAGCCTGGATCTGGTTTATTGCTTGTATAGGCCTAACCTCATAATTTTGTATAAATAGTATAGTTTAGATGAGGCTTTAGATAAGCTAGATGAGGATTGAATTAGACTATTTTAAGAATAGAGTTTAGCATATCATTCTACTTTGTTTGCACTGATTTCTTTTGCTTATTATTGTGGATATAAGACTTATAGAAATTATTTTTGGAAGTATGAAAATAGAGAGCAGTAAGCCCACTTGCTTTGAGCCATTAATTTGATCTTTGATGGGTTTAGGATAGGCCTCCAAAGAAGGCTCTGAAAGAATAAGCCCATCCAGTGCTTTGGAGTACGCAGGACATTTGCCGGGGGCAAAATAGACAGATTAAAGAAAGAGGAACTCTTTTGGAAATCTTGAACTAGTGGTTTTTACCAGTAGCTGGAAAAAAATCTGGAACCAGAAGAAAACTCCTCTCTGGGAATGAAGGTTAAAGGGAACCTGTGGGCTGGCTGAAATGCTTGCTAGGTGACCACCTGGATCCACTTGTTGATTGCAAGTGGGAGAAATGCAGCAATAAAGAGATGGGTTGAGTCTGGCCAATGATACCCGTGGACTTGGTTTACAAAGTGTGTTGACTGGTCTGAAGTTCATGACCTAGGGTTGTTGAGAATTTGTAATGGGGCTGTGGTCCAAGGCAAGGTGATCATTGGAACCTCTGTTGAGGCTACGTGAGGCAGCCCCCACTAAGTTGACCAGAACCTGACCAGATGAAGAGATTTTTGAGCCTGTGAACCGGTTTATATTGTTGCTGAGTTTATGGATGGCCTGTCCTGATTTGACTTTGCTTATGGATGCGGATTTCACAAGGTTCCAATGAAATGAAGATTCTTCACATCAAAGAATATGATTGTCTCCTCAGAGCACTGAGCTGATGTAAGTGGGCAGTATAGAAATTGGATACCCAAAATTGGGGGATAAAGGCATGAAGTGGTTAGTTTACAAACTTTCATAGGTGGGGGAAAATATATTAAAAGGATTAAGGTGTAGGTGTTACTTAACTGCAATTGTTAGGCATAGAATATTTTTATTTTGTTTACTTATGGAATGTTATGTTTAAATAAGGGTGGCACATATTGAATTGTATGTATTTTAGTTTTATCTTATTCAGTATAGATATAATTTTATTATTGTTTGCTTGAAAATTATATATGGCTAAGGAATTATGACAAGGGGTGGTCTGTGGTAGTTACATCATCTGATCAGAAGTGAGAGATACCTCTCTCTCTCCTCACTCTCTTGGAGACACTCTACTGACAAGGCTGACTTTCTGTGAGACATCCCTGAGGAAAAGCCACATGGAGCTACCCAGATACAGCCCTGGGAACTGGAAAAGCCTCGTAAAGACCCCTGCCAGTGCTGAGATGCTTACAATGTCACTGGATCCAGAAGACTTTCAACTCACTGGCCTATCATTTTCATGCATTTGGCATAATTGCATGTATTTTGTGAGTCTGAAGATGACTTTATAGATAGGTATCAGACATATGGGTTAATATCGGACTTATGGACTTGATTTGGACTGGGTTGGGATGCGTTCTTAATGTACAATTACCCGTTATATAAAACTCTCTCTTATGCACATGTGTTTCTATGAATTTGTTTCTCTAGTCTACCTGGACTAACATATTTTGTATATATATTTCTTGTTTGGAAATTATTTTCTATCAGAATTTTACCTATTCCATCCCATTGTCTTCTTGCCTGCATAATTTCTGCAAAGAAATCAGTTTGGTCTTAGGAGTTTCCCATTATATGTGATATTGCAATTTTCCCTAAGCAACCCATAGAATTCTTTTTCACTTTGGTTTTGGGACGTCTGGTATGTCTTAGTGGATTTCTTTTGGGCTCTGTAGTATTTAGTGTGCTTTGGGCTTATTGGGTGGAATCAAACTTGATAGTGTCCTATATAATTCTTAGGCCTCTTTCTTTTCCCCTTTTTTTCTAAGTCTTTCAAACAAATTAATATCAAAAGAGGTATCCTCTGTTGATGATTCTGACTTCCATTGATTCAATTCTACTTCTATATTCATCCATTGAATTATATTTTTCTGATATTTTATTGCTGATTGTCTGGATTTCTGTTACCATTTTTGCATGGTTTCCATTGCCAGTTTGCTATTTTATTTTTGCATTGCTTACCTGAAAAATTTAAAAGTTATGGCTGTGCTTTTCTTGATCTTTTGAAAGTTCTTATGTATAAATCATTTAGATTTCTCATCAGGTTCTTCCATTACCACTTCTTCATCAGGAAGGTTTTCTGTCTCTTTGGTAACTTGCTTGGGTCATCTTTTCTTGCCTCTTTAAATGGAGTGATATTGTCTGCTCTCTCTGAGGCATACAGTGTTTTTGTTTGAATAATTAATTGTTAGTTACGTATTGTTTTAATATATCTGGGTGAGGAGGGTGGGTGTGTTCCTGTGATTGCTCATCTGGAGGCATGGGAACATTCACCACTTGTTCCCAGGTGGGCAGGTGCAGCAGCAGTGTGCCACATGTTTCTTCTGGGTGCCAGCTGTGAGTGCTGCCACTCACAGGAAACAGACCCTCTTCGCATGCAGAATGAATTATGCTGAGGAGACTAGCTTGTCAATTGTAGTTGCCTTGATTCTTAAACACCCAATGTAGTACAATGAACCAAATTAATCCTAATAGATGGTGGGTACTCAAATGCATATATGATGCCTCTCTTATCATAAATAAAAGAGGACTAAACATTATTTAGAATTTATTTCGGAGGCACACACTAACATTTACATACTTTTCCCTTTGCTATTTTTTCGTTTGCCAAATAACTAATTTAGGACAGCAGAAATTAATCAAAAATGTCTTAATTCAATCTTGTCACTCATTGCCCTTTCATCTATTTCTCAGCTTTTTAGGATATACAGATAAAAGGTGAATACATATTTTTTAAGGCAGAAAAGTGAGGTAACTATTTGTCTTGTTCTATTTTGGATAAAACTGGTACTCTAAATCCAAAATCTTATTAGCATATTTAATCTTATGCTACATCAGAAATGATCTACTATCCATTAACCAGTCCGCCATTAACTGTCCATACTCTTTGTAATAGTTCCCTTATTTTCAAATACACAATGAGTCTTTCATAATTTAAGGTCTTTTATATAAGTATATATGAAACATGAGCATGATGTTTGTGTTAGCAGAAGAAACTGGAAGATATCCAAATGAAAACATAAGTGGCCTAGTTTGGCTTTTTACACTGGTTGAATAAAACATTAGTCAATTTATTTAACTTTATACAGCAGGAGCAGATGTAGTATAGTAAAGGTATGATGAAAAGAGATGTAGGCCTAGATTCAGATTTAAATTTGAGTCCTAATTTCATATCCTATGTTGACCTTCAGACAGTAATTGCATTTGAGAGGCTTTGGAACACTGAAGTACATTTGTCTAGTAGGCAGTTGGACATAAAGATCTGGAAACAAATCACCAATATTCTGTGAAAAGCATGTAGAATAACAAAGGGAGAAAGCCCAACCTAAAAAAGCACTAATATTTAAGAGCTTAAGTGAGGATATTGTGAATGGAAGTGTTTTCCTCATGCAGTAATATTAAGCTTCTTTAACATAGTCTTTCTTAATGGAAAGACGAAATTGGAGTGAAACACTGGGGCTTAAGCCTTGGGTTTTCTATTTATTATCAATACGACTTTGATCAATTGATTTACCCTCTCCCAGTCACCTGCATCTACTGCGGGCTCTGTGTGGAGGGCTGCTGACTGCTAAGTGAGCAGTTCAAACTCACTGGCCGTGCCTCAGAAAAACAGAAAATCAAAGCCGAACTCACTGCCATTGAGTCATAGAGGACTCATAGTGATGCCCCCACCCCCTTGGGTTTCTAGGACAGTAACTCTTTACAAAAGTAGAAAGCTCAATCTTTCACCCAATGGAGCAGCTGTTGGTTTTGAACTGCTGACCATGAGGATTGCAGCCCAATGCATGGTCACTATAGCATCAGAGGAAGGTGATATTTTATGTTCTTGTAAAGACTTTCCAGGAAAGCTCCGTTTATATTATCTTAAGTGTCAGAATCAACTTAATGACAGTGAAGATTTTGTTTTGCTTTGTTTTGGGCCAACTACAAATTGGAGAATATGATATTAATGCGTATTTCATAAGGTGTCAAGAGAAAATTGTAAAGATATATCAACTTGCCATATTTTGGAATGTATACTAGGCAATGTACCCTGGGGGTGGGGTGGGGACACTGATAGGAACTCTTTGTTCTTGGGAAGGCTGTCAAGGATGCTAGACAGGCTTTATTTGTATGTAAAACTCCTGTCATTGAATTGATTCTAACTTGTAGTAACTCTCTCTAGGACAGAGTTGAACTTCCCCCACAGGCTTTCTAAAGCTGTAATCTTTGCTGAAGACTGCCTTATCCTTTCCCTACACAGAAACTGATGAGTTCAAATGGTCTACCTTTTAGTTGGCAGCTCAACACTTAATTCATTGTGCTACCAGGGATTCTATCTATCTATCTATCTATCTATCTATCTATCTATCTATCTATCTATCTATCTATCTATCTGTCATCTATCTATCATCTATCTGTCTATCTATCTATCATCTACTAGAGCCATGTGATGTTATGAATGACATAGTGGGGTATAGAACCTTATAAATTGATATAAAGTTAGCATATTGAGAGAAAAAGCTCAACAGAGTGTTAGGCTTTCTTAGGAAATTGTTGCAAAGAATGCTCCATAAGTAGTTCTTTGGAATATATTGGAAAGAAAAATTAAAAATAGCTGTTATGAAGTTCAGATGTATGAATTTAAAGATTTAACCAATCTATACTTTATTAGTGATGATTCTATATATCCCGAGCAAAGAATACATATATATTTCACCTTTTTAAACAAAGTTATTTATGTGATGAATATACAATACAATTTGGATAAGGGTATTTTTTTTTCATGAGAGAATGAGAAGTGGCTGGAATCTAAAGAAAACTATTGTTATAACAAACCTAGTAATTTGTACAAAGTAAATTAAGGGTATTTTTCTAAAATAATAATTATTAGATAAATATTAGGGCCATAAAACATTGAAGTCTGTACAATTATGTGCATATTTACTCTGGCATCCTTGCAGGGTTCTCCAAGAACAGACAGAGTGTCTGTTAGCATCCCGCCCCGGGGTACATGACCATTACTGATCTCACTGTGGGGCTGAGCAGATGATGGTCCAGAGCAACAAAGCCCCAGAGTTTTGAATCTCTACACATCCTTAGGATGCATTTCCTTTGGCATTCTTATTTCTCTAAGCAAAGTGTGTGGCATTAGAGTATTCAAAGGTGCTCTAAACATATGTGTAAACCCAGCACAAAATCAAAGTAACTCTTAGCAGTAAAGCTGTTGGATAAATGGAAGTTTAAATTCTTTTTACCCCCACTGACAGAGATGACTTCAGTTCACTGCCATTTGAGAGTAGTAATAAATATTTATAAGGCACTCTACTCTACTGAGGTGTTCAGAATCTCACACTGCTCCAATAGACTACAATTTCAGGTTGGTTTAAAATAGGCAGGATAAAAAGCAAACACAAATAAAGTACAGACTAGATCACTTGTCTACTTATTCTGTTCTAAAATTGTCACATAAGAGTACCATATTCTTTTTTTCAACTTTTATTGTGAATTAGGTTAAGGTGTATAGAACAAATAGTCACTTTTACATTTAACAATTTATATACACTTAGTTTCAACTCATTCATTATCATTCTTTCAATGTACCATCCACATATCGCACTTCCTCCCTGTGTTACTTCCCTCCCTTTCTTCCCTAACTCCTTAAATTTTGCCCTTAAGTAAATGCAGCCTAAATGATGACATGCCACAGTCTTAGGGGGTTCCACCAATTTCTATCCAACCAGTTATCTAAGTCTCTTTTATGATCTTTGTATTTTGTCCCACATTTTTTAAAACTCATTTTATTGGGGGCTCATACAATTCTTATCACGATCCATACATACATCCATTCTGTCAAGCACATATGTACATTTGTTGCCTTCATCATTCTCAAAACATTTGCCTTCTACCTTGAGCCCTTAATATCGGCTGCTCATTTTTCTCCTTCCTTCCCCACTATCCCCTCCCTCATGAACCCTTCATAATTCACAAATCATTATTATTTTGTCATATGTTACATTGCCTGATGTCTCCCCCTGCCCTCTTCTCTGCTGTCCATCCCCCAGGGAGGAGGCTATATGTAGAT
>NW_022111373.1:42557259-42578424 GCF_000313985.2 Echinops telfairi | reverse complement strand
AGATGAGCCAGTCAGGGTGCAGGGTAGCAACGATAAGAGTACCATTTTCAAGTTATGCTACTGGGGGTAACTTCTACTATTCAAACACTGAAATTGCCTCATTAGTTAAGGATTTAAAAGGATATTCTTACTCCAACAGTAATTACCAGCTTGGGGGTGGAAGTGGGTCATGTTTTCATTGTCGTGCTGCAGTTTTTCTGTCTCTTACCAAACTTTTGGTTAAAATGAAAAATGTTTCTCTAATTAGGAAAGCTTAAAAACAAAATAGAATATCTGTTTTAAAACTCACTGCAGTTACCACTATTCCAGAGTATCATTATAATTGGAATTATGAAATGGTTGCTATCGTTAAGTGCCTTTTAGTCAGCTCCAACTCATAGTTACTCTGCGTACAACAGAATAATATACAGCCCTCACCATTCATGTGCCATCCTCATAAATACTGGGCCATTTGAGCCCATTGTCACAGCTACAATCCATCTCCTTGAAGGTCTTCCTCTTTTTCACTGACCTTCTACTTTACTGAGCACTGTGTCTTTTTCCAGGGACTGGTCTCTCCTGATAACGTAACCAAAGTAGATGAGACCAAATCATGCCATGATCACTTCTAAAACACATTCTGGCTTTACTTCTAAGAGTGATTTGTCTGCTCTTTTGGCAATCCACAGTGCTTTCAATACTCCTCTCTGTCTTAGGTTTCTTAGAGAAGCAAACCTCTTGATGCTTACATGTGGATGTATGTAGCAAGAGATTTAAATCGAGAAAGGGCTCGTACACTTGTCAAAGTGAGTAAGTCTAGCCCTGTTCAAGCCTGTGGATATGATGGTAAGCTGGAGGCTTCTCGTGACTCCTGTAGCTGTAGGGGCTAAAAAACTAGGACGCAGGAAGACTACAAGTTGGTAGATGCAAAGTCAAATGAATGCGAGTTGGGCAGTCCATTGATGGCTTCTGGGATGGGCAAGCAATATAACAGAAGGTCAAAGAACCAGACACAGGATCCAGATTCAGCAGAAGTAAAGCATTCCCACTGCATCTGCTTAAAAAGAGCAGGCCACATCCCCAAAGAGTTTTTCTTCCAACTGTATCTAGGTTGTGATCTAATGAAAGGGGATCTACTCCACCACAGCTGCTGGCTGCTCAGAGTTGATTAAGTTATGTTGGATCTCATAATGTAATTGATTGTGTTGTTACATCTCATCATTGGGTTGTTGTTGGTAGGTGTCCTCGAGTTGGTTCTGACTCATAGCAACCCTCTGTACAACAGAGTCAAAGACTGCCTGGTCCTATACCATCCTCACATTGGCTGATATGTGTGAGCCCAAGGTTGTAGTCACTGTATCAATCCATCCCGGGTCTTCCTATTCTTCATTGCCCTTCTACTTCAGCAAGCAGGGTGTCCTTTCCCAGGAACTGGTCTCTCCTGACAGCATGTCCCAATTACGTGAGACAGAGTCCCCCCAGGCTAGGTTTTACTTCTTCCAATCCAGGTGTGTTTGTTCTTTTGGCAGTCTTGGTACTTTCAATATTTCTTTGCCAGAATTTTAAATCAAATGTGTTGATCCTCACAATGAGTGTGCCAGACTACTGAGAACCCTGACCCAGCCAAGTTGACACAAAATCTAAACAACACATTTAAAATGCATCAATTAAAAAAATTTTTTTTGCTGTCTTCCTTATTCATTGTCCAGCTTTCACGTGCATATGAGGTGACTGGAAATACCATGTGTTAAGTCAAGCAAACTTTAATCTCCAACTGGCATCTTTGATCTTTAACATTTTAACAAAGGACTTGTGTAGCATGAGTGATTTTCTTGATTTCTGCTTCTAAGGATGTACACTGAATCCCTGCAAAATGCAATCTTTGACTGCTTCAACCTTTTCTCCTCTTACCATGACGTAACCTACTGGACCGATTGTGAAGATTTCTGTTTTCTTTACACTGGGGGCAGTAGGGTTTGTTACTCATCAATAAGTATATCAAATCCTTTGGGTTTTCAACAAACAAGGTTGTGTTATCTGTACATGGCTGGTTGTTAACGAGCGTCTCCAATCCTGATCCTATGTTCTTCAGATAGTCAGGCTTCTAAAATGATTTCCTCAGCATGTAGATTAAATTGAGCAAGCATGGTGAAAGGATACAACCCTTTCCTAGGTTAGGAAAGGACACACCCCTTTCCTAATTAATTAATTAGTTTTTAAAACAGTTTTAGTGGACAGATCCACATATCGTACAATTCAATAGTTCAATCATATCCAGAAAAGTTGCACAATCATTACCAGAATCAATTTCAGAACAATTTTTTCTTCCTTTTGCATCAGTTATTGTCTCTATGCATCCTTCCCTTCATTGCATCATAAACTGGGAAACCTCACACACAATAAAAACAAGAACAAAACCTCGTGGTTTCTGGTGAGAAACCTGAGGTGATTCTGATTGCTGACCACTTGTATGCCATTGTTCTTTTTTCAATGGCTGCTCTTAGAATTTTTTTTTTTTTTTTTTTGGCATTGACGTTAGACCTCTTGACTACAATAATATGCCAGGGAGTTTCCTTCTGGGATCTCTCCTGGCTGGGGTTCCTTTGACTTCCAGGATAATGATCTTTCTTTCTTTCCTTTTTCAACCTTTGCATCCTTTCAGCATTGAGGACGCTTTTCTTCCAGGAGTCTTGGGCTAGTCTGTGTGGGTTTTTGTTGTTCTTTCTTCCTCCTCTGGAATCCCTCGAAGCCGTCAATTGTTGCTCTTGATTGTGTCTTGCATTGTTCTCAACCTTTCTCAGTCTATTTTGCAGTTTTTGTTATTTGTTCTTCTTTTAGATTGGAGTCTATCAAGTTGTCTTCAAGCTCACTAGTTTGGGTTTCCATCCTTCAGTTCTGTTTCTTGGTGCTCTTACAGTATTTTGTAACTGTTATTGTAGTGTTTGACTATCGTGCTTCTGTTTGGAGTTTTTCCAATTTTCCCCTTTTCCTCTCAGACTCTTTCTGTCGTAAGAGGGCAATCATGTTCTTTCAAGTTCTTTCACTGGTGATTCCACAGCCTGTTCAATGTCAGGCATTCCACTTCAGTCTAGTTGCTTCCATTACTTGTGATTGTTTCTCTTGTTGCTGGTTTTTTGTGTGTGTGTACTGCTATTTTCTACTGTTTCCTTGACATTTTGGCATAACTCTTGGGGGTGCTATGGAGGCAGGGTTAGGAGGGTATGGTTAACTCTGGTAGGTGGTATAGTAGAGGGGTGGTAGACAGTTTATATTACGTACCTGGAGAAGAATGTTAGATGAAGTTTTAGGAGGCAACTCAAAGAGTGGAATAGGAAGTGTTAGAGGAGGGAGAAAGAAAAGAAAAAGGAAACCGAAACAGAAGGGCTCAAATAGTGTCAATCTGAAGGCTAAAAGAAAGGGAATTAGATTAAAAAGTGCCTAGTTTGGCAATGACAGAGGAGTGGCTACTACTATTTGTGAGAAAAAAATAAAAAAAATAAGAGTGGCGTCAGCTTTTGGTTTCATGAAGATGAAAAGAGAAAAAAGAGGCAAAAGGGATAGGGAAAATAAAAGTTCAGATATTCAAATTAAAGAAGGAAAGGGCAAGAGATAAAAGCACTAACAATAAAAATAGGAAAGTAACATTAAAGCAAGAAACAAGAGCTATTACTATGTGTTTGTTTGGGCTCTGACCTTTTCCCAGGAATTTTGTCTCTGATGTGGGTGCTAACTTGGGGATTGATGAGTTGAGGAACTAGGAAAAGAAGTAAAGTAAAAGCAGTAAAGTAAAATAATGATATTTTGTTTCCTTACATAAACCAATAGATGTGGAAGTTGTGATTAAGGATCAATTATAGACACACTGCATGACATTATTCTAACGAGGGGAGAGGGTATAGGAACCACAATAGCAACAAACGAATTGATGGGGTCTAGACTTTGTCCTGGAGGGAAAGCAGGGCTGTGTGGAGCGAAGGTGTTTTGTGCAGTTGGGGGTAGTGTCTGGTACTATGTGTTTTCACTACCCTCTGATCATTTAGGATAGCAGGTTAGGGTTGAGATAAGGCTGGGAGAATGTTTGGGGGTTTGGTAGGGCTGAGAGTCCTCTATTAATATGATGTAGGTGAATTATCTTAAAGAAATAGATCTCTGGGGGATCAAGTCGGAGGGGACAGGGTTTGAGCAGTTTTTGGATGATGTAGGTGACAAAATGGGGGTGCAGAGTGGGGTGATAGAGCACAATCTAGGTGGTCTCTGAGGGAGGGAAGAAGCAATAGCCTACTTTAAGGACTGGTTGCTTATCTGAGAGGTTTGGGATGCTGATCAGGGGTTAATGTCATGGGACAGCGGCAGATTGCTCAGTTTATCCAGTACCTCAGCCAGGATAGGCCTCTGGGCCTTTGGCGCTTATTATGGTCCTTGGGTCAAGCACAAACTCTCTACCTTGCATTGTTATGCTAATACCTTGCTAATAGGCCAGATACATGTGTAGTTTGCTAACAAAGGAGTGGGGTCTGGGAAGAAAGCAAACGCTGGAGAGACCTTATCTTAAGACTGGTATGTTCAGAGCTATACCTTAGTATAGGGGTTAGTTTTACCCCATTGCTTCTGGAGCGCCCCTGGCTTGTCCGGAGATTTGACTTATTCACTATTTGTGCCTGCTGCACGCTGCTCTGTAGTTAGTCCCACCTTGCTCAGTAGGCTATCCCTGCTTTAGGGAACGTAGGGCTGCAAAATGATCAGAAGGAACTCCCTTGGCTTGGACCAAGAGCCAAACCTATTTGTGCTTCTATCTGCCCTAGGCTGGTCACACAGAGTTCCGTACCTGCAGTGTGACCGGACAGCTACCCTAACTAAGCTCAAGGACTAGGAAAAATCAGTTGGAAGAGTTGGGCAGCTGCAGTCCTGTGGCTTGTGCTGAGGGTCAATGACAAAAGGGACTCTATTAGCAGGTGTTTTAATACATTTGTGACGTCTGGAAATGTAAGATATCTTTCTTGTTGGTTCCTCTGTGTTGGTTTCTGCGAGTCCCTCCAGTGGGTGTTACTTGGTTGCCATCTTGCTCCCAAGTTTTCTCCAAGGCACACGGGCAGGATGGGTAGTCAGGAAACCCTTTCCTGATTTTAAACCATGTGTCTGTCCTCTTCAAACGACTGCCTTTTGGTCCAGGTCCAGGTTCTGCATGAGCGTAATGAAGTGTTCTGGCTTTCCCATTCTTTGCAATGTTATCCATAATGTATTATGATCCACAGAGCTGAATGCCTTAGTAAACATCTTTGCTTTTAACCAAGATGTAACTCACATCAGTAATGATATATGTTCTCTCACATCCTCTTCTGAATCTGGCCTGAATTTCTGGTAGCTCCTTATTGATATACTGTTGCAATCATTTTTTAAATTATACTCTGAAAATGGAGAAATAGTCATTGTCTGGTAATATGGCTTTGCCTGCTTAGCAATAAAGGAGAAAAGTGGTGTTACCAAAAGAATAAAGTTATAAGTGCTATTTGCACCAATGAGTAAAATTATATTGGGGCATTCTTCAGGAAAAATAGAAGTGATTAGCCTGTTTGCACAATTTTCATGTTTAATTGTTCAAGCTGCCAACTTCCCATATTTTTGCATACAACTTTATATTATTCCAGTATCTTTCTTTTGACCACTTAAACTTCAGGGAAAGAAACTGAAATATTTGACTAATATGTTGTACCCTCCCTTTCAGATATTTTTTAGTCAATTTCAAATATTGTAGGAAAGAAGAAAACAATCATTTTCAGCAGTTAGTCTATTTTTGCAAGGATCCCCTCTCCAATTAGTCCCTGTGCAATGCAACCTTTTGACTATGCAGGCATTTTTGACATTACTGCTGTCTCAGCAAAACGCATCACCCTGCTCTCATGCACCCCAGGGGTCAAGGCTTTCAGGCATTTGACCCCCTTATTCAGCGCCCTTTCCAGCTGCACTGCTTGTCAAACTTGTTTGTCCTCCTTTTCAAACCCCTTGCTGGTGCTTGTGCTTTGTTTAAAGATCTAGTCCTCTTGCACTGACAAGACAAAATCCTATTTTTCTACCATGCGTTTGCTTTGCCTTAGCTATTCTTTTCTACTAGGGATAATGATTTCCTCCACACTCAACACACACATCCATTTTATTCACTACCAATCATCCCTTACCCCCACACATACATTCATACCTGATAACTAGATGCATAAATGGAGACATCAGGCCTCACTAAACTTCAGGGTAAGGAGGGAAAAATAAAGAACATTAGCACAAAGCCGATTTCTGAGGTTGAGGTCAGATCAACTCCACTGATCGTTTTACCAATTCTGAACTTGGCTATCCATCCTACAGAACATTTACTTCTCTGCTGTGGCCAAGAATTCACTGCAATAGCTACACTGGTTTTATAGCCCATACTCACAATTAAAGGTTTTATTAGGAAAGTAATAGGTTACAATAACTCAAGGTTGGGAAACATTTGGAAGTAAGAACGACTCAAGGTTGTTCCTCTACGTCTCTCCATGCTCGTCTGGTTTCTTGTCTTCTACCCTTCGTCCTGGGCCTCTTGCTCTTGCTGTGGGTCCTTGCTCTTGGCCTGGGTCTTTCACTCTTGGCTTGGATCTAAAGCATTCTCAACACAGGGATGCGTGGTCTAAAAGGAACACTCTACTCCCAGCGCTCCTTGATAGTGAGCCCCACCTCCAATTACTGATCTTGCTGTTGTCTCCCTTAAAGTCTAGTGGAATGGTAGAACTGACCAATCTTCCACAAGTCTCCTTGCAGCTATCCTTATTGCCCCACCCTTGTAAAAGTTACATGCACTTTATTTGCATTACTAGCCTATCCAATAACCGTGCTAGATCACAAGTCCCTTATCTGCAGTCTCATCCAATCATTTCGTGGGTTATAAATCATATGCAGAATGGTTAAATAATGCCACTTCATTGCACTTTACTAGTTCTACCAAACCACAGGAAAATTTGCATTATAAAACTTTTATCTTCAATTAATTACTAAGTGATTTGTTTTATAAAATATTTTTACCTAATATTTTTCTGAATCTTCAGAAGCAACACAGTTGTCAGACTGGCTGTCTGTTGTTGAGATTTAACCCATTTGGCTTATTATGCCTACTCCCCTTTCTTATTGTCTCTCCTTCTATTTGGCTCTCTCTACACCCAAATCTTTTAGGTAGACCTTTGAAAGACCTGCAGTCACTGCCATAGAGTTGATGATTTAGTGGCCCTATAGGGTAGCTCGGGGGCTGGCTATGAATGGGCTGTGATGTGTGGGCAGTCTGAAACCCCCAGCAGCTCCTGGAAAGACAAAGGCAGGGCTTTCTTCTCCCACCAACAGGGACAGTCTTGGAAACCTACAGCTGGGTCACTATGAGTCAGCATTGACTCAATGGCAGTAATTTGGTTTGGGACGTTTGGTTTGAAAGATCTAATTTTTCATCTCAATGAAATATGTAGGCTTATAATCTTTCTCTGAACAGTAAATTAGTAAAAATTTAAAAATGCAAATACTAGAAAATATAAAGATATAGCACACATGTATATACATAACTGAAGGCAAAACATTATATATTATATATTAAGGGATTTCAAAACTTCAGGGACAAATTGAATTAAAAGGTAATAGCATTGTTCTAAGAGCTTTTTGAAGGTCTATCGTATATGCATGCACCCTGGTGACATCATAGTTCATTTTTGAATGCTAACTAAAAGGTAGATGGTTTAAATCCACCAGCTATTCCATGAGAGAAACATTTGGCAGTTTACTTGCGCAGATTTACAGCTTTGAAACCCTATGAGGCAGTTCTATTGTTTTGTAGGATCAAGATATGTTGGAATTTGAGTCAACTGCATTGGGTTTTAATATATGTGTATGTGTACATATCAATCTTAGTGTGTATATACATATTTGACTCAAACCCATACATTTAAGATTCAAATACAAATTTGAAGTTTTCTAAATGTTTTTTCTAAATTTTTTAAGTTTTACCTACTTTACAACAAGTTTTATCTAAAAAAAACAAGCTTTTACCTACAAAAAACAAGTTTTACCTACTTTAAAATAAGCCCCAAACTTAATGTTTTTCATTTTAAAAATATAAAGAAACATAAAACACACAAGAGAAAATGGTTAAATATTTTAATATACTGCTACATTCATTTCCATTAAAATGCATTAAGGCATTTAAACTTCAACCATTTATTGAATTGGCTATTTCTTCTATATAGTACAACCTCTCAGAATTTGGCAATTTATGAATTGTTATAACAGTAATTTATTTAGATACTGATTCATAGGATTATATCTTCAGAACTAAATTTACACTACATTTTACTGATAATTTATCTTTTACTTTCTTTTTCCAGTATTAAAAGAGCTCGTGTGGCAGGGTGGTTAAGTGCTCATCTACTAACCTATAGGTGGGCAGTTGAACCCACCTGTGGCTCCACAGAAAAGGGATGCCTTCATAAAGTTTCATAGCCTTAGCAACCCTCCAGGGAAGTTCTACTCATCCTACAGGCCCTGGGTCTCTGAGTCAGAATCCACTCATCATCAAAGATTTGGCTTGGTTTTGGTTAATATTATGGAAACCTGGATTTTACAAGCGTAATTTTATAATTTTAAGTATTAAAAGTACATCTGGAGTAAAACTGAACCTCAAGCCATTCTAGTCCATTGCTATAAGATCAATTATACTTTACAGTCATTATACTTTGCAATAGATTCATTATACTTTACAGTAATTAAGGCCTGTTATTTTCTATATACTTAAATAGTTCAAATGCTATTAAGCACTGGTTGTCCTGTGTATTAATTTGGTTATAGTCTTGATATAAATAATCACATTTCATTAGTAAAATAATAGCTTATATTATATAAATATTAAATACCTAACATTTTAATGAACAAAATTTGTTGAATTGAATTTATTCTATCATCCCCACTTTTAATTTATTCTAAACATGTTTGTAGTGAGTTTCTAGTACTTATTGTAAGAAGAATCCTGAACTGGTTTAGACAGTACAGGCTTTTATAATTAATTAGCTGTATAACTTTCACCAATTAATGAAATTAACTTTTGAGACTTCCTTCGCTCATCTATAAGATGAGGACCAGGAAGTACATATATTACTAAATCTCTTCCAGTTCTAACATATAGCAATATAGAATCAAACTAAATACATGTTTTCATTTATAAGCTACTTTCTAAAAATCTATTAAAAATACTTTGTAAAATTTGAGTTCCTATGTTGCAAAATTGTGAATTATTTTCTCTACAGACTTACTGATTAAGCTCTAAAATGTACTTACTTAATAAAAGCATCTTAGAATTTGTTGAAGTAAGTTCAAAACCAAGGCAGTGTATGAGTATAATTAATACTGTTGAAAATTATATAATTTTTCCACATTCTTCTGACAAAATTACTTAAAGCCAATGTTGTCATTAAATATGTAAATCTTTCTGGGATTTATTTATATCTGACCTTGGTAAAGAATTCCTTTCAAATACATTTTATCTCAGTGAAAAAAACAGAGACTGTTTTACAAACAAATTGGAATATAACTTAAGGGAAAGAGATTAACTTTTTACTTTATAGAAGCAACTTCAATCTAGTGGTAGGTTCTACTTAAAGATTGTCTTGTATATAAAAGTGTGGTTTTCTGATCCAGTAGATTTAATTATTAAAATAGATTATTTTAAATAATGGTCACATTTCAGTAGTAACAACAATATACCACTACCATCACTAGAACAAAGGAACCAGGAGGAAAGGATGTGTGGGAATGTGATGAGAACATGAGCAAAAATCTGTTAAAAGTTTTCTATGGTAATGAAAAGCTTTCAAATCAATACAATCTCTAAATTCATTATACCGATTATGGCTCGCACATCAACTACAGAACTGTAGTGATTGGACTAATGCTTACAAATAACACTAGGAAACTGACTGAAATTTAGATGTGTTCCTATTCCTACAACACACTCCTTCAAACCAACTTTCGTTTTAGATATGTGGTTTTATGAGATAAGAGCATGAATCACAACCCAAACACCAGTTATTCTCCTTTCGAGGAGGTGGACCCAAGTGTAACACAACCTAAAGTGCCATTAAGTCTATAAGAATATGAATTCTGAGATCAAGAAGGAATAAAACATTTTATAGACCCAGCATAATATTTTGTGTTGTGACCCTCTAGGAACACTCAATATTTCTACCTTCATTTAAGGACCAGGTGGTAACTAGAAATAGAACAATATTTAAACAGAGCTTCATTCTTTAATTCAGAGATTGGCATTCATTCCTATCCAGTGTTTGATTAACTGATGTGCAATCGCTCGGCTGGGTGGCACGAAGAAGGCCTGGTGCTTCCCTTTGGTCAGGACGTCCACGACCTAAAAGGCATCAGAGCCAGACGGGTTACGACTTCATCACTTCCACATTTAAACATAGCCCCATGCTTATGCAATTCACACACAATACAAATGGTTTTATAGTGAATAATAACCATAGAGAGTGATTACATTTTTAATATGTATAGTATTTTTTACTGGTATCAATAAGTTAATGATGCAATTTTTAAAATGATCTAGAAAATGAAGTCAACAGCAAGCAAAATAGATATACAAACTTAATTTCAAAGCAAAACTCTACTTTGGGGACATATAAAAATCTAATTTTTATTTTGGGCATTAGATACAAAATAAAGTTAAATTTATTTAGGCAAAGTCAGTAAGGATTTCAGGGTCTACTATGCAAATATAGATAAGTAATTTATTTCTCATTATGTTTTTTTGAATGGTATTTTAAAATATTTCTTAGTGTATGTGGGTTATACAGTTATAACCTTCTTGTCCTTAAGTACATTGTAAATGAGTAAGAAGTTTTAAAAGAAACAAGCATTTTTTAGTGATTTTTTTAGAAGTACTAATTTTAATGTGACAAGCTCAAACACAAAATGTCCAGCAATGTTCATTCTCATCACTGAAGTAACGTTTACCTATTTTAAACACATTGAATGGCATTATCACGGATCTGAAGGAATGGCATTTTGGAATTAGAAAATAGTCCAGGAGCATCGTTACTAAATGAATCTCAGAAAATGAGTGAATAGAGGATGTACACATGTAAGTTCAAAATCACATAAAACAAATTTATTATAAACAATTATTTTCCTCTAGATGACTGGTGACAAACATGAAAAATGATGCCTATAGAAAACATCTTTTCTTTGTCTATGAAAACAACAATGATATGGTAATACCTGGATGATGGGAGGTTCATGGCCATTCATTCAAATCGCTGAAAATATGAATCCGTGCTGCATGCCTAAACTGACACAGTCAAAGAGCAATCAATAAAAGAAGGAAATGTAGTTGAACTTTACCTGTTCTCTAGTGAACCAGCGGGCATCCTCTATTTCATTCTTGTCAACTTTAATTTCTGTAGACACCGCCACAGCTAAGCAACCAATCATTAAGGAGGAGGGCATTGGCCATGGCTGACAAGAGACATACTGAACATGGCCAACTTTCACTCCACTTTCCTCTTCTACTTCTCTTCTAACAGCATCTTCTATTGTCTCCCCTAATCAAAAAGGGCAAAAGGACAGGTAGCTAATGAACATGCCCGGGACATTTTACACTCTGAGCGGTTCAAATGTTTGGAAATTAATTTGGACAGGTACACAATTCAAAGAAATGGAAAGCAAAGCCTAAAGCTAGATTAGAATTCAAGAAAACACGTTTTTTTGGTTTTAAGTGGATGACGGCATACTGATAATCACAATGTCAATAGGTCACTTTTCCTTTCTTTAAGGCTCAAATTTGTCAATTACTTTAAAAATTAAAAGTACTGTCTCAAACTACCTAGCACCCACTATTAACAAAGTACTGTATTAAGTACTTATATATTATCTTATTTATGTACTATAAAATGTTATACATTTTCATTGCATAATTATTACAAATGGCGAATACACATGAAAAATCTAAACTTTTTTATTATGCAATAAAGCAGTTACTGGAGGTAATTCTTTTCAGGTCAATAGAAGTTCAAAAATCACATAAAACAAAATTCAATTTTTTTATTGTAAACAGTTATTTTCCTCTAGATGACTGTTGACTTAAACATGAAAAATGATGCTTATAAATGTATTTTATATTTCTGATTCATTGGACTTGAAAATTAAAATAGAAGTAATAGTTTCTCAGTGTATCTGGAATATTGTACGTTCAGAAATATTGTATTATTAAAATATAACTTCCTAGTTCTAAAAGAGTGATAAATTTCTTATCCTAACATGAAGAGCATCTGTTCATCGGGAAAAACATATATAGTGGATAAAGTACATACTAACAAAAGTTATTTACAAGCCCATAGGTAATGCAAAATTACCATATAACACAGATACAGAACTCATACAATCAAATAGAGAGACAAACCACTAACAGGAAAATAGGCAAAGGATCTCAAGTTGCAAAATTAAGAGAAAAGTTGCTTGAAGCCTAATACATAACTGAAAAGGATCCTCCCTCAGCAGCTCCACTCTATCAAATAAAAATCTTAATGATATTTCATACTCTTCACACTGGGAAATTAAAAAGTATGAAACTCCTAACTTGGTAATGACACACACATTGAGCTGCTACCTTCAAGTGAGTAGTTCAAAACCACCAGTGGCTTCAAGGGAGAAAGAAGAGGCATTCCACTCCCATAGAGAGTTACCTACAGGGTGGCTATGAGTCAGAATGGACTCGACGACAGTGGGTTCAGCTTGGGATAAATACTGCTGGGGGAGTGTAACTGGCAACAGTACCTCAGAGAGCAAGCTGACAATCTCTAGGAAAGGTTAAGAGCTTACATCCTATAAGCTAGCAATTTTACCCTTGTGTATATGACCTTAACAACTCCCACACAAGTATAATATTAGGAAGAATCTTAAAATAAAGGAAATGTCCATTATCAGAATGGATGCATAAATGGATTGTAGTCTATTAATAAAATGGCTACAAAAGGGTTAAAATGAGTTACTAGAGGCAGCACAGTGATTAAGAGGAGACTTAGCAGCCAGACTACTCCATCCTGGATATTTTGGGCAAGTTATTTAGTTCCTAGTAATCCCTGCAATTCTCACTGCTACTAAATGGATCCTAAATACCACAACTTCCTATTAATTTAGGTGAGCTTTATCCCTTCAACTGATGTCTCAGATTTGTTTGGAAAGTAGACGTCAAATGAAAATTATCAATAAAAGACTTACCAGGTTCAACAAATCCAGCAAGGCAAGTAAACATGTCTGGGGGAAATCTTTTCTGTCTGCCTAAAAGACATTTGGTTCCATCTGGATGAATAACTTGCATGATCACTACAGGATCTGTTGGGTGAAAACGAAAACAAAAACAAACCAATATTCAAATTACAGGAAAAAATTAATGCAGACTTTTGAAAACACTCCATTTTATAGAATAACAGCAAGGTCTCTGCTGTGGGATTAAGACTTAGTTTGTCATAAGATTGTTTCTTTCTCCCATGTTGCATCTGAGGGAAACTGCATGGAATTCTGTCAGTAAACTACTGGAAGAACATGTCTGCCCTCCTTTCTCCATTTTAACAGCAACATATATTGTAGCCATGGAATGCCAGGCATAGTCTTGTATTTTTTAATTTAAAAAGAAATTGGGTAGGTAATAAATCCCACATGGAGAAAATTCAAATTTTACCATAGTTATTACATTTCCACCTTTTTCTTCATCAATCCTTAAGGAAATGTCTTTAAAAGCTAATGTGGCCCAATGCTTAAACTTGCTTTAGCCATCATAATTAAAAATAAACAAGTAAATAAATAAATGAGTTAATCCCTCTAGAAATCCAGTGCATTCTACTCACTAGATCATGATTGATCGTCAAGAATTAAAGGTAAAATGCTTTCTGCAGCTAAAACGGACATTACTCAGCCTTGCACTTTACTCCCAAGAGACCAACTGAAGTGTTGCTAAGTCTCTTCTTTTTTCACACCGTTTTAGCTGGTTGTGTTCTCAGCTGTCCAAACCCAGGGCAGATTCAAAGTGGCACTTAGAAGAAAGGGAAGGTAGAGCAGATGTGAGCTGCAGTGTGAAGCTAGCTGCGGGCTGTCATGCTTTGGTGATGCCTACACCAGGCACCGAATTGTGAGGCTCTTTTGCCTTTCCACTACTTAAGACAGATTAGTGGGCATTTTGAAATAGCATATTCCAAAACATCAGGTTTCTATTGATTAACCCTGATTTAACATGCGGCTATTACATATTTCTTTTACCTAGAAAGCCAAGTAAACATGTCATTTTAAGATATTTTAACTATTTATAAAACTATTTTACTGGTTAACTGGTTAAAATATTGATCACATTATTGGTTAACTTAAACATTTTTTTTTAAGGTAAACCTAAAAACGTGTCTTTCCAGAGTTCCTCAAAACTTGCCTTTGGGGAGCATTCCCCAAGATTCCGGATGCCTGAGATTTCACTGTAAAAGTGAAGGCTTACCAACTCTTGGGTATGATGTGTTGTGAACGCCCTGGAGGCTCGGGCAGTTTTCTTTTAAACACACTCTTTTATAGCCACCTTCTTCGATTTTCGTTGCACTTCCACAAGTTGGGCAGAACTTATATCGACTGTGCCAGGCAAGGACAGATCTTGCTTGAGCAACTACTCCTTTAAAAGAGGGGGCAAGAAAAAAATTAATTCTGTAACAACTGTAAGGAAAAACAAAGTAAAATGTTCTTGGGCATGCACTGTTTTCTGGGTATCTGTGTGATTGAGGGTTTTAGTATTCAGATTTTATGAAGTGTACTCCTATTTTAAAGCAAAAGTTTTAATTTTCCAGGTGACAAATGAAAATTATATTTAGCTTTAAAAAAATTAACTCATGTATTTATCTCAAAAGGTTGGTGTACCAATATCCATCTTACATAATTTATTAGAACAGGCCTTTACTACTAATAATTTTTATAATGGGGGTATAAACAATTCTAGCTCATTTGGCTCTTATAAAGAATACCACAAAAGAGGTACTTGACTTAAGACTTGGGATTTCTGTATTTCCCACCAAACACAATCTTACTAAAAAACTGTAGAAATTCCACTTCACTGTCTTTCTTGGTGACTAAACTACTATTGAATCATGCCATTGTAGAACATAACCTGTTTACAACAGAAGACTCTATATAGTATTAAAAATGCTTCACTTAACATATTTACAGTTAATTACACTGATGAAAAATACTACCAGAATATTAGAAGTGTATGAATATGTGTATGCGAATATGTGTGTGAAGTTCTTTGTTTACTTAACATAAATCAGATCATAATTCAGTATTTAGTAACACACAGAATAAAATTGTAACTTTTCCCCTTGGTCTCCAAGGTATTACATGAACTGAGCACAGCCAGCAACAGAAAGTCTAAATCAAGACCTTGGCCATCATGCCAGTGTCAGAAGTAATCAGGAATGATTCGGACAGCAACTGAGGGAAACCAGCAAGCATCAGGGCCGTTCTGGGGAAACTAGTCTTGGCTGATTAAAGCTGCTCTAATTGTTCAGGAGGGTCTTGCCTGAGGATGAGAATTCTAAGAAATTCTTAGTGAAGATGGTCTCATTTCACTACACAGTGAATAAAAGCATGCCTCCTGAACGGGTAGAAACAGACAGCGCCAACCCAGTTCCAAAGAACAGACTAGTATCAAAAGTGTAAGTGCCATTCGCTTCTTACCAGCTTCCTTTTCCTTTAGTTGTAGAAGTGCTGGCATGGGAGGATGCAGAAAGTAACAATTTTCATGCCTTTGCTTAAATTCTTCAGCAGCCATAGGATCAATACCTAGAGCAAACCAAGCGACCAACCCATCTTCCTCTTCTTTTGGGAGTTCCCCAGCATAATTCAGTAACTCTTTTCTTATTTCAAGTTCTACTCCAAGGAAAATTAAGGTGATCTTCTCAGGATGGATCAAATAATCCTTTATGTCTGTGTGGTTCAGTTGGCAGAGCCTGACTTCTGGCTGTTGGAAACGTTCTTTATTGCCGCCGAGAGTAACTAAAGGATTTAAATCCGAGAAAAGGATATAAACTGTGGTGGGATGGCTTTCCTTAGCTAGCAGCCACTCAGAATCATTTCTTTTTTCACTTTTCCGGTCCAGTAGTGTGCTGCTAAAATAATTCTCACATTCTTCCACTTCATTGGTTAAGAACCAAGGCTTCTTTCCACCTTTAGCATTAGCTAATAAGTTAGCTATATGTTTATAACCCCAAAATTTAGCAATATCCAGTGCAGTCTGCTTTGATTTATTGACAATCGACCTGTCACACCTACCGATAAAAGGAAAAATTGGAGAAGAAAAATGAGATACTAAGTAAATATTTTCTCTAGCAAATATTTCAATAACATATTTTGATATGCACTCTATTGTTGTTAGGCGCCACTGAGTCGGTTCCAACCCATAGCGATCCTGTGAACATGGTAAGCTCCTCTAGTTAATGGTACTATGGTGAAAGACTGGACGTCTAGTCCTGACAGATCACAGTCAGTGCAACGTCCTACGGAGCAAAATTCTACTCTCAGACACCTGGGGTTGCTATGAGCTAAGATCAACTCAACAAGTAACTGCAATAACAATTTCTTTCAGGAGTACACATTTTACTATAGTCAAGATCAAAAGAAATCAGTTTTCAGGGGAATAAGTTATAAGATAAAAAAGTAAGTTTTATGTGCTATAAGTTCTTAAAGTTGTGCAAAGGATCCTTGATAGTTGTGGTGTGCAGATTTACATTCTCTATTTGGGGGAGAGAGATTCAACTAATCCACAAATTTGCTTTGTTATTATGCATGAATGGCTAATTTCTCAAGAAAAGATGTTAAAGTTTTTTTTAGGTAGAAACTACGCTATATTTTTATGTAACAAGCTAGTCAATGCATCATTTACTAGCTCAAGGATATAAGCGTAGTTACTAAAAAAATGTTTAAAGGGAATATATAACAGAAATTAAACTGTTTACCCTTTCTCAAGTAGAAACTGGACGACATCCGGGTGCCCATTCCTTGCCGCATACATCAAGGCTGTCCAGCCAGTTTCAGACGTTTCGTTGAGGAGAGATGGAGAATGACTGAGTACGACCGTTAACTTGGCAATGTCGCCTTCAGCTGCCCAACAGTGAAACTGGGAAATTATTTCCTTCTTTGGATTTCTTTTTATTGAAGACATTTCCCCCTTCAAAAATGGAAAATAGAAAAAAAATCACCTGCATTTCCTTTTTATATCAATGGATAAATATTACAATAGTACTATGATACTTGAAGACTACAGAATTTAGCCTGAAGAGTCATTAACAACCTGTGATGTGCAGATGTCACAACCTTACTTGCTGGAAGCAAAGAGGACATGAAATACTTATTGATGAATATCAAAGAACTGATGGATGTCATACAGTCTTCAGTATGGGTTACACAACATCAAACAAAAAGATCCTCTCAACTGGGTCAGTAAACAATATCATGATAAAGGGTGAAAATATTTAAGTTGTCAAGAATTTCCTTTTATTTTGACCCACAACCAACATCTATGGAAGCCCCAATCTAGAAATCAAATAATATATTTTCATTTGGCAAACTTGCTGCAAAAGATTTCTTTAAAGGGCTTAAAAGCAAAAATGTAGAAGACTAAGGTGTATCTGACCTAAGTCAAGACGTTTTGAATCACTATATGCATGCAAAAGCTGGACAATGAATAGGAAAGACCAAAGATGAATTGATACCTTTGGATCATGGTGTTGATAAGAATATTAGAGATTTCACAGACTGCCAAAAGAACCCAAAAATCTGTGTTGGAAGAAGTACAGCCTGAAGGTTCTTTAGAAGTGAGAATGGTGCAAACTTACTTTTACATACTTGGAATATGTTATTATCAGGACAGACCAGTCCCTGGAGGAAAATATCATGCTTGGCAGAGGATCAATGAAAAAGACAAAGACCCTCAATGAAATGGACTGATACAGTGGCTGTAATAATGAACTCCAACACAGGAATGATTGGGAGGATGGTGCAGGACCCAGAAATGTTTCATTTGAGAGTCAGAACCTATTCAACGGCAGCTAACAGTAACAACTGCTAAACATAAGAATAGTAATGATTCTCCAATGCAAAGGTTATTATATTCTTTAAAGGTTATTACCAGTGAACAACCATCATAGCAGACATTTCGAAATTGTTACCACATGAGCATTATGAATATGCTTCAACAGCCCCCAAAACTTTGGCCAACTAGTCCATTCTGATTCATGACCCCATTGGGCAAGGTAGACCCGCCCTTGTGGGTTTCCGAGACGGGAAATCCTTATGAGAGAAAGCTTCATCTTTCTTCTGGAGAAAGGCTTGTGGTTTTGAACCGCTGATATTGTGGTTTGGAGAACAGCAAACACATAACCCATTATGCCAGCAGAGCTCCCACATATTTCAACATGTTGTTAGCACCATCAAGTCAGCTCTGAACCACAGTGACTCTATACACAACTCAAGGTTACAAAAAAAATGATGCAATGGAGATTTGGGTAATACAAATAAGGGGGCGATATTCTTGGAGATGGAGTTGTCAGGTAAGATGTTACACACATGGGGGGGGGGCGTATTTCAGGCAGACCAAAAGGGGCTTTATTATAGAGCAGAAGAAGACTTAAGACAGCCTAGGTTTTTAGCTGCGGACAAGTAGTATTATTTGATATCATGCTATTAGGGATAGATATCAATCACCAGATTTTCAAGTTTCACATGAAAATAATTGTGCAAAATTAATTGTGCAATTCATCTAAGATTACCTTTTGTTCCTAATGTGAAATGGGGATTGTTACTATTGTGCATCACTGAGTTGATTCTGTGCCTAGCAGCCCTGTACATTAGAGTAGAACAGAGCCCGTTTCCAAGGCTGCTCTCATTATGGAAGCGGATCGCCACATCCTTCTCCCATGAACACCTGGTCGGCGGAACCACTGGGTTGGTAACCACTGTACCACCAGGGCTCCTTGAAGTAGGGAAGGGATCTATTTTTTTATCCATGGGACTCAGCATCATTCTTGTTATGACCTGTCTCCCTTCAGTGCATTATTATCCTAATTTTAAAAATCCCAAAAAACTCACTGCCAACAAGTCAATTCCAACTCATAGCAACCCTATCAAACAGAGGTGAACCACCCTTGCCAGTTTCCCAGACTGTAACTTGGTACGTGAGTAGAAAGCAATCTCTCTCTCTCACCGAGCAACTGCTGGGTTTGAACTGGTGGTTAGCAGCCCAACATGTAAGCCATCCTGCCACAGGGGCTCCTCTGCTAAGTAAGATGATGACATATATTCGATCTATTACTGGACTCTGTTCTATACAGGAGATCCCAAATCCATCATCGCTTATTTGTAAGAATCATAATATAGTACAGTGAGACAGGGATCCTGGTGGCACAACTGGGTGAACCTAGGTTTCAAAGCCAGCTGCCTCTCTGGGGACCAACATGCGACCGTCTATTCCAGTACACATGTACAGCCTCGGAAACCATTTATGGGGTCACTAAGACTCACAATTGGCTTACTGGCGGTGGGCTTTTTTGCCCTATTGCCTATGCTTAAATTGGAACTTTTTTAATCATTAATGTTCTGTTTGTTTCAGTAAGAAAAAACAAAAAGAAAACAATTCCCCATACCTATTTCGAAACCTTTTTCTAATCATGGATTGAGTACGGTAGGGTACAGACTGAACTATTTTTTATAGAAATAGTTCAAATGACCATTGTCTATAAACTTGTCAAAGTATTTTGTTGTAAAGCAAGGCTTTTTCCTTCCCTATAAAATGAAAACATTCATCTATTAAGAAAATATCTGGAATTATAAAATAATTATTATTTTAAGTAATAAGTTATTTAGGTTCAAAAGAAAAGATTCTAAGATACTTTTTGACAGTTGTATGGTTCTGAAACGCCAACCCGGATAACCTATTTTGGCAGTTGGAGGAATATGAATAAAGCCTTCTTGGGGAAAAATTGAGATTAAAAAAAGATAATGATTCGGTATCTGTTCACCTTTCCTGTTTTTCTGCTTCTAAAAATACGTCAAAGCTGCTCACAGGAAGGAAGCATTTACATAAAACCTTAAAATAGGAAATTTGCTTATAATTTAAACTTAGGCTTTCTATACTGGAAAACCACTCGTTTTTATTTACTCTATAAAAGTATTATGAATAACAAAAACTTTACAGCACTTTATTCTGGCTGAAGCACAGTTGTCTAACGACACTTGTATGGTGCCCTTCCAAGTTACCTTTCCTTCAATCTACTTTTTTCTTCCCATAAAATCCTATTCCACAATTTATTCGTGAACAAGAATTCACTGCCCCACATTTCGAGGTCATAGGACATCCTCACTCTATCCCAAGATATTGCAAAACAGTTGTACAAAAAAATATAGTGCCATGCATTGCTTTGATGAAATACCACTTACTCCTAGTACTCTTATGAGAAAGGAAGTGGGAAGTGT
This sequence comes from Echinops telfairi, assembly GCF_000313985.2. Classification (NCBI taxonomy): domain Eukaryota; kingdom Metazoa; phylum Chordata; class Mammalia; order Afrosoricida; family Tenrecidae; genus Echinops; species Echinops telfairi. The sequence continues at coordinate 42,557,883 of NW_022111373.1, read as the reverse complement.
AAACTTTAAATAAAAAGCAACTATTGCTCATTCCAAAGAGACGCTCTTTAGAGTCTGAGATTCGGCTGTTTGGTTTACTTTTCCATTTCGTATTGACAGTCAAGTCTTGGAATAAGGTAGGATCTGAAAGCAGGTGGCGGTGATTGGGTCGGTTTATTGCTGCCCGTGCTTTCCACAAAGAGCAGGAGGAGGTCACTTAAAATGGGTTTACAACGGATTACATTTTAACCAACTCCACAAACGGAAACTGGTGTAAAAGAGGCCCGTAACTTGCCAAAGGCCAAACGGCGTGCGAGGGGGTAGTCGGAGACCTCAAACCTAGCTGTCACCGAGTGGCCGACCATCATGTAATGTCACACCCTGGTCCCCCGGCCAAGAAGTCCGATTAACCAACCAAGGTGCACTCGTGCACGTTCTTCCCAAACGGTCAAAACTCCTTGAGATTTCGCATTTTCTTGCCACCACTAGGCGAGTCCTTCTTTCCACGTGAAGCCCATCAGAGGGACTCCCCGCTCCAGTTTCATAGCTTGGGCGAAAGTCCAGCGGCAGTGAGGACTCCGGCGACCCGAGCGCGGGGCGCTGGGCGCCCTGGCCGCGGCTCCCGCGCGCGCGCACGCCGCCCCC
>NW_022111373.1:42520711-42555666 GCF_000313985.2 Echinops telfairi | reverse complement strand
AGTCTCCTTCTCTAGAGACTGGTCTCTCCTGACAATATGTCCAACGTATGTGAGACAAAGTCTCACAGTATTTGCCTCTAAAAAGTATTCTGGCTGTACTTCTTCCAAGACAGATCTGTTTGTTCTTTTGGCAGGCCGTAGTATTTTCAGTATTCTTTGTCAGCACCATAGAATGCATCCATTTTTCTTTGGTCTTACTTATTCATTACCCAACTTTCACATGCATATGATGAGATTGAAAATACTAGGGCTTGGTCAGGTTCACCTTAGTCCTCAAGGTAACATCCTTGCTTTTCAGCACTTTGTTTTGTGCAGGAGATTTACCTAATGTAATGTATTGTTTGATCTCGTGACTGCTGTGTCCATGAGCATCAATGTGTTGAATTGTAGTCCAGGCTAATGGGTGCAATCCTTGACCTTCACCAGGAAATGCTTCAAGTCAAGCAAGGTTGTACCATCTGTATATTAAAGTTTGTTAATAAGCCTTCATCCAATCCAGATGCTGAATTCTTTTTCATCTAATCCTGCTCTGATTATTTTTTGAGCACACAGATTGAAATACTATAGTTAGAAGATTCAACCCTGATGCACACCTTTCCTCGTTTTAAACTATGCATTATTCCCTTGTTTTGTTTGCACAACTGCCTCTTGATCCATATACAGGCTCCACGCGAGCACAATGAATTGTTCTGGAATTCCCATTCTATTTCATATATGCATATTGTTTTTATGATCCACAATTTTATGATCAATTGCCTTCATATAGTCAATGAATCACAAGTATACCTCTTTTTAGTGTCCTCTGCTTTCAATCAAGGTCCATTGGTCATCAGAAATGATAGCCTTTTCTGGGTCCACCCTGAACCTCTGGTGGCTTGTGGTCAATGTACTGCAGCAACACTTGTTGGATGAGCTTCAGCAACATTTTACTCACATGTAATTTCAGTGGTACTGTTCTAAAATTTACACTTTCTGTTGGGTCGCCTTCCTTTGGAGTGGGTACAAATATGTTTCTCTTCTAGTTAGCTGTCTTCCAAATTTCCTGGTATAGACAAATCCACTGCCATCAAGGTGACTACAAATTACAATGATCCTACATAAAGTTTCCAATGCTATAAATCTTTACTGAGAAAGATAGCCTCATCTCCCCCAGAGCAACTGGTGGATTTGAACCTAGGTCTTAAACTCAGCAGTCCAAAGCCAAACCCATTACCTAACCTGGGATTCCTAATGATCAGACAAGAGGTCACATATGTACTGTTTAGGTTAATTCACTTATAACACCTAATTGGTAGTCCAACATTAAAACAAGTAAGGCAAGATGATGAACCCTCATGTATTAATCATCAAGCATTGACCCTTACAAATATTTTATCAATATCCATCTACCAATATTGCGTTGAACAAAGCTGCTGCATAAGATCTCTTTAAGGTGTTGAAGAGCAAGGATGTCACTTTGTGAACTAAAGTTCACCTGACCCAGTAGTCCCTGGTACTGTCCTTCAGTAACCTCATATGCACATGGAAGTTGGACAGTGAATATGGAAGAACATTTGACTTCTGGTGTTGATGCATTTGACTTCTGGTATTGGTAAAAAATATTGAAAGTGCCATGACTGCTAGAAGAAAAAACAAATTTGTTTTGGAAGTAGAACATGTAGAATGCTCCTTAGAAGTAAGGTTGATGAAACTTTATGTCCTGTATTCTGGACATGTTATCAGGAGAGACCAGCTTTCCCAGGAGTCTGCTTTACAAGGAGCAGTCCAGACCCCCCAAGGAGACTTTCTTCCAATTGCCTCAAAGCTGTGAACTGATCAAGGGGGCTACACTGCACCACTACTATTTCGCTGTTCAAAGTTGATTATGTTAGGTCCCATCATGGAGTTTATTATGTTGTGTTAGAATACATCATGGTGGATTACTGCTCAAGTATTGAGAACTGTGGCCCAGCCAACTTTACATAAACACTATCACAGATATTCATAACATAAAACACTCTATGTTTAAACTCTTTTTTTCTAATTCATAAACAGTTTAGCCACATTTCCTTAAGACCTTCCTATATAAGCAGTTTCTCTGACCTACAAAAATCATTGTATCCACTGACATGGGGGCCTCTGGCACTTTTATATCACAGTCATTTTGCTCATATTTCTTTTCCTAACTTAAGTGCTTTTCCTTTTTTAAATCGTACTCATTTCAGCTTAAATCTCTTTTGTGTTGGGCCTTCTAGCATATTCCTCCCTGCAGGATTATCAGAAGCCCACCCTATTCCTTTGTTTTTATCACCTCGTGCATGCCAGCCATCCTTTTAAATGTTGGTACCGCTCTTATCACTGTTCACCAGAATCTACTTTGCTAGGCTAGGCATGCTAGATAATTAATGGCCCCTGGAAGAAGCCCTCATATAATAAGTGACTTGAATTGGTATGCAAATCCGTGAATCTTTTGGTATGTAGACCCCACAGTTCCATTGGGATTGTTGTTGTCATTAGTTGTTATAGAGCAGCAGTTCTCAACCTGTGGGTTGCAACCCCTTTGGGGGTTGAACGACCCTTTCACAGGGGTTGCCCAATTCATAACAGTAGCAAAATTAAATTTATGAAGTAGCAATGAAAATAATTTTATGGTTGGGAGGTGATCATAACATGATGAACTGTATTACAGGGTCATGGCATTAGGAAGGTTGAGAACCACTGTTATAGAGTCAGCTAGCACCCAACTGATGGGGACTCCATGCACAATGGATCAAAATGGTGCTTATTTCTGCACCTCCCCCATGGTCAGTTGCAGATCAGACTGTGTTGATTCATAATGTTTTCGTTGGCCTATATTTGGACATAGAAGACCAGGTGCCTCTTCCAAGTCTCTTTTTCTGGAAGCTCGGCTGAAACCTGTTCAGCACCACCGCAGTAAGCAAGGCTCCACTAACAAATGACATGCCTGGACTGCCAATCAAAGAGGATTTTAACACTGATCCATCAGTGAGATTTCTTTATTCTCACTACAAACGTGTCGGATAAACAGCCTTTGCTAGCCATATTTCTTTTCTTTTCTTACTCTTTCATTATTTCCTCCTATTTTACCAATTCTGTTCAGGATCTTGTTTCACTACCTGCTTCTTGCAAACCTACTCTAATACAAGGATATTCACTCTGTTCCATTTATGATCTCTAGTCTATCCTAGTTTACCTTCTCTGCCTTGCTTAGATGAATAGTTGTGTTGTTGTTAATTGCCATTGTGCTGATTCAGTGGTACACAGCCACCCAGTGTGTACAAAATAGGCCTGCTACCTGAAATTTTCAAGGCTTTCTGAAAGCAGATATCCAAAACTGTCTTCTAAGGTGCCTCTGGAAAGGTTTGAACCAGCAACCTTTCAGCAAGTAGTCAAGCTCTTTGATGCTTGTACCCACTAGAGACTCCTGGAAGAATAAGGTGCCATTATGTCAATTGTGATCCATAGTGACCACATGTGACTGAAGAGAACAGATCCATGGGTTTTCCTAGGAGGTAATCATTATGGAAACAGAGCACCAGGAACAGATGAGTTAAACTGGCAAGGACTTAATCATCTGCACCTTCCTTGAGGTAGTTAGTTTATTGTGCCAACCTGGCCGATAAACACATGTGGGGTTAATTGAAGGGTGGAGGGATGAATGGCTCAGTGAGCCTCGCCTTTCGAGTTCTCAGGTCTCTTGCTTCCTTATGGTTGGAACAGAGTGCAGCTGCCTTGGCCAGTTCCCTGCTTTAGCTGGCAAGGCTCACTTCCTGCAAGACATCTGCCAGCGGTGAGAAATTTACACATTCACTGACTCGGCTTTCCTCCTGCAGTCAGTATCATCGTGTCTGTTTTGTGAGATGGAGGAGGACTTTGTGGATTGGTGTCGGACATATGGGTTCATGTTGGATTTGTGGGCTTGGGCAGCACTGGGTTGGGATGTTTTCTTGATGTGCACTTATCCTTTATATAAAACTCTCTTATAGTTTCTGTAGATTTGTTTCTGTAAAGTACCCAGACTAATACATTTGTCCATCATCACTAAATAAATACGTTCCTATTGCCACACATTCTGAAACACATTATATCTTGTTTCCTATATGGAAATCCTCACTCAGAAACCCTATGTGGGGTTGACATGAGTCGTAATCAACTAGATGACACTAGGTTTATATGACAATCGTTATAATTACCAATCACATGGAATTTGGATTTTCTGTGAGATGAATAATTTGGGACCACTGTTTAATTTTTCTGCCATAGCATGTTTATTGAAAAAGATCTATAAAAAATTTGGGCCTGCAGACTTGGATAGTTCAGAGCATACTTTTAATCTGAGCGTCCAGGGTTTAGGTCCCTGATCTATGCTTCCCCCTTTCCTGATAAAATGGGAACCCAGGTTGCATACTGGGTGAGTTATGCATTGGGCTGCTAACTCAAGGTCAGCTGTTCAAAACTACTTGCTGCTCCTCAGGAAAATATTGAGGCTTTCTATTCCCATAAAGATTTATAGTCTTGCAAACACACAGAGGCAGTTCTACTACATCCTATAGGGTCAGAATTGAATAGAAGGCAATGAGTTTAAGAGCCCTGGTGGCACATTGGGTTACACTTTGAGCTACTAAACACAAAGTCAGTGGTTTGAAACCATCAATCTCTCCACTAGGCACAGACTTTCTACATCTGTAGAGATCTACCTTAGTGTTTCCCAAAATGGGCAATACTACCCCCTGATGTTCTGGGGTCTACAAAAGCATTTACCTTCACTTTATCCTGAATTATGGGTTATAATCACCAGGAGGGCTCTGATTATTTTTTTTTATTAAAAGGGAAGTAGGCCAAATGATTTGGGGAACCTAAGATTTGCAGTCTCATGAACCACAGAGGAAGTTCTTTTCCATAGGACTATGGGTCAGAATCGAGTCCATGGTAGTGAGTGAGCATCTTTTCACAAGGGGTGTCATTCATTATCGCTAACCCCTTCAGAGCACATGGACCGCTCATTTAATTTTAGTTGCTCTGGGAAGTGACTCTGAAGAGTCATTTCTTTTTCTTCTTCAGAGTATACGTCCCATATACTGTGTACAGTGATTTCTTAAGAGAGAAAAATACCAAACATATCTGAAAATTTAGTGAATATCAATTCAGTAATATCTCTAAACAAGATGTGAACTTGATTTTATGGACAATATTAGATAAAAGCTTGTGTATATAATTTTAATAGATAATATTATTCTATCATTATATAATGATTATATATTATATCTTGTTCCTCTCACATTGCTTTATAATTCTTGTATTAATATAATTTTGAGTTTCATATTTTTGCCTTTTTTAGCAATAGGTTTTTTCTAGTGCAGAGTCTAGAGTTTGTTTTTGTTCTTAAAATATTCTAAAATAATAACAGTTTTTCACACAAAAGCCATTTGATAAAGCTCATGGTTGACAATGGTGAAGCATATTTTAACTAACTGTACAATTTGGAGAATTATTATCTTGAACACCACACGATGTCCTTGGTGTAAGATAATTTTACATGTAAATATAGATTAGGCCATTTCTTGGTATAAGATAGTTTTACATATAAATATAGATTAGGTCATTTCTAGTTTATATATCATATATATATATATTACATTCTTTAATACCTAAGTTTGCTGTGCATTTCTCCATTAAAATATAACTTAAACAAGAAAGCCCTCATTTGTCTTATTTTTTGGCCTTTCTCCAGAAACTGAGATTTTGCTGGTGTACATGAGGAATTAGGTAATTATTGCTGAATGTTGAACAAATATGATTGTTTTCATATTCATTAAAAATTCAAATACCTTTTTGATGTGGTTACTACACTTTGGCAATTTGAACTTCTCAAATTACATTAAGTAGGAAAGTACTTGTTTCCGTAGTTTTGTTTCTTTGTGAGTATATGGAATTTAGGCAGAAGAATAAAATCTGTTCAGTGTACTCAAGGAACTCATTGTCCAGTCAAGTTACATAGATCATTATTTATTATCTGAATTAGAATAAAGTCCCATCAACCTTCTCTCAGGTTTTCATGCTGCCCCAGAAACCTCTAGGGCACTTCTACTCTGTCTTACAGGGTCTGTGCATCAGCTTGTGTGTTGCTATGTTGATAGAACCTATGATCCTGGCATACCAGATACCTCCAGGATCACATGTGGTAGACCATTTGCAAAGACGGGAGCTTCCAGGAGGAAAGAGGTGACAATGTACTTATACAGATCAGCCAATGAAAATCCTGTGGATTAAAATTGAACTTTCTCTAATTTCCTCAGTTGTAAACTTGATGGTGCAAATATGAGTATAGAAGTCTGGCAAGACTAGGGAAACAAATCCAGGGAGACTCATATGTGTATAAGAAAGAGCTTATATACAAGACCAACTGAATATTGAGAAAACATCCCATCCCATTCCAGATCAAGTCCATAAGTCCGATATTAGCTCATATGTCTGATACCAATCTATAAATTCCTCTTCAGACTCACACAATACATGCAATACCATCAAATTCAGGAATATCACCGGCCAGTGGGTGGAAAGTCTTGTGGATCCAGTGGCAGTGGAAGCATCTCAGTGTTGGCAGGGGTCTCCACATGGCTCCTTCAGGTCCAGGGCTCTAGCATAACTCCATGTGTCTTCTCACCAGGATTGTCTCACAGGGAGTGAGTGTGTGTCGCCTCTCCAGACATGGCTCTTTCAGGTCCAGGGCTCTAGCATAACTCCATGTGTCTTCTCACCAGGATTGTCTCACAGGGAGTGAGTGTGTGTCCCGCCTCTAGTGAGCTATTTATGTTCTTAGCAGCTCCAAATGAGGTCGTCAAGCTGTGACCTGATTGACAGGCTGTGTCAGTCTGGGTAAACTAGGGAAACAAATCCACAGAAACTCATATGTATATAAGAGAGAGTTTCATATAAAGGGTAAGTTTACATTAAGAAAGCATCCCAACCCAGTGCTGTTCAGGCCCGTAAATCCAACTTTAACCCATATGTCCAACACTGATCTACAAAGCCCTCCTCAATCTCACAAAAACACACACAATGATACCAACTGCAGGAGGAAAGCTGAATCAGTGAGCATGTAAGCATCTCAGCACTGGCAGGGGTCTCCATGTGGCTGCTCCAGCACCCAGGACTGCATCAGAGTAGGTCCATGTGGCTTCTCCTCAGGGAGAAGGAAGTGAGCCTTGCCAACTGAAGCAGGGAACTGGTTAAGGCAGCTGCACCCTGGTCCGACCAACAAAGAGCAAGAGACCCCAGAACTAGAAAAGCGAGGCTCATTGATCCATTTATCTCTCCGCCCTTCAATTAAACCCTCATGTGTTTACCGGCCAGGTTGGCACAATAAATCTTAACTATCTTGCAGGCTAAACTCCAGCCCTTCACAAGTTGACACCAGATTATGTAACTCCTACACCGAGTCGTATTTTATCATGTTTATTATTATGCATAGGATCACCTTGAGTTGGTGTGACTTAACTGAAACTAACAATAACTATATGATGGAGCAAAAATAAAGTGGACAGCTCATGGTGTGGTCAGGTGCCAGCACACCGGTTCTCACTCACAGCCACCCTGTATACAACAGAGTGAAGCACGGCTAAGTCCTGCACCTTCTTCACAATGGTCCTTAAGTCTGAGCTCATTGTTGCAGCCACTGTGTCAGTCCATTTTTCGAGGGTCTTCTCTTTTGTTAGCTGCCCCTCTACCAAGCAGCTCAACCACAACAGCTCATAGGGAACGCCTACTCAAGGTTTGGGGAGTAGAGTATGGAAATAAATAGCAGAAACTTAAACGTGCTTATGCATATTTGATTTCATCTCTCCTTCCAGAGCCTGTTGGAAGATGATAGGTTCCAACATCTGGCAGCTAGGAATGGCTATGCAACTAAGTCCAGCCAATGAACTGTGAGCAGAAGTGCTAGAATTCTGCGCCAGAGCTTTTAAAATATGGCACATTTTCTCCACATCTTTATTCCTTTCTTGCAGCAATCTGGAAACTCATGTTAAGACGGCAGAGTCACAAACAGATAGCGCTGTCAGTTACCATTGCATGGGGTAGCTATAAAGAAATGCCAAGCCTGCACTGGACGTCAAATGCGGGAGTGGGGGTGGGGGTAGTTGGTGTACACCCCTGAGATTTGGGGGTTAAGTTGCTACCTTATCATAACCTACTCTACTCGGATAATGAATAATGAAGAGGGAAGCTCGAAACTGCGTTTTACCGGCCCAGGAACCACAATAGAAGGAAGTCTGTTTGTCCACGACTTTTCCTACTGAGGTAGAACTTGAGACAACAGTAGGAACTTGCTTGAATATAAAAATAAGTTGATTTTTGGCTAACATTCCAGATGCTAAGAAGGTAGAAAAATCCACTAAGTGGGAGATCTTTCAGAAACCAAAATAATAGTAATAATAATAATAATAATAATAATAGGTTCCTACGGAAGAGAACTGGGCCACAGGGTTTCCAAAGCTGTAATCTTCAGGTCAGCAGACTGCCACCTTCCTCCCACAGTCACTGGTGGGTTTGAAATGCTGACCTTTCAGTTAGCAGGCAAGTGCTTTACCTACCGTACTAGCAGGCCTCCCTTGTGCTGGGAACACACACCATAAAAGTGTGATATTCAAGAGCACTGGTAAGCTGAGTGCTGACAGCGCTTTGTCAGCAGTCCCCAACTTGTCTGATTTAAGATCTGTTGTGCTCACTCTGCTTTTGCAAATACATTTTCCCTTACTGAAAATGACAGCCTGTAATAGCAGTTGGCAGAGATGACCAATATAAAAACACTTTACCCTTTGCGAATGTGTACTTCCTGAAATGCCTTTAATCTTTAAATGCACTCATTTGTAAATTTTATGGGTACCCAGCCACTTTTGTTGAGATTAATGGTAATTTCATCTGTCTTACGATTTTCAAAAACAATTTGTAGAATTTTTCACTCTTGGAAGTATATGGAAATGACTGTCTTTTTCACACAGAAATCAATTTAGTTATGTATTTTGTAAAGAATTTCCAAACAGCAGTATATTCTTATTTACAAATCATCTCTTTCCTTTGGCTGTAGGAGTTGTTTTTTATGAAGCAGCAACCGTGATGTGAGAAGGAGTTTGTCTGATCGGAGGCAGAATTAACATTGCTTGAAAGAGCAGCATTCTTTTTGTGTACTCTAGTTAATTGATGCAGTCATTTAATCATTGAGCCGCTGTTCACATTTCATGTTTAAATCATTTAACTTGATTTTTTTTTTTTTTTTTTTTGCGGTAGAATGTCTAGGCTGATGAGCATTTAAATGGATTTGTAGCATTTTAAAATGTCTTCAAACCTGATTGCCGCATGCCATCCAGCAGATTCTCTATTCAGTTTTACTTCGGTTGTTTTGAAGCTTCCAGATGAAACAAAATGTAAATTTAATATTTTGCAACAGGTTTTCCCATCAACGTGCTAAAACCCAGAGGAGCACTATATGTATAGTTTTGGTCTCTTATTATTTCCTTAGGATATTTTTGACCCTAGATACTTTCTCCTTTAAATTTGACTGAGCTCTGATCATGGCTTTGACCTCTAGCCTTGAAAGAAGTCAAGTTATGCCTCTCAGGAGCGATGCCGCAGGCACTTTGCAAGTCAGCTGCCAGGGATTATTTCCCAGGCTGTGAAGCGATGACCTTCTACCGAGAGTGAATGTCCGCGGCGCGGTAAATTCCGTCAGCCTTAGCTTTATTACCTGCTCTATGAATCAGGGCCCATTCTTTCTTTATGGAGGACGGGTAATTTAGTGTTATATTTAAAGCCACATGGTATGTGCTTATATGTCGGTTAATTTACTGTTGGAGGTGAACATATTCTGGTTTTGAACCCCTTATCAGGTAAATTCAGAAGTAAATATGGTATTTTTGACTGAAAAACTGGGATGATTAGAGGGCACCTTACCTGTTATTTCTAAACAGAGTACCCTCCAGCACTCTGGCAGCTGCCCCCAACTTTGTCTGATTTCAATATCCCAGAGAAGGTATTGCTTCCTAAGCTATCATTACAACAATAATATAATGCTGATTGCTATGATAGTCTCAGAATACATTAAAAAGAGAAATGAAATTTAGAATGATTAATAAACGCTTTTGAAACTGTGGGATGGCATTTAGTTCTTATTCTCTGAACCAAACTGTCAATCTGAACCCAGTAAATTTTTAAAGTTTTGAAAAGTGATATGAACATTCTATCTTTTACATTTTTCTATATTCATTTCAAAATGAATTCTATATTAAACACTGATTTTTAACTTTCTATTAGATTTTAACATTGATGCTAAAATATATTTGACGTAATCTAAGTTCTTGTGAAAAATATCTGAGAATCCACATAATGTCACTATTTTACTTAGCTTGTTTCACTATAGCAGAATTATGGGAAAGCTGGAGGAATTTGAGAAAGAAGGCAGGACCACTGTAGGCCCCGTGATGTGCTAGTCCCTGATGAATGACACAGCTGCTAGGCTGAAATACCCTTATAACCTCCATTAATGTGTGTGTAGTTTGCGTGGATGTCTTATCTTTAGTCATATGCATTACATGCATATTAAATATATCTATAAGTTTTATGTCAGGTTTCCTACCCCAAAAGACAAAGAAAGGTCAGATTTGTAATGAATGGATATAGTAATGAATACTAAAAAAAAAAAAAAGAGGTTTTCAATCTATGCCAGAACTTATTTATGATGGCGTCATTGCAGTGGAGACCCGTCATGTCTGGCACTACTTGTACTTGAAAAATCAGTGTGAGAAGCCATTATATGTTACAAATGCCACTAGGAATATATTGTTGCATTTTGTTCCACTTAAAAAGTTATGTGCTGTGGATGAAAACCTTTCCGATTTAAATCATACGGGGCTTTCCTGGCAGCAAGGTCATCTACCTGATGATTGCGTGTGCAGGACCAGATACTTGGATGGAAATAAAACTTGGATCGTGTTTCATTCACTCAGTCACCCATTCATTGAAAAAAAAAAGTTGGTTTCTTAAAATACCTTTCAGTAAAAAGTACGTGAAAAACCCAAACTAATCCCAGGCCGTTTTTCAGGGCACCTTCCTTTTCTTCTTGCCAGTGTAGAACCCGATTGCTTGAATCAAGAGTAGGAACAAACTTGAAGATAAAAACCAGGTTAATAGTTTATATTCCAGATGCTAGGGAAGTAGTAGAATCCACTAACTGCCAGATACATCACAAACAAGTGAACAAACCAAAACAAATCTGTTACTGTTGATTGGACTCTGACTCATGATGCTGTAGGACAGAGTAGAGTAATACACAGGGCTCAGCAGTTCAAAACCACCAGATGCTCTGTGAGAGAAAGACTAGGCTTTCTACCCCTATACAGAGTTACAGTTTCTCTACCTATAACCCCCTCCCTGTGGGATGGGCAACAGAAAAGTGGGTGAAGGGAGACATTGGTCAGTGTGAGACATGACAAAATAATAATAATTTATGAATGATCAAAGGTTCATGATGGAGGAAGGGTGGGCGAGGGAGGGGGGAAAATGAGGAGCTGATACCAAGGGCTCAAGTAGAAAGCAAATGTTTTGAGAAGGATGATGGCAACAAATGTACGAATATGCTTGACACAATGGATGGATGTATGGATTGTGCTGAGTTGTACGAGCCCCCAATAAAATGATTTTTTAAAAAGTTACAGTTTTGAAAAACTTCTAGGGAAGTTCTACTCTGTCCTATTGGGTCGCTGAAAGACAGGGAGGTTGAGAAAAATACTCCAAAGGATTCCGGGGCTGTAAGTCTTTGTAGAAGCAGACTGCCTCATCATTTTCACCTAGAGCGGCTGGTGGAACTGCCCCCAATTTAATTCCTGCTCCACCAGGCCTCCAGAAAGTACAAAAACAGCAAATTCTATGATCAAATCTTTCTCTTTTCCATAGTGTAAATACAAGAGAGTTCCACAATTTAAAAAAAGACTAGTTTTGTTCTGTCCACTGTTTAAAAACCCCAATGGAGGAGGGCTTAGCAGACCGTTACCTTGATCGATTCACTTTCGCCTGGTTTTTCATTTTCAACAAGGAAACCTGTGATAGAGCTGGTTGCAGATTTACTCAGAAGTCCCTGGCCTAGGAAACGGGTGAAAACAGACAGGATACTAGGCCCTGTCTCAGTACCAATATGATGGCATGAGATGATCGGATAGTGAAGCTAGTATGATATCAGGCAATGCATTTCACCTTTGCCTCCCCCTCTCTCCTGTCTTCTACAATTGAGATTTTTGTTTAGTCTACACAAGAAAAATTAGATCGATATACCCAGGACAGTTATTATATTACTTTTTAAATATTTGTCCTGTTCATGAAAGCAGAATATAATTTCATCTTTACATTTTATTTATCTCCAATAGGGAACTGTACATTAAAACTTGATTTGCAAGCCTCTGTTTGGAAGGATTGTAAAAATTTTTTTATGGAATTGCATAGGATCAAAGATAAGGAATGACTTAGGTCAATTTGATTTCTAGTTTATAATCTTCTTCTTCATCATAGTGACCCTATCAGATAGGGTGGAACTTCCCCTATGGGTTTACAAGATGGTAACTTTTTATGGGAGTAGAAAGTCCTGTCTTCCTGTGTTTGGTGGTTTCGAACTGCTGGCTTTTCGGATCATCACCCAACAAGTTACCACTACCAGGGGGCACTATAAGTCAGCATTGGCTCCCTAGTAGTGGAGTTAAGTTTGTCAGTGTTTTTCTTACAAGCAATCTCTGGACTGGGGCATTCTCACTATGCCATTATTGTGGTTTTAAGATCTTCTTCCTGTCTCAGAAACCCTCGGGGAATTCCACCCTGTCCGGCAGACTGGCTTTTAGTCCAAATACACTCGAGGGCACTGACTGAGGTTTTGAGTGTCACTAGGATTACTACAGTGGCACCATAACTGTTCTACTTGTCTCAAGTATCATTTGCTAATTTTCTTTCAGAATACAACCAGAGTGATATTTGAAATCCAATCTTTCTTCCTTTGCTTAAAATCCTTTATTACCTTCAGGTTAATACAGAATACGAAGTAATTTCTTTTCCTTTAATTGGAATCAGCATTAATTAAAATTAAAATTTTTGAGAAGATAGACTCTGTTTATGCTTATTATTTTGTTTTTAAAATTATATATAAACAATAATGCTTAAATAGCAAAACATTATATATGAACTGTTCCTTCAAACAGTTCATCCAAAAATTGAATGAAAAGATCATTTCATTTTTCCAGAAACGCAGAAACTTTTTGAAACCCCATCATATTTAATGTTCTCTGTCAACACCATACTGCCTAGTACCACCCTAAGTAGAAGTTACAGGGATGTGTGAGTGAGTCAGGAGGGATACGGTGAAAAAGGCAGGCAGGCAGGGAAGGAGGTCGAAAGGAAGCATTGTGTTGAGAAACTGAGTGTTACCTTTGCGTGAAAGCCTGTCTCTTCTGTATCAGTTGTTAGGTGCTGTCTACGTGGTGTCAGCTCAGTGCCCTCTGCACAACAGGACAGGGCGATGCCCCGTCTTGCACCATCCTTACACTCTTTCCCATGCTTGCTGGCGTTAACACCCGCTCCAGAGAGGGCCTTCCTCTGTTCCGCTGACCCTGTGCTTTACAAAGCATGATGTCCTTCTCAGCGACTGAGCCTTCCTGATGTCTGAAGATGAAGTCCATCCACCCGCTTCTCTAAGGAGCATTCTGGCTGTATTTCATCCATGAGCCATACATTTGTTTTTCTGACAGTCTATGATACATTTGATATTCTTTACCAACGCCGTAATTCAGATGCACCAGTTGTTCTAAGGGCTTCTTACTCATGGTCCCACTTTCAGACCATGTGAAGCAACAGAAAATACCACGGCTTCTGGGTCAGGGCACATAAACCCTCAAGGTGCCATCTTGCTCGCTCATACTTTAAGGAGGATTTTTGCAACAGATTGGCCCACAATGCCACACTTCCCTGGGTTTGGCAAACATTGCTTCTATGGGCATTGGGTGTAGATCCAGGGGAAATGTAGTCCTTGACAACTTCAATATTTTTCCTATTTAGCCTGGTGTGACTTATTAGTCCACTTGTGAAAATTTTTGTTTTCTGTACATTTAGATATATCCCATTACTGAAGGCTGTTTCTTAGGATCTTCATCAGTAAGGGTTTCAAGTCTTCCCTCTTGGCTTTCAGCAAGCAAAGAGTGTCATCTTCGTGTCATGGGTTGTTAGTGACCCTTCCTCTGATCCTGCTGTTGTGATCTTCTTCAGATAGTCCAGTTCAGCACATTAGATGCTCAGCATACACTTCGAATAAATATTGTGAAAGGATAAAACTTGGATGCATACTTTTCTTGATTTCAAGTCACTCAACATTCCTTTGTAATCTTTGAACAGCTTGTTCTTGATCCATGTTTAGTTTCTGCATGAGCACAATTACGTGTTCTAGTTTTCTATTCTTAGCAGCATTATCCATGTTTTGTTATGACCTTCACAGCTGAGTGCCTTTGTATAGTCCATAAAAAACAAGTACCCTCTTTTCTCATACTCTCCACTTTCAACTAAGATGTATTTTATGCCAGTGATGATATTCATAATCCCACAATCTCATTTAAATCTGGCTTGACATTCTGGCAGCTCCTGGTTCACATACTTTTGCAACTAGTTTATAAAATCTTCAGAAATATTTTATTTATGTGAGATAGTAGTGGTAGTTTCCACATTCTGTTGCTTTGCTTTTATTTGGAATGAACACAAAATATGAATCTATTTTAAGTTGGTTGGATGGGTAGCTGTCTTCCACTTTTAATGCTGTTTGTTGAAATATTTCAATTGGTATTCCATCAAGTACTGAAACCTTATTTTTCACCAATGACATCATGCTTTTGGACTTTTCCCTTCAATTTCGTCTGTCCTTCTCCTTCAAAAACATCAAACCATCTCATTTATCACTAAAATGACTGACCATCAGTTTATTTTTTGTACAGTTACCATATTTTTTGCCACATTGCCTTCAATATTGCAACTCAAGACTTGCATGTTTTCTTCAGTTACTTCAGCTTGATAAGCCCCAACCAGATTCTTCACTTCTGCCTTTCTAACTCCAGGCTTTACACATTTCACAACAATGCTTTACATCGTTTCCTCAAATTGCCATTTGTTTGGTTCGGTTCAGTTCTTTAGCTTCATTTTTTCCATTTGTTTTAGCTACTGTCCATTTAAGCCCAAGTTGTAGCATTTCATATGATATGCACTTTAGTCTTCTCTTGCTTTCCCTTTTAAAAACGATGACCTTTTGTATTCCTCCTATAAAATGTTATCCCTCAACTCATCTGTTCTGAGTGTTTGGTGTGTCAAATCCATACTTGAATTCAGGTACGCTATACTCAAGGTTGTATTTTGGCTCTCTGGGACTTGTTTTAATTTTCTTCAGCTTCACGCTGAACTTACATTTTTGCAGTTTGTTGTCTGTTCTTAAGTTGGTCCTGTCCTGTTTTGGCTGATGATACTGAGCTTCTCTATCATCTCTTTCCACAGATGTGGATTCAGTTTCTGTACAGTAAGTCTAGTGACAGCCATGTGTCATTTGTGTTGCTGGAACAAAGTATTGCAGAAAGCAAGCCTTTGGTCTAAGGAACTTGGGTGGTGCAGTGGTTGTGTGTTAGGCTGTGAGCCACATGGTTGGCAGTTTGGAAACACTAGCAGCTCTGTGGGAGAAAGAATTGGCTTTCTACTCCTGTAAACAGAACCAGCAGGGATGTCTCTGTAAGTCAGCATTGACTCGATGGCAGTGAGTTGGGATTTTAGCTTTTGGAAGTCTTTGGACTGACAAGATCTTGTCATGAACAATCCAGTGCTATTTCTATCACTGGGATCATATTTTCCACCTCCTCACTTCTCCTCCTTGTTTCCAACCTTGGCATTCTAACGCATAGTAATTATCAGTGCATTTCAGATGGCAGAAGGTGGTAGAATTTTTGACTTTTTCATCTTTGATTTTAATGGTCGGTCATAAATTTGAATAATAATCACAGTCAATAGTCTTATTTGAAGCTAGGTAGATATTATCCTATCACATGCAGCATTGCAGTTCAGGATATGTCTTGTAAAGTTCTTTTTAATTGAAATGTGACACCATCCTCTTCAAGTTGTCCTGCCTAGCATACTAAGCTATATCCTTGTCTGATTCAAAATCGCCAGTACCCGGTCATTTCAGCTCACGAGCGCTCAGGATATCAGTGTTAGGGGTTTCATTTCATTTTTTAAATGACTTTCAATTTTCCTTTTTACAACTCCCATTCCAGTTATGAATGGATGTTTGCAACTGCTTCTTCTCATTTTGACTAATGCTGCAACATCAAAGCAAGGCCCTCAGCTCATTGCTCTCCCTGTGATAGAAGCTGACCCTACTTTGAGGAGGCAGCTCTTCCAGAGTCCTACAGTGCGTGCCTCCCACCTTGAGATGCTCCCTTTCTGGCACCATATCAGACAACATTCCCCTGGAATTCAGAAGATTCTCAGTGACTATGTTTCCAGAGGTGGTCTGCCTCTTCCTTCTTCCTAGGTTATGTGTGACCTCTTCACTGAACCCCATTTGCCTTGGTTCTCTGTTGGTATTTGAAGGTGTTTTGGCGTGCTTCCAGAATCACAGCAGCATGCAAGCAGCCGCGGTCTGGCACGCTGACAGGTAAGTGGGAGTATATATCAGTAGCAAATGTAAATCTTGCTATGTCAGTGTTCCCTATTTTCCTCTAGGTTATAAATATTCTCCTAGTAGCGTTTTCTCTTTTGAAAACTTCATATTTACCCTTTAGATAAAGAGTATTTTCCTCTATTTTAGGAAATGTTATAGGACATGTTCTACTCTGTCCTATAGGGTTGCTATATGAAAGAAATTTGACTGGACAGTGGTGGGTTTTGCTTATATGCTTATAGTACAATCACAAGTACACAGAATATAGATGCTAAAGTTTTGTTTGAAATGACTGTGTGGAGAGAAGGAATCATAGGAATCAGGTTATGGATAAGGATAATGTATTTTGATGATATTCAAATTCATGCAGCAAAGACCATATAAGTCAGAGCAGATTTGCTGGTTCATCAGTTGTGCTTCTGCATTCTTATTAGTAAACTGTAACACATTTTACAAAGACTCAGTCTTTTCCCATGGGGCACGGCTCTAGGTTAAGCCTGAAAAGCAACTTTCTTTATAGATTGTTCATTGAAAGTGGAGGGAAGCAATGGCAACATCTCTCTGAAGAGGAATATTGGCCAAACGTTATTTTGGAAGCGTGCATTGTACTAGATTAGTCATATAACACTTTGGCCACTATTCAAAACTAGAAATGTGTGTATCTATATATCCTTTTGAGATTATTGATGTTATTAGAAAAGCAACAGATGTATTCTGAAAAAATAAGATATTTGACTTCCAGCCTCTAAAATGTTAATCTGTAGTAAGCATTTATCATTTGTTATTTTAGGTTTTTACGGTTTACAGCACCCACAAAAGGTGCTTTTAGATTTTGCCGACACTGATATTTATCTATTTGACCCCTTGCAGTAATAATCTTCCTCTGGTGTGGTACTGCTGTGTCAAATTGTCATTCTATTGATGCCATTTTGAGCAAATTTAAGAATAAATATCTAGAGATCTTCATTTAGATTAAATATGACAGAAATATTCTTATTTGAAAAACTGAAATAAAATTCATAATATCTGATCTTTTATAGTGCCTCAGTCATCAAGTTTTGACTCATTTAGATAAAGTATTTCTTCTACGAAGTCAAATATTCTCCTTGGAAATGGACTTTTTAAAAAATCTATTCCTGATACTGGGGCTAAGTTTTTTTTTTACTTTAATTTTAAGAGCACTGAATTATTTGAATATGTCAATTGTAAGTTATTAAAATAAAATTGAATTTTCATGATCCTGTCTTGAAGGTCTTAAAAATTTTAATTTGGAAAAATGTATCTGTGTTTTCCCAGTTAGTGAATGATTTCTCAAATCACCAGTAGACATTTCTATGTAAATGGCCTATCTTTATAAAAATGGTAACTGGCAAAAAATTGTCAACATCATTCAAATCTCAAGCTGTGTTTGTCTCACTAAGGACTTGTACCATGTGCATAGGTCATTCCATGGGCATTTACTTGTTTTGTTTCCTGTTTACACTGTTATCTTTACATATTCATATAGAAGTCTCTGCTCCACATCCTCACAATGTTATTCTTGTGTAGTCAGAGAAATAAGCCGTCGTGATAGAAGGGTAGGATGGTATTTTAATTTTTTTCTTGGGAACGGCACATTCCACCTGGAATTACTTTGGCCTGATCAAAACAGGCCACCTTGAGGTCGCCGAGGGCAGGGATTGTATTGCTTTCATATGGATGGTCACTAGAGAGGGACTTGTAAGAAAGCGAGTTTGAACAAGCGATAAAATCGACTGTAGGTGCCACTTGTAATTCCCAAATATGGACCTTGCTCAAAATGAAGATTGCAGCTTTCTATATAGAGTGTCTCTAAAAATTTTATCTCAGGTGCAATACTTAAATCTTTTGAATTTTATTGTTGTCTAGGGTCCTGATTATTTTATTGTTATATAGAAAAGTTCACCACATTTCCTGTGTTAACAAATTGTTGAAGACTAAGCTTTTGGCTTTTAGAAAGTGAATCCCATGGCAAACTAGTATTGACTGATATGGGGCAAGAAGGTTCTATAGACTGTTGCTGAGACTCCTGGAGAGGCAAAACCTTTCAGGAAGCCCCCGCCGCGCCCTCACTTTCTGTGTTTTCTTTTTTACTTTCCCTACACATGTGTTTCCTTCCTTACACCGGCCCTGCCGCCCTGCTCTTCTGCGGCATCTGGTATTCGGCAGCTCTCCACTTTATTTGCCCTTGTTTCCTTAAAGGTCAGCGGCAGAGCTGTCTTTGGGGAATTGTGCGTTTTCGGAAGGGAGAAGGACTAGCCAGCCCACCATGGAGTCCACATATACACAGCATAAAGCGGAGTAAAACTCACTGTAAGAAAGTACGTCATGACCATAGCCAGCTTTTGCTGACTGGCATCAAGTGGTTTCTGACTCGCAGTGAACCAGTAAGACAGAGGAGCTATACCAGCAGGCCTCCTTAGCACAAGCTAGGATTATATAATATATAGCTAGCCCTGTGGACAGGGCTAACTAGAAGGGGCATTCACAAAACAAGGGTTAGACAGACCATTCAAATCTGTCTGTTATGCAAAAGTTACAGTGCTTATTTTAAAAATGAAGCAACTTTTAAATCGATTGACTCTATTTGTATTATTAATAATGAATATTACCAGTGAATACGCTTTAAAAAAACTCTCAGTTATGGAGTTTTACTATTCGATAGACACGGGAATTGAAGCACTAATATAGCATTAAAGTCAGCTCCCCGGTCAGTTTTAAAACTTCTATATTGTGAAAGAAAAAATATCAGCATATCGTGTTCTTTTATACATTTTGTTCCTGTCCTGCCCCCGAGGCAAGTAGGCCAGTGCTCCATCTTCACAACTAGCCATGTCACTAAGACCCAGTGCTGCTACAAATCACGTTTCTCTGGAAGGGGGGCAGAGGTGGGGGAGCAGCCCTCAGAATTCTTGAAAAATAGTTTAAAGGATTGAAATCTTACTCAAAATTTAAAATACTTATTAAACCTGTCTTATAGAATTTCCATGTTTTCTTAAATTCTCTGCAGTTTAATTGTAGTGGTAAAGCAGATTAAGAATGCCCTTTCCCCCCACCCCCGTCAAAAACAAAACAAAACAGTCCCCTGTACTATCTCTATTGCCAACCATGTAAAATAGTAAGTTTGTAGACCTAAGAAAGGTGCAAAGGATAGAGCAGTAGTTGATAGAACAGTAGTTACTGAAGTGTTTTTCAGCTGGCTTCACCAATTTTGAGCACAATTGCTGGTATTTCCCTCCATTGGTACTGTTATATGCTCTTATAGCTGTAAGACCTGGTTTATTTAATTAAAGGGAAATCACTTAATTTTTCCCAGAAGAACTTCATTGTTTTCATTTTCTTGTGCATGTAATACATCCACCTGTTTCTTTGGTTATGTAGAAATTCACACCACCCCCACCACATTTTAAAAACCCTCAATCAAATAAACAAAAAAAACCTGTATTAAGATGTATTAAGACCCCAGACGCTATATCTTTTGATAGCCGGGCACCATCAGCTTTCTTCACCACATTTGCTTATTCACCCGCTTTGTCTTCAGCGGTTGTGTCGGGAAGGTGAGTATCATAGAATGCCAATTTAATAGAAGAAGGTATTCTTGTGTTGAGGGAGTACTTGAGTGGAAAAAGAGGCCATCTAGCTCAGAAGCAACAAAGCCCACATGGAACAACATATCAACCTGTGTGATCACGGTGTGTCCAACGGATCACTGAAGACAAATGGGTGCATAAGCAAATGTGGTGAAGAAAGCTGATGGTGCCCGGCTATCAAAAAGTATAGCGTCTGGGGTCTTAAAGGCTTGAAGGTAGTCAAGCGGCCATCAAGCTCAGAAGCAACAAAGCCCACATAGAAGAAGCACACCAGCCTATGCAACCATGAGGTGTCGAAGGGATCAGGTGTAAGGCATCATCAGAACAAAAAATCTTTCCATAGTGAATGATGCGGGGAGTGCGGAGTGGAGACCCAAAGCCCATTAGTAGGCCACTAGAGATCCCCTTGCAGAGGGGTCTCGGGGAGGAGATGAGCCAGTCAGGGTGCGATGTAACAATGATGAGAAATACAACTTTCCTCTATTTCCTAAATGTTTCCTCCCCGCTCCCACTACCATGACTCGAATTCGATATTGTAAGTCTGGCTAGACCAGAGGAGGTACACTGGTACAGATAGGAACTGAAAATACAGGGAATCCAGGACGGATGAGCCCTATAGGACCAGTGGTGTGAGTGGCAAAACAGGGAGGGTAAAGGGAGAATGGGTAGGAAAGAGGGAACCGATTACATGGAACTGTGTGTGACCTCCTCCCTGGGGGACAGACAACCGAAAAGTGGATGAAGGGAGAAGTCGGACAGGGCAAGTTATGACAAAATACCCATTTATAAACTATCAAGGGCTCATGCGGGAGGGGGGAGCGGGGAGGGAGGGGAAAAATGAGGACCTAATGTCGGGGGTTTAAATGGAGAGAAAATGTTTTGAGAAACGATGTACAAATGCGCTTTACACAGTTGATGTGTGTATGGAGTGGGATAACAGTTGTATGAGCCCCTAATAAAATGTTAAAAAAAAAATTATCCAGGGTTCATGAGGGAACGGGTAGTGGGGAGGGAGGGGAAAAAATGAGGAGCTGATGCCAGGGGCTTAGGTGGAGAGCATATGTTCTGAGAATGATGAGGGCAATGAATGTACAAATATGCTTTACACAACTGATGGATGTATGGATTGTGATAAGAGTTGTATGAGCTCCTAATAAAATGATTAAAAAAAAAAAGATGTATTAAGATCCTCTTTAATAGTAAGAGACTGATTAGAGTATAGATATAACTTAACCAATTGTCAGGAAAAATATTTTATTGACTTGTCTGTAAAGTATCTAAAATTTCTGTTGATCCTGGTTTTTCAAGCCAGTTAACTCATGCTGGTCAATTTTTCTTTATAGCTGAAAAATGAATTCTGTCAACAGCAGGTGGCGCTGCTAGCAAAGGTTGTGACTCAGGATAGGCCACCAGCTTGGCAAGGAGATAATCCTGCATGAGTAATAAAATAATGCATATGGAATCCTTAATTTATATCACATTTATTTTATTTTAACCATCACTTTAGGAGTATGTTGAAAATGCCAAGATGATTTTTAAAAGTATTGATTGAGAGCTTGAATGGGATCAAATAACTGAGGAAGGGCAGCTTCTTCTATTCTTTTTTGAAAAGATTATTTTATAACCAGAAAATAACCAGGATACATATGATCAGAAATATTATAAAGCTTAAATATTTTTAAGATTTGTATGAAAATGCCACAGTAATATCACTTATCACTTTCATCTGTTGATGAAAATATAGCACTTGAAATTGTGTAGAAAACTAAGAAGCTCTTATAAAGAGAAGCTACCATGGTTCAATAGGGACATCAGTTCTCAAAAGATTAAAGTATTCTTGATATTTGTCAGAATAATTGTAAAAATACTTGTTAGCTGCAATCTGTTTCAGAGGCCATATTTTCCTTTGATTTGCACTTTCTTCTTTTATTAAAAAATGAAGCTATGGAGGAAAAGACAATTTTGTTTTTATTAATGTATTCTGATTCTTTACAATTTTTCTGCTACATTATTAGAAATGATGAGGACTTTTGAGGCTAAGATGCCAGAAGCTACTCAATGATTCTTAGATTTTAACATAAAGGATCATCAAAAAGTTGGTGGGAAATTCACTTATTGTTTGATTCCATTTTTATGTGAACATTCTGAAGCCCGGCATAGTTCTACATATGAGTTTGAATAATTTGCTTATGTGAAGATTCACATTTTTAAGTTCATGTGTTATTTAGACTTCAGCTAACAATAAATTCATTGATTTCTGTTCTTAATCGAATTATTTAACTTATCAAACACCTAGAACACAAAGCATGAAGTCTAATGGGATCAGTACTAGATGAAGAAACTAAGGCCCAAGATAAATTTCAGTGAAGAAAATATAATTAATAAGATGAAAAGAACATGTTCCGTCCTGTCTGGATTTTCAGAAAGATCGGGGTTGACTGTCACAAAGCATTGTGCTATTCTTCACATTCTGGAGTCGCGTTTTTCTGCGAGGGGAGGGGCATTTGCCTCATGAAGAAAATGTCTTTAACAAATACGTTATCTAAGAAGCACATATTTTAGTCATTTCTCTAATTGACCAAATAGTTGTTTAGTTGTTCTCTTTGCTTGATGTGGACTTAAAATTTAACAGGTCATTTTGGACCTGGTTTCAGTAAGCTTTGAGAAAGATCCCATAGAGAGCGAATTATTACTACTTTTTCATTTTGAGACTAAGTAACAAACATTTTGAAAGAAACAAATCATTTAAATTATGATAAGATAAAATAACCAGTTGTTTGGAGATTTAAATAGGTCAAAAGTTATTTTACTCTTAGGTGCTAATCACTGGTTCCTGTAAGGAACCAGTTAATTTTTGAAAAATGACCAGGACAGAATAAAACCTTAATTTTTTCTTAGTGAATTAAATTAGAATTGGTAAATAAGATGGAAAAAGTTTATACATTGTATGTGGGACATTGAAATAAAAACATTGTTTTTGTCAGTAAAATATCAATTATTTATTTAAGTTATTGGTTAAAAGTTTTTATGTGTTGTCTTTAAGCTTAGTTATGATGAAGTATTTAGTCATTATACCTATTAGCAGCGATTCCATATGGGAGCTGTTTTAAAGGTTAGGCATATCATGGTTTCTTGAAAATTTTCTAGTAAAGTGCATAGCCATGAGAAAGTGCCTTAAAAATAGCACTTTATCAAGTTTGGCCTGTGGTAATCTATGTTTTACATTACAGCACAACTCATTCCAAATCAATATAATAAATTGATTTATAAATGTTTCAGGCAGGGCTGATTTCTTTGTATTTGACTATTGAATGTGCACTACAGTTAAAGCATCTTTTTTCCCCTGCATAATTAAGTCCATGTTCTTGGCCTTCCACTGAATTTAAACTGGATTTAAAAGACAGAAATGTGTGCTAGAGCAAAATTATGCACATCCATTACCCTTAGTCTTTTAAATATTGAAGCATTTTCCCCCCTTTTGGTGAGAAACAGCAGAGAAAATAAAGCTGCACTTCAGCTCTCATTTCTTACCTTATCAACTGTTTCAGTTCTGAAAGAAACTGAATTTACTGCCCTCGAAGGCCCAGATTGCTTGTACACATAGTAAGAATGATTTTTAGCGCTGTGGTACTGTGGAAATTACAGAATATGAAAACAAATTAAAATGAACAAGATAATGATTTATGTTTTGAAAATTCTAGAAAGGCTTTGAGTTAATGTATAAATGGGAAGAGAGACCCTGATTTGTTGTTTTTGTGATTAGTGGTTATAAAAATCCGCAACTCATGGTCACCCTGGCCACAGCAGAATCAACCTTGGCCTGGTCCTGAGCCATCCTCATGGTCAACTAAGCGATGGATCCAGTGATCCACGGAGTTTTCACTGACTGATTTTCAGATGTGGATTGATAGGTCTTTCTAGTCTTTCTTTGGAAGCTCTGCTAGAATCTGCTCCGTATCACAGCACCCAGAAACCCTCATAGTATAGTGGTTACACATTGGGCTGTGATCCTCATGGTCAGTAGTTCAAAACCACCAACAGCTCCTTGGGAGAA
Organism: Echinops telfairi; assembly: GCF_000313985.2. Lineage (NCBI taxonomy): Eukaryota > Metazoa > Chordata > Mammalia > Afrosoricida > Tenrecidae > Echinops > Echinops telfairi. The sequence goes on along the minus strand of NW_022111373.1, from coordinate 42,531,290 downwards.
AGAATGTGCTTTCTATGCCTGTGAACAGTTCCTGTTTTGGAAACTCACAGGGGGTCACTGAAAATGGATGGCAGTGATCACAGCAACATGCAAACTTCTAATGATACATAGGCTGTGGCTGTGTATGAGGCAGGAGGCAGTGATAGATCCACTCAGTGTAACATTTACTGAGCACAGACAATGGTACCTTCTTTGCGCCAGCCTTCAGTTAGTTACTTTACAGGCGTCTGCTCCTGCAGTCCACCCCTAGTCCTCCATGGTGTTGTATTCTTTGTTTACAATTAAGAAGCTGAAAGGTTAAGTTATTGAATCTAGGATTAAAATATAGGTCAATAGGACCTCCAAAACATCGTGCATGCTTCTCTGTTTTCCGATTGCCAGGTGCTGGGGGTATGAAAGTGAGCCCACTCATTGTTTGCCTTCAATAGATCCATAATGCCATCTTTTGAAAGACACATTCAAAGTAATATTTTGTATTACCATGAGATGCTACTGAACAATTAACAGCAAGTTTCAATGAACCCCAAGATGGGTGAGTCTATAGGGACAATAACTAGATTAAGGGTTCTTAGAAGGTGTGACCAGATAGGTGGTGGGGCTAATGGGGAGCTACTTTTCAAGAGTGCAAGAAAATGCTTTGAATATGACTGTGGTAGTACAACCATGTACAACACTTCTCAGTGTGACTGAACTATAGAATGGCATGATGTCTGGATTATGTCAAAATAAAATGGCTTGGAGGGGAAAGAAAAAGAGCAAGTTTCAGAGACTCTTCTGACCTCCATTTTGATCTTTTCTTTCTTTTCTGTCTTTTAAGTGACATTTTGTTTCCTACATCTATGGTGGGTTTCTTCATATCATCCCAACTCAATCGGTTTTCTGTGATTAGCGTTCAATATGACAAATCTGTTTTTGAAAATTCAGATAGGATAAATTCAAGTTCACATTGTATCTTGCATGAATTTATTTTTAGTTTCTTCAGCTTCAACCTGAACTTAAATAAGAGCAATTGGTGGTGTGTTCCACAGCCCGCCCCTGGATTGGTTTCAGCTGCTGACATTGAACTTTCCCGTTGTCTCTTCCCACAGAGGGAGCCATTTTATCCTATCACTGACACCACTGAACTTCAAAATAGATCTTGAAATGCCCTTTTGGACCATGAATACAATACCATGCCTCTTCAATTTGTCATTCTGGCATAGTGAACCACATGGATTATTAATTCAAATTACTTGTGAAAGCGAGGAGGACGTGAAGCACTTGCTGAGGGTCAAGGACTGCCGCCGTCACTATGGACTGCAGCTCCGTGCAAAGAAAGCCGAAATTCTCACAACAGGACCAACAGGTAACATGATGATAAACTGAGAAAAGATTGAAATTGTCAAGGATCTCGTCTTACTTGGATCCACAATCACTGTTCCTGGAAACAGGAGTCAAGATATAACAACACATTGCATAGGGGAAAACTACTGCACAAGACCTCTTTACGGTGTTGAAAAGCAAGGATGCTACTTTAAAGACTTAGGTGCACGTGACCCAAGGCATGGCATTTTCAGTCACCGCACATGGGTGTTAAAGTTGCGCATGGAAAGTCACCAAAGAAGAATCGGCATTTGAAGTATGGTGCTGGCTAAGCATGTTGTAAGTGGCGTGGACTGCCAAAAGAAGACCGGGATATGTCTTGGAAGAATTGCAACCAAATGCTCTTCAGAGGCAAGGATGGTGAGACTTTGCCTCACATACTTTGGACATGTTACCAGAGGAGACAGTCCATGAAGACGAACATCACACTTGGCACGGTAAAGGGGAAGTAAAAACTAGGACGGCAGTTGGCAAGAAGAATTGACGCCGCGGCTGCCACAGTGGGCTCAGGCAGAGGAGCAATTGTGGGGATGGCGCAGGACTGGCGGGGTTTTCTTCTGCTGTGCGTCGAATTGCTGCGCGTTGGAAACAATTCGATGGCACCTAACAGCGACAACCGTGTGATATATTACAATGTGAAAAGGGGAAGGAAATCATAAAAGCAAAAAGCAATACAAACCTCACTGCCATTGAGTTAGTGGTGGCTACAGAAGGCTAACTCTAGTCAGTGCAATATACTTATTTTGAATTTCCTTGATTTTATGTCAAGTAGTTTAGGACCCTGGTTACTCTGCTTTAAAGCAACTTTCATGATTGATTTCCTATATTCTTCTTAGCTCTGATGGGTTTGATATTTTTATATGTTTGAATGTACATTATAACTATTTGACTTTAAGTTCCAGAGCATTAGTAAACCTGAAAGTTCTTTTCAGTCAAGACTTTTACAGAATAAGGCATAATTTCACAAGGATTATCTGCAATGTTTGTTTTTCATGAGACAGTTGTATTGAACAGGGATTTCACCTGTGAATGGTTGTTACCTCAGAAGCAGGAAGAGCTGATGGGAGTGATCCTTTGTCAACCTCCTTTATTCAGCGATTAGGAAATGTAAACCAGGAATTTCAGGTGAAATACTTTGGTACACTGGAAAAGTGATAACTTGTAGGACTTTCAGATTCTTCACAAGTCTAAAGAGTGTCTTAGAAACTGGAAAGATCCTTGATGTTCCGAAGCAGGACTTTTCTGCCACCTCACTGACATGCTGAGTGGAATGGCATAAGGCTCCCGATGGATTGATACTTGTTTACCGGCACTTGTCATCTTACGGAATGGTGTGTTATCTCCAGATAGAGATAATGACATTCTCAGAGAAAACAACTCAATTTTATTTTGAAGCTTCATTTAAAATGTAGAAGTTGATAGAAACTTTAAAAATGTATAACTTTGTCCCGTCTGCTATCTGGCTGATGCCTGGTGAAGTTGTGCAGTTTCGGCTCCTCGGACATTCTTGATAGCCATTCTCGCGCTGTTGCTTGGGCTGCTTTGGCGACTTTCATAGAGCCGCTGTGTTCTGAAAAGATTGGTTGACATCTAGCTAATTATAGGTTCTGAAGTCCCTTTTATGACTTAAAAGTAGTGAATGATAAATTATGAATTTTAAATCCTTAGAGTGCTCAAATTACACTTCTCTGAAAGTTAAAAATATCTTAAAATATATACCAGTCACCCTGGAAACAAAATTATATAGAGATACAACAATTCACCACCAGCTGCTCTGCCCTAGGTAGCGTTTGAACCATTGCTTCACTTACTCACAAAGCAGGCGCCCCGTCACTGTCGGCAGCAGCAGGAACCCGGACAGCAAGCTAGGTGGTAACACTTTTCACGTTTTCATAAATGTTTTCTAAACACGAAACTCTTTCGAATAGAAAGAAGGATGTTTTGAGGGGGATGTGGAATAAGGCAGTCTATTCGTTTTTGTTTTGTATTTTGTTCTGGATGCTAAATTAATATCTTAAAAAAGGATGCGAAATGGCTGTTCTTGAAGACCTTTGGGTTAAAGGATTTTAATGTTTTCCGGAAAGATACAACTCTGAGTATGTGTGCATGGGTGTGTGCATGCTTAATTTTGCTTCTTCTGAAAAGAGGGCCATCTTTCTGACGTTCTTTTTCAGACCTTTTACTAGGTTAGGGTTCACAGCAAGCTTTCTATAAACGATCCAAGCAGATTTCGAGTTGATTTCAGCATGCCGGTATCAGGAAATAAGAATGGTGGCACCTAATTATGGCCTTGCTGCTGAATTGTTTTGTGCCTTGGAGGCAGATTCTTAAGTTCTTATGAGTTTGTTAATATGTCAGACATAATTGGAAAGTGTGGAGTGTCTCCTAATTATTATCCCAGTAACCCCAACTCGATGTGCTTCTGTTTTCTCAACACTGTGAAGTTATGTGAGTTTCAATTAATACGTAGGATTATGAAATTACAGATTTAAAGGTGTGAAGTGTCTAAATGTCATTATTCTCATAAAAATTCAAATGTACTAGATGAAACCTTTGGATAGCCTTGAATGAATTGCTCCCAATAAAGCTCCCCTGAAGTGGCCAGGAGAGGGCGCACTGGCACTGCAGAAATGAACAAGGTCCGCTCCCCGCAGGAGGAGTAATTGAGAGAAGCATATCCCTGTGACCGAGACGTGTTTAACATTTCAGAAAGCGTGCCAAGCTTCAGAGCCTTTCACTGAACACGAGATAAGTCTATGCTCATTTGAGTATGATCCTACGTTTCTTCCTTGATTTCTTCTGAACAAATACGTCATCTGTTCCTTCTTGAGCTTGCACAGGATCCGATCAGGAAAGCGGTGCTACAAAAGACGATGTCATGTGGCTGCTCCTACCAAAACGAGACATTCTAGATATATTTTAACTCACCAATTAACATTTTAGAGAAATCTAAATAATAAGTAGTTTGTTTTCTCTGTAAAAAATGGGCTCTTGGTTGAGGAGAGAAAATAGATTTTTAGAAAAAAGATTTGGAGTAGGTTGACAAATACGGAAAAAATGTTCTAGAATATCTTCCAACATATTATAAAATGTAAAGTGTAGATTTATTTGCTAATGTTGGTCTTACAATTATTTTCTGTTTTAGAAGATAGACTTTTCCGGGACATATCTTAGAATTATCTGGAACATGTCTTTAGGCTGACTCTATGGTTCATTTAGCAAATGCAGCCTCCACAAAGCAAGTAACCTAAGATTCATTTTAACTATTAATAATCAACATAAAGAACCTGAAAGATGTCATAGATACAGCAGTCATTTTGATAAGATTTCATTGCATAGTTTTCACTGAATACTTTCCTAATAAAACATTTTTCCAAAATAACATTTTTGTTTGCTTTGTGATAGGGTAAAAAGGAATAAATTAATATACACTATATAAGCTACAGGTGAACGGAAAGCAAAATAGATCATTATTAAATAGTTGTAATATCAACAATAAAAAAACTGCTTTAGAAGTAATCTCTTTGATGATTGTATCTTATGTTTTTAAAATGAAGTCAGTCCCACAGATAGTAAACCAGTGGGAACATTTTATACTTTAGATTGTCATCTATTAAGATATGTTAATGCTCACAACGTAACTAATTTTATTCACCATCAGGTTCTTAGCACCACAGGACTACCTTAGAAAGCGATCTGCTTTCTATTATTGGGTCTGTCCCTACAGTGTAGACAAGAGGAAAGATAGTAACATTGCTGCTACAGGAGAATCAAATCCTTGGAGCGCGTGCATCTCGGTGGATTTCTAGATTATCCTCCTAAATAGCTAATAATAACAATATTGCTATATTTCTTAAAATATTCATTTTTATAAAACTTGTTTTTTAAAACATTCTTTGGCTTATAAAACAGCAATTATTGATGACCACATACATGTATACATATCAGAAATTATCAGCGAGGTTAGGGGCAGGCTTCAAAAAGTTCATAGAGCATTTCCATTATATCTTAATTAAATTTTTCCCATGACATTGTGAATCCCCCTAGGAGTCCTGGTGGCTCTGTGGGACAAGTTGTGGACTGCTAACCTCTGGGCCAGTAGTTCCATTGCTCCCGGAGAAAGACAGGCTGTCTGCTCCTGTGAAGATTTACGAAGACCCAGAAACCCCACAAAGGGTCATTATGAGTCAAGATTGATTGGCTGATAGTGGATTTGTGGTTTTTTTGTTTTGCTTTTGGTTTTGTGGGAATTAAAGTTTATAGGTGACAGTAACTAATAATCCAATATGCTAATTTCTAGTTGAAATGAAGAAGGTGGTCAATTAAAAAAAAAAAAACAACGTTCTTGCTACCTTTGAAAAATGTGTTTTGACAATGACTAAGAAGATTTATTAAGATTCATTTTGATCTCAGGAATTCTTCAACAAAAGATAACATGAATCTCAGTTCCATGAAATAGGCTAATGTGATTCTACCTATAGGCAGTCCTGTTTTGAAATAAAAAAGAAGAAAAAAGGTATTTTAAACCAAATATTTTATCTTCTTCTTTTGATTTAAGGAGAGGAAGCAAAGTATCTTATGTGTAACCAGTCATCTCAGAAAGGCAAAAAGAAGCAAATACTTGAACGTTGGCTCATTTGTTCGACATTTTGTTGCCATGTTTCAGAAACTGGTCAACCAATTGCTGTTTTAAGATCAATTCTTAGCAATTGGCATTCTAATGAAATGAAATTATTTTCCCCTTAGATTTTATGTCTACTTAGAAGACATCAGATTTTCGTACTTTTAATAAACATCAGCAATTTCTGGACCGTATAGACGGGTAAACCCGAGTTAGAACAGGCAGCTATGCCGTCTTCATGTTAGTGTTAATACCAGTCTTTTCTGGCTGGTTTTGCCATGTTGCATTCTGCCAAAGCAGTCAATTAACTTTCTGGCTCCACTGGGCAGAAGTGTTACTAATTTTTTAGCCAATGTTAGAAGGACAAAGCGTTGCATTTGTACAATTGAAATGTGCTACTTTAGATACAAAGAGCCTATTGCATAAAGGGAATTCTTTCATATTGCTAATAAACCTCCCCACCTCCCCCCCTTACTGATAAAGCCGAAGGGACAGCCTAAGGTTATGTAATTCATTCCTCAACCTGCAGTCGACGTCATGCCATCCTTCACAGACGAATGATATCGATCTTCTTTAAAGGGCTCAAGGGAAGGCAAACCTATAAGCTACCTTGGTGACCCATCTTAGTGTGGAACAATCCTCATACATTTATACAAGAGCGAATGAACAAAATTCCGGTTTGACATAAAAATCATCATTTACAGTAGGTCACTCTGAGAATGAGGGGACGGCTGCACATTTCTTCTTGCCTCTGGAGAAGATGAATGACCTCTCACAGCCTAAACTCCCCTTGTGTTCTGCCTGAAATAATCGAGAGCCTGGGAATGCTAAATGAAAGGAGGTCAACAACAGCTGTCAGGCGATGTGTGTAATTGGGGGAAAATGAGAGGTGAAAGCAACTTGTGAATAGCCTCCTTTTCTTACAGTTTTTGTTTTTCTTAAGTTTCTTCTTTTTTGCGGGGGGGCTTGTTTTCCCCGCCACTCCCTTTCCTTTGATCACACATAATACCCCCAGCTCATCCCCGCCCCCCCCCCCCACCAGTACTATCAGGGTTTGACCATGATGAGTCATGGCACTTAGGAACAGAAACTCACTGCCATCAAGTCGATGCTGACATGACAGGTAGGAGATGATTAAAGATTTTATATATATATATATATATTCCTACACTGAGTTTAATTGCATGAGGCTGAAGTCAAGCTGAAATCTAGACTGTTCATCTCTACCCTAACTCAGAAGCAGATGTCACAGGACTCCTGGTGGACAGGTGATGGCAGAGAGAGATCTGCACACCGAAGAAGAAGCATGAAGCGTGGCTCTTGGCCCTCAGCGGAACATGTGGGTCCTGCTCCTTCATGTTCCAGGAATCATCTATGTTCTACTTGCCTCCCCCTCTCTTTCTCTTTCTTTCGGAATTATCCGCCACACACGCCATAGTTCAGAATTTTGAAGAAAGCAAGATTTAAAAAGCAACTAAAGCAAGAGTTATATTTTAATAAGATGATAATTCTGGGCCACTCTCTCTGGAGATGATCTATTCAAAAGCGTGCTTTGTGGATATGAGGCCTCTTTAATGAAACCAGCAGGAGAAATGCATCATATTCCTGCATAATCAAGCTGTGATAATGTTTCCTTGGGATATTACATCACTGTTTGTGATCTGCTCTGATTCCAGATGAAATTTAAGATGTTGACTACAGACTATAAAATCCAAAATTATCTGGATCTTGGTTTCATTGGTTTTTTTCCTAATGTGATACATTTAAGTTTAGATTTCAGGGGGCATCTTTACTGCTAACCCAAATGACATGGAGATTGAACAAAAGACTTGCTTTTGATGCTTGCATCCTTGCTTAGGGAATACTGTCTAGCATTTATTGAGGGCATGGAAGTAGGTAGGAGGAGTTCAACACTAGGTTGTTGAACTTTAGAAAGGTGTAACTGGCATAAATTTACATTGAGCTTCCCTTGATATTAAAATGTAACATACATTAATTATTTAAATAACCGGTTGCTATATATTTTCAAATATGCTTTTGCATGTGTTACCTCTACTCATGTTGTATGGAGTTAAATTTATGCTGAAAAATAATGCATTTATAGCTTTAGGGATGGAGTGGGAATATAGAAGTGATTCCAGACTATAAAATATTGTTCCTGTATCTTCCTTTAAAGAATGTGTTATTGCAGTTTCTATAAGCATTTCATACTTTAATGAATATATTCTTTTCATTAATTTGTCTGGGTGGATGAAGAAAAATACCTCCCTTAGGATCTGTTCTTTGGAATTAGGCCTGTTTCATATTACACAGCCAGTAAAGTGGTAGTCCTTTTTGACCATTTTCTCTGCCTCATCACTAATATCTAATCCATCAGTGATTAATTTCCAGACTAACTTTAAAATAAATTTGACTCTGACCAATTTTTCATATGAGCCTATGTGATTCCACTGTTATCTCGATGATTGCAAAAAATCCTAATTGGATCCCCACTCCTACTTACTCCATTTTCTTTTATTCAGAGTAGTTGCTATTCAGTCTTCAAATCTTATTTTGGTTCTATCGCTTCTCTGCTTCAGCTTCTTCAGTGATGTCCCCAGTACGGATAGACTTTTCCGATGACCCAGGTCCTTTGCAGTTTGGATCCTGCTACTTCTTCAACTCCATTCAAAAGTTTCCCCTTGCTTTTCATCCCATCAGTTACACTTTCATCTTAAAAGTGCTCAAAGAGGTTCATTTCATTTCCACCTTCAGGCCTTTAGACTTGCTGTCCATTTTGATTGAATTCTAATTCAGCTCAAATGTCAAATTCTAATGAAGAATGCTTTTGAAGATCAGTCTAATTTATAGCACTCGTTCCTTCCAGGTGCTACCTATGGATGTATTTCCTTTATTGTATTAAATAGAGTTTCCTGTGTGTTCCACGCTTGTTCTTTCCTCGTGACTGCACTTCCTATCGTTCGAATCTAGCATGGGACCTGATGAATAATGTTTTCCAACCTTTTCACTTGATGGCATACTTCTGTGGTGTATTTATTATCCATTTTCTGTAAATGCAGTTGGAAACTCTAGTCTAGCACCTAACAAATGCCCAGTAAATACTTCATGAGAGAATGCATCTGAGAGAACCACTGGAAGTTATCTTTTAAAATTACCTCGTTTAATATTTGGTGTCTGGCCTCATGATCCTGAAAATTGTCCTCTTTCCCTTTCTCAGTGATCTGTAATTCCAGGCTAGTCCTGACAGGTTAGGGACAGATTAGGAATACATGGCGGTTGTCTTCCAAAATGCCTGTGCTAAATGAAAATTAGCTGTCCATGCCACAATACAGGGGTTGGAAAGAAATCAGGCACGCTAATTAGACATTTCAGGGAAAATCAGAACTGAGCATGCTCAGACCCAAGCCACCTAGGAAGCCAACTTGCGCACACCTACCTTTGGCACCAGCCACATGCCATCACCCAAGTGCACCTAAATGCAGTCAGTAAGATAGGCCAATATCCTCAACCATGCCTCCCCAGCCAGAGGGGCCACAAGGGGAGAAAGAACGCGGGCTGAGGACAGGGCTCCCTCTTCTTGTTCGGTGCCATCTGCAAGCAAAGGGTGGGAATCTCTGCTGTGTGCGGGGTGCCTAAGAGCCTGCAGGCCCTCTGGGGGCCCGGGGGCCCTGGGGGTTCCCTCCTCTTGTCTCTGCATGCAGGTTTCTCCCTTGAGCCCTCCTGAAGAGCTGGCTTCAGTGGGGAGCTCCCTCGCGGTTCCAGGACGGCATGCACGTTTTGGAGTCTGTAATACGTGAAACTTCCCTCTTAAAAGTCACTCGGATTTACAAAAGCGCTTCCGCCGCGTGACTTCTCTCAGCGTTCCCAAGCAAGAACCAAGGAATACCACCTGGAAACCTCACAGGCCTACCTGTTCCCAGCAGTCCCTGGCTTCCGGGACTTCACCTGGGGCTCAACCCCACGTATAAGCAGGAAATGGAAGTCTACTGTTTTAAATCCTTGTCTTGTAAGCTGTCTCTAAATGGCGGAGATAAACTCCTAAAGAACATCAAAACCAGACCAAACTCACTGCCATCAAGTCAGTACTGACTCAGCAATCCTGTAGGGCGGACTAGAACTGCCCCTGCGGTTTTCTGGCTGGGAGGGTCGAACTGAGGACCTTGTACTTAGCTGTCCAACTTGTCACTACTGTGCTTCCCGGACTCCCTCCCACCAACGTAGACACTGTGACTCTGGTAGTCATAAAATTTTATCTTCAATCACCTGGGAAGCACGTGGAAGTTGGACATTGAATAGGAAGCGTGAGGAAGAAGCAATGCATTTGTATTATGGTAAGAGTATTGAGGGTGCCCTGTCCCACCAACATAGCGGGGTGGGGTGTGTGTGTGTGTGTGTGCGCGCCATGAGGACAACTTTTGTTGTCAGGAGAGGCCCGTCCCTGGAAAAGATCCTCACACTTGGTAGAGCAGAGGGTCAGTGAAACAGAGGAAGGCTTTGAACCACATAGAATCAGTTCTACTGTTTGTAAAGGAACAGAAATAACTATTAGAATATAGTTAATCAACTTTCCCCCCTCCCCTACCATTTGGGATTTTT
>NW_022111373.1:42510471-42519609 GCF_000313985.2 Echinops telfairi | reverse complement strand
AATGTTTTGAGAAACGATGTACAAATGCGCTTTACACAATTGATGTGTGTATGGATTGGGATAACAGTTGTATGAGCCCCTAATAAAATGTTTAAAAAAACAAAAAGAGAGTTCTCACTATGTGTCTGCAAAAACGGTTTCAGTTGTGCTGCTTCCCACTTGCAGTGTTTCTTTTTCACTTTCCATTTCAACTCCTTAATCTATTCAGGCTTTTTCTCAAATAGTTTATTTTCCAAATGTGAAATTTAATTTCTAAATAGAAGAATCATATTGATGATTAAGAACAGTAAAAATAAGGCTAGCATAAGGTGACCAGATTTTAACATTGGTAAAGCGGGACACCATTGATAAAACTCATATCCTGGTGAAATAGCCACATGGCAGCCAAAAACCGTATACCCAACTTGTCGTGCATTCTTTCCAAAAATCGGGACTTTTTAAAAACGCCGCGGGACACAGGAAAAATTGTTAAAAATCGGGACTGTCCTGCCAAAAGCGGGACGTCTGGTCACCTTAGGCTAGCAACAGTTGACAACCACAGTATACTGTTAATTGCTTTTGCTTGGTTTTCTCTACCACAGCACCCACAATTTGCATTGCATATTTGTGAGCAGCACACCTGTTATCTGCTCTCCCAGTTTGGGTCTAACAGTGTAAAGCTAAAAAGGAGGCCCGAAAACTCTTGCAAACCAGCATCTTAGTCAGGTTATCTAGCTCGGTGTCTTCCTCATGTGGCACTCTCTCCCCTTTTCTTCGCCACTACCACTCACTGCCTATAATTTCGCTCCACTCAAGTCAGGACCACAAGTCAGGATTAAGAGCAGGCTGCTGGTAAAATAACCTATTTATTTATGCTATCTATTCATTTAATCATTCAAGACTAGCCAAGAGAACAATGCCACCAAAGGATGCTACCTTTAAAAGTATTTTGCATTCTTTACCTAAAAGAGGACCAGGACAGATTACACCATGCTTTATACCCATTTATCTCAGTCCCCTTCAGAAGGCCAAAATTCTTAGCTCACACCTGGGCTTTCACTCCATAAAACTTGCTTATTCTCCGAGTGATCGCATTTTTCACATCTACTTCATAGTACAAAACTTTTCCATAAGCTTATGTAGTTGATAATTAAAATCCCACATCTTTTCTAATCATTCATTAACTCTTATTTTTTGAATGGAAACTTGAAGACATTGATTTCTTTACAGTGTTTGCTGGAGGTGGCGTTGTTTACTTCTCAGATTATTCAAAGCAATTTTATAATTGGGTGTAGAGTGACATTTTTGTGGTTATTGTTAGGTTCTGCTAGAATGGCTCCCATTCCCAGTGTACCCCACAGGAAACAGAAGAAATGCTGCCTGATGCTGCACCGTCCTCAGAATCATTCCTGCGTTTGGGCTTCTTGTTATAACCATTTTGCAAATCCATTTCTTTATTCACAGACCTCTTTAGTTTTGAGGTGCCTTCAAAGAGTTCCTGCCCAAAGCAACCCAATGTACCACAGAACCAAACCCCGCCTGTCCTTCGTCGCTAACCCTGATGTTCTAGGGACTGGTATCGTCTGATGACATACTGTCCAAAGTATGTGAGCTGGAGTCTTGCCCATATTCCTTCTAAGAAACATTTGGCTATATTTCGCCCTAAGCAGATTTGTTTGCCCTTTTGGCAGTCTAGGGTTCTTTCAATATTCTTCATCAGCACAAAAACCCAAATATATGAATTTTCTTTAGTATTCCTTAATTAGGTTTACCTTAACCCTCAGTGTGAGATCGTTGTTCTTCAACAATTTATAGAGAGGCCTTGTTGTAGCAGATTTACACAGTGCAATGCATTGTTTGATTTCTTGACTGCTGCTTCCATGACCGTTGATGGTGAGTCTAAGTCAAATGAAATCCTTGGTGACTTCAATCGGGACCGCACCCTCCTGATGACATGCCCTTCGAAAGTGCATTCAGGCTGTGCTTCTTCCACTGCCGATGTTTATTCTTCTGGCAGTCCATGGTATATCTGGGATTCTTTGCTAATATCATTTTCCAAGGCACGTATTCTTGTCTTATCTTCTTTATTTATGGTCTAGTTTCACATGAATTCAACGTTATTGAAAGTACCTTTGCTATCACCTTAGTCTTCAAAGTTACATCTGAGCTTTTAAAGACCTAGACGAGATCTTTTGTAACTTTGCCCCAAAGAATAAATGGTTTAAATTCCTGATTGCTGGGTCCAAGAGAGTTGATTAGGGAAACAAGTAATGTAAAATCCTTGACAAATTCAAAAATTTTTCCTGTGTGTTTGATAATCCTTATTGGTCCAGTTGTAAGGGTTTTGTTATCTTCATATTAAGGTGTAATCCATATTGTAGGCCCTGGTCATTGGCTTTCATCAATAAGTGCTTCAAGTCCTCTTTACTTTCAGCAAGCAAAATTGTGTCATCTGCATATCACAGGTTGTTAATGAGCCTTCCTTCAATCCTGATGTCGCATTTTTTCTGCAGAAAGTCCAGTTTATTGGGCTATTTGCTCAGCATACAGGTTGAGTTATTTTGATAATAGGATATAACCGTGACACACTGATGTGTTGTCAAACCTGAAGTGTTATTTGCTCTCAATGCCTTGAGGGCAGCTTGGGCCTCGTAACTCTACACGATCGGTTATTGATCATATACTACCTCTTGAACTGACCAAATCTTTTTGGGATAATGACGGTATTTTTCTCTTCTCCTTAGGCTCCATCATTCAATATTTTGCCCATGGAATTCTTCAATAATTTAACTTGAGACTTGAATATTACCTTCAGTTACAATCTGTTTACTTCAACTAATTTTTTTGCTCATCAGAGTTTTGGCATTTGTAAGATCCCTTCCTCTACTAATTTTCCAAGAGGTAGTTAAGTTTTTTATTTATTTTAGAAAGCAATGGTAAGAAAATTTGATATGTAATGGTGTGAACTTTCCTTTTGCTTTATAGTTACTTTTCTGTAACATTCTTTTAGCATATTAAGCAAATTTATTTTTGATTCTCATAATATTTTGTTTGTTTCATATGTAACAAATCTGAAGTCGCAATCATAGTGCAAGAAAGTAATAGTAATAACTGATTCTGGCCATCTTAACTTTCCTAAAATTCTTCTGAATAATTTTACCCTTTTCTATGAAATCTCTTAGAAAGTCATTTCCAAATTCATATATTCAGCTGTTTATGGTGAGAAACCAGAGTAACTTTTTATTTTTTCCATAATTTTATGTTGTTTCATTTCCCCCAAATCCTTTAGCTTCTTTTATTTTTTAAGCAATGCATCAAGTATTACATCAGTATATTTTACTTCTATCAGTGTTTTGCAAAGTTTCAGCACAAATTAGTCATTAGAATACTCTATTTTTATAGAATTGATTTTGCAAAAATGATTTTCAGTGAGATTTTCCACCACAGAGGCGAGTCATGCTAAGCATGCATTTAATGTGGAGCTGAGAGATAGAGGCACATTGCTGACAACATCATTTGAACACCTGGCTCCTGCTGTGCCTAAAGGGAGAGGTTGCAGACTGGATCCTCCTGCTTTTAAATGGTGAGATTAGCAAGCAGGAAGCACATTAGGGAGTGCTCTTGGGATCAACACCTGTGGAGAGGGAGTGAAAGAAGCAGGGTTGGACAGAATGAGCAGCTGGACTTTAACGTAGTCTCAAAGAAGACCTTAAGTAAGTGTTATAAGTTTTCTGTGACCATTGAAAGATAGAGTCCAGCAGAAAAGTAGAGCGTCCTGGCTGGTGGGGGAGGGAAGGGTGGGCAGTGCAGTTGGTGCCAGAATAGGTAAAGAGAGTTGGAGGCAGGCGGCAAGTCCCACCTCTTCTTCATATGAATCATTCTTGGGCAGATGTCGGTTCCCCTTGGGTAGCTGGAAGAGATCAGTGTGTTCCCCACACCCCTTCTTTGAATCTATGACTTTGATATTAAATGAAAGATACTGAAAAGCATATGAGTGCATATAGAATTTCTGTTAAATGAATTCATGGTTCCAAAGCAAACCAAACCCACCCCTGTCTCGTTGATTCTAAATTGTGATGGCCCTACAGTATCGAGGAGAGGTGCTCCACCGTGTTTCCAGACTAAGTCTGCGAATGGAGGCAGGATCAGCTCTATGTCCCTGAGCACTGGGTGGGTATCATCTAGCCCCCTCTGTGGGTGGCCCAACACTTAACATGTGCCACCCGGACTCCTTGAGGTTTTAGTTTAAAGGGGGCAGTGGAACTGAGAAATGTCCAACAGAGATCAGATCCAGTGGAAAGGTGCCCTGCTCCTGTTTTGAAAAAATTCTGTTGATGATAGAAGGAAGACATTCACTTGTCAACAGAGTCTTAGAAGGTTTCCAATAATAAGACATCCTATCTAAGTAGTTTCAAAGGATGGGGGTGTTTTCTTCTGTTAGAAATATTCTATGTAGGAAGCTTCCAAGGTTAGTTCAATGGTTTAATGGTGTCAGGGCATGGGTCTGCATCTCTGGGATTCTCTTAACCTTACCCCAAGCATGTTGACTGAAAGTCACAGATAGCTGTAGTAGCTTTGGACATTGTGTCTGTAGTCAAGGCCAGAAGAGGCAGGGAAGGGAGAAGAGTGAATTATGGTTTCATCTATCATCTTTGAACTACAAACCACAAACTTTCCAAATTACTGTCACGATTGACTTTATCTAAGCAAGTTTCCCAAGAACTCTACCACTCCTCCAGCACATGCAATAACCTCAAACCAAACCCATTACTGTCTAGCCAATTGTGATGCATCGCAACCCTTAGAGGTTTTCCCAAACTGCAAATCTTTATAAGAGCAGACAACACCTTTCCCCCATGAAGCAGCTGGTGGACTACTGAATTTGTGGTTAGTAGCCCCATGCCTGACCCACAGCATCTCTTATAGTAGCGATCAAGAAATAGAATCTATAGACTTCAGCTTAAGTAGTAGAGAAGGCAATATATGCAAGTTTGGATAAGGGGATACATTGGGCAAAACCGGACAAGGTAGAACAGAACGGATTCCTAGTGTTCCTGAGGCTATCCATCTTTATGGAAAAGGCAGCCTCATCTCCCTTGCAGAGCAGCTAGTGGATTCAAATTGTTGACATTGCTGTAAACAGTCCACCACGTCACCTGCTATACAACCAGGGATTCTGCCACAGGAGAAACTCTAAAATAATCAAGATTATTTTCCAAGTTGACCATGGAGATAGAATCTTCCATGATTCAGAACCTGAGCCCCTTATAACAGGGCCAGAATATGCATTAAAATATGTATACATCTCCAGAGAGTACTGTACCTGTAGGGTTTCTAACCCACGTTCTGTCATAATTTACAAGTTTTTATTATGTATATCAAAAAGAAACTTTATGAATTCGTAGTGGAGAACAACCCATTCTGGTTAAGGGAGTATCTTGATGTAGCTCAACTCTTTTCTGATATTAAAGTATCAGGGAAACCAGATTATTATCAGAAGGTTACTTGGGGAACATAGAATGAAAACCAGTAGAGGTAGAGACTACACGTAGGCCCTGGTCAAGCCTCTCTACTAACTGCTGATGTCTCTAGATGTGGGAGTTTTTACTCATGAAACGTGCTGTATACAACCACAGTGAGAATTTTAATTCTGAAATTCTAAATTTTTACTTTCATTTTCACAAGATCCTATGTCCGCTGGAAAGTCCTTGAATGAACCCTTAAGCTTTATGAATCTCTTGTAGCTCTTGCCTTTCACTGTTAAATCTGTTAAACCTCCTCAGTGATGTCTTGCAGGAAGTGAGCCTTGCAAGCTGAAGCAGGGAACTGGCTAATGCAGCTGCACCCTGGTGCGACCATCACAAAGCAAGAGACCCCAGAATTAGAAAGGCGAGGCTCATCGAGCCATTTATCTCTCAGCCTTTCAATTAACCCCATATGCGTTTGTCAGCTAGGTTGGCACAATAAACTTTAACTATCTCAGATGGGTAACTAACAGAACTACCTCCTTATTTGACCCTTCTCTAAACTTTGTGAATCTGGATGTCACTTTGATGACTCATTCGGGGAAAGCATCAAATGAGCACAGATGTTTTATCTCCCCAAACTATATGCTTAACAAACATGGTGCTCCCTTCTAGCCACTAGACTTTCTTGATCATTTGTGGAAAGCAAGCCAGTCAGACAGTTTTCTGTTGTGCTCCATGACGTTTTCACTGGCTAACTTTGGGGAGTAGATATCCAGGCCTTGTTCCCAGGAACTGCCTGCATCTAGAAGTTTGCTGAAATTGTTCTAACACTGGTATTTGAAATACTGGTGGCATAGTTTCTTATATCGTCCTATCACATCATCCACCATAGTAAGACAAAGTCACATACTACGTGGTGGAATTAGGACAGGTTATACCAACATAAATTCCAAAATATGTTTAGCAAAGTAAAACACGGTTTCTTATTTGCTCAAATAGAAATGCAAATTAGGCATGCTGGGGCAAATTTGTCTGCAATAGGGGATGTCCTAGAAAACAAAACATGAACCCAGAGACCAATTTCAATGTACTGCCTACTTTTGTTCTATCCTTGAGATCAGAATGGCGTGGTATTTAAATATTTAGATGGTTGCAAAAGAAAGGTAGTATTTTTGTGATTATTCACTACACGGGGATTGGATTATTGGAATAAGTATTTCCTCATAGCGATTGCACTTGCATAATTGGGGCCTGTTTTGAAGCCCATTTGTCTTGAAGCTTTACTCTGCATGATATCAGATACCAAGACCCCCCAATGTGTCTCTGAAAATCTTAAGGAGAAATATTCATCTTTATGATAGAGTTCTGCAGAAGACCTATGGGACTGCTAAACTATGTATCACAAAGCAAACTTTTAAAAACGTTTAAAAGTGCACGTTTCTTTCTCTCCAAACTTCCCCATCCAGGAACGATTGTCCTTGGTGTTCAGGCCCAGACGCCTGTCTAGGTGCTCAGAGAGAGGAGTCAAATGACAGAAAAGTCCCTAAGGATTTGAAGGTCTCTGTAGAGCAGTGGGAGAGGCGACATGAAGCCAGTAAACAATATAAATAAATAAATAACTTTATGTACTCTGGCGGGCTATTGAGAAAATAACACAGGTTAATGATCAGAGTGGAAATACGTTAGATGTCCTGGTTAGAAAATGCCTTGAGGGGGTTATATGTGAGGTGAAAACTGAATGGTGAAGAACGTTGACCATATGCAGATGGACATGGGATTCAGGCAAAGGAAAAAACAAACAAGCAACCAGGAGATGAGGGCAGAGGAGTAGATAAAAGACTAATTATATATGGTCTTAGACCAAATTGAAGCACTTGGATTTTCATTTTGGGTCTAATACAATGGAGGATTTTAGAAAAAGGGTGGCACAATTGGATTTCTCAAAAAATGTACCGCTGTAGATTTTGGGGATCTAAGAATATTGGACCAAGAAAAGTGGCCAGGAGATAGAGCAGGTCTTGTAGTAATTCAGGGGAGCGTTGATGTTGACTTTGATTGATGAGTTATGCTAATCTTCTTAGAACATGAGATACATAAACTGTACTTACCTGTGGAAGAGAAGCAGGTGGATAGTGGATAGAGAACGATTTTGAGTTCTTTGTGTTTTTCTCTTCTTTTTCTAGAACAGACTAATAATTCGTTCTTGAAAGCTTTAGCCCCATGCTCTTCACTAGAAACTGGCCAACAATCCATGGTAATGTTGCCCCATGAATTCTTCTTAGGGGCGCTAGTCTATGGAGCACACAAGCCAGATTTTGCATATGAAGAGCTGATTTTGACAGTGTTACTGATTGTATAGGGAGATTTAAGATTTTAAATACAAATTCACCCCCTCAAGATATGTGCAATTCTCATTTTGGAAGAGAGTTTTGCATTCATATTTTGAAGCGAAAGAGTTAGAAAAGAGAAATAGTTTGATGATTCAAAAAAAGAGAGAATAACATATTTTGGCATTATTCGAGAAATAATGAAGTTTGTGTTAGACTTTGTTAAGAATGCACAGAGAAACATACACCTTTCACATTTTCCTAAGGTGATAATTGTGTGAGCTTTAAGGTGAGCTGGTGAAGGCATTAATTGATCAAATTTGCTCAAAACGTAACAAACTGTTAATAGGGTCAAATAAGCATTTTCACATGTTAATAAGTAAAGGAAAACCCACTAATTATATTTCACCAACAATAGAACTGAGAATTGTGCCACCATCACTAGCCTCTAAAGCAATGTGTCCATTTGAATGGTTGCTCTCAGGTTCCTTGAGTCAGTGTGTCCCCAAGGACCTTCAGAACGACAGAACGAAACGTTGCCTGGCCCCGTGTCATTCTCAAAGTGACTGCTGCGCATCAGCCCTAATTGCAGTCCCGTTGTCACTCCATATCAGTGAGGGTCTGCTTGTTCACAGTGTCCTGCTTTACCAAGAGTGTTAACCTTCTCCAGGGTCCCAGCCCTCCTGAGAGCATGTCTACAGTTTGTGGGACACAGCCTCACAATCCTTGCTTCTAAGAAGCCTTCTGGTATTACTTCTTCCAAGACAGATTTATCTGTTCTTCTGGCAGTATTGGATAACCTGCTATTGGCTCATATTGAAAAAAATAAAAGAAAAAGAAATAAAATCTATCTCTTGACAAACTGCCTCCAGCAGTCCTCAGAAGAGTTTTCTGCACTTGCAGTCTCCAATTCCTTCCTTCACAGCTCTTAGATCCCCTCCCCCAGGCTTTGCCACTCCTCATTCCACCAAATCTGTTCTCATCGAGGTCATCAAAACCCAAAGGCTGCTCAATTCAATTCTCAACCCCCATTTTAACCTATTAACAGCAGTTTACACAGTTGATAATTCCTTTCTCCCGAAAACTTTCTTCGCTTCGCTCCCAGGATACCACACAGGCTCCTGGATTTCTTTCTTCATTACACTGTCTTCTTTCTCTCCTCTTTTTAAAAATCTTGACCTTTTAATGTTGTTTAGGTTTAGAGCTCAAACCCTGGACTTCTTTCTACCCGTACAGACTAAACGATTGTCCAGTCTCAAAGCTGAAATATCATCTAATAGGTGGTAATGGCCAAATTTATATCTTTAAAAAAAATCATTTTATTGGGGGCTTGTACAACTCTTAACACAATCCATACATATATC
>NW_022111373.1:42503915-42510004 GCF_000313985.2 Echinops telfairi | reverse complement strand
AGGAACTAGAGGAAAGTTGTATGCTTCATCGTTGCTGCACTGCACCTTAACTGGCTGATTACCTCCCCGTGACCGTTTTGTAAGGGGATGCCCAGGTGCCTACAGATGGGTCTTGGGTTCCCACTCTGTACTCCCCTTCATTCACAGTGATTTGATTTTTTTGTTCTGTGATACCTGATACCTGATCCCTTTGACACCTCATGATCACACAGGCTGGTGTGCTTCTTCCATGTGGGCATTGTTGCTTCTGAGCTAGATGGCCGCTTGTTTAGCTTCATCACCACATGGGAAGAACTGGAAGAAATTATGCTAAGCGAAGTAAGGCAAGCACAAAAGGACAAGTACAACATGAGTCTGCTGAGGTAAGCTTAAAAATGCAAAAGGGGCATAGGGAAAAAGCTACTGTATACAAACGTTCCTGGGGTGAGGTCCAAGTAGTATGGCAGGGGCCAGATCAAATCCAGGGATACATATGGTGGCCAACTAAAAAGTGGGGTGGGAAGGAAAAAAAGAAAAAACAAATGAGTAACAGGGGAACAGGGCACTAACCCACCGAAAGGGAGGGTGTTGTTTATATCTCCACAGGGAAAGAGGGACCAGAAGACTTCAATCCAGTGCTCCAAGATGTGAATGCAACATGCCGGCATGGAGTAGGGAACCAGTGGAGTGGTCTCAGGGGCCAGCCCCAATCCCAACCATGTGGACACTTGCCCCTCTCCCCAGAAGAATTTACTTCAGAGGACAGCACTGAAGCTGCAGCTCAGGGAGAAGGACATGTCGATCAGAGCACAAGGGAGCAAATGAAGGGGGAGGAAGAGAGAGTGGAGCACATCCTGGCCCACCAAGCCTTGAGGACAATATCTCTGCTCAGAGCAGCCAATGCACAGAGAGGACCATATGGCCGACCCCACTATGAGACATGACATCCCTCACTGACCCCTAGCATTACAGAAGACAACACTGGAGACAGTGTGGGAATTACGCCCGACCTGACCCCACCACACCGAGGCAAAACACTAAGGGTTGCCACAGAACAGCAAGGGGAGCAGAGCAACTAAGTCCCCAGGGAATACCAAATTTATATCTGAAGCCAGATGTCTCCCTAGTTGCAGAAGCATAGAGTCAGCTACTTGACAGCTCCGTTTAGATGTTGCTAGTCCAAATAACATACATCCAAAGGAATTCCTTTTTTTATTCTCTTCCCCAAATTTCTCTATGTACTATCTTCCCCCATCTCGCTTAGTAGCCACTTCAACTCAACTTTATAATTGTTCAAGGTAAAAACGATGGGACCCTATTTGACTACTTTTATCATCTCACATTGGTTTGCAAGCTGCCAGAATACACTATTGACACTACCTTTAAGATGTATCCAGAATTTGGCCACTGTTCATCATCTCCTCTGTTCATATTTGGGTCCAATCGACCAACATCCCTCACCTGGATGGGTGAAATAATCTCCTAAGTCATATCTTCTGATCTGTATCTGGTTCCATCCAGTGTATTCTCCAATAGTAGTTTGAGTGACCTTGTAAGCAAGGTCATATTACTTTTCCAGTTAAGACTTCTTACACACTTCTCATTTTCTTCCCCCACAAAATTCTTCTCTAAGCTTTTTGACTTTTTCTGGAAACTACCAGGCACAGCCCCACTTCCAACTGGCCGGGTTTTCTTCCTGGAATGCTCTTCCTCAACAAGCATGGGCTCAATTGTTACCTTTTCAGTGAGATCTACACTGAGCATGCCATTGAAAATGTCAGCCTCAGACCTGGTACTATAAAGTACTCTACTCTTGATCATTTTTTAACTGGTTATTAGCTTTTACTATTTTATATGTACTCGAGACAGTTGTTTGTACTCAGCAACTACATTGCTAAGCTTTACTTCTTGGGCCTACTGCATCCCCTTGGGGATGTAGCATTCTTTACAATGGAGCATGTATCAGTGTGATGTGTATCACCTACAGACCAACATGATTAAAAACAATTATTCCTCATCCTGGTTCTTGCTGTCTTTCTTCAACTGCTGATAGATGTAGATAATTAAAAGGAAGATTCAAAGAAACTAGGGTTTAAGAAACCACTAAAAGGAAGAAATCAGTTTGTGAATTACAGTGTGGATGTATGTTCATCAAATACCTTATTTTACAGGGATGTGCAAAGGAAAAAAAGTTTTATTGTATTGCAGTGGTGATCCATTTCTATTTTAAATGATTAGTATCCATACTGATGATGTGTTAACATTTTGAATACAATCCTGGGGAATCATACGTGTATCAGTGCAATCTCATGAAACAGACTAGGGGTGGGGGTGGAGGGGGATATCAATAAGTAAACATGGATCTTCCAGATGTGGTTGCTGTGTCAGATTCAAATCCATGACAGTGAGTTCAAGTTGATGGATATGGTCAGCAATTTTGACATTTGTCTTAGATTAACTCAACAAAGACCATAGGCATTCAAACTAATAAAGAATTGACTATAATTTGAGCCAGTTTATATGAGCATGCGTATCTTAAGATTTCAAATTTGAGGATATTTTCTTTTTCAATATTAAAGATGCTTACAAGCAAAGTATTTTACATAAACATTTATTGCTGACAATATACATTTAAACTGAGCCCTAATTAATACATGCATTATTTTCCTAAGCTTAACTATGGTTTTCTATGTCATGGCTAAAGCATGTGTGACCTATAGCCTACAAGTCAGCACCAGAACTGAGACCTCACGGGGAACAGCATGTGTCAGTTAGGAAATAGCAGAAGAAGAGGAAGCTCTACAATGGAAGCCAAGAAGGAGACCCAGCTGCAGACACAAAGTGGAGTTACAAACAAGCCTTATTATGGTGGACAGAGTAGGAGGCATGAATTTCTGGCAAGGGATTGATATCCTTCTTTAGATGTTTGAACCCAACCTAGAAGCCAGTTATTGTATTTGGTATATAAGAAACCAAGTCGATGCTCTGAAAGAAGATGGAAGCCCAGCTACAAGATGAACTGGATGCTGGATATTAGGGTTATGGGTTTATGGCAGAAAGGCAGTCCTGGAGTGTGAAAAAAGACTGCAATTTCAGTTGAAAATTTACCATCCTAAACACTGAAGGGTTGAATGATAATGGCTAGAGAGAGAGTAGATCCTATCACAAGTTGTTACACACTAAGTACTCAAACCGAAGAGAGAAAGAAAGAACTGAAAAAAACAAAAACACTTGGTTGATAAATAGGCTAAAATGTTTACAGAATTAAATGTTGGTTATCTAAAATAATTTCAAATTGCTTACTGGGTTAAAACATAGTTGATTTTTTAAGTCTTGTAATAATCTGAACATAAATTATATTTTCATAATTTCCAGTTGCTATTAAATGTATGTGGACTAATATTATATTGAAAGTCAACTGAAGATACATGGAGTATTAAATAAAAAACCCTTAAGATACACTGAATATTATATTGAAAGACAACTGAAGATACAATGTAAATATATTATTTGTGATGAAACCATTTTAATAGTAGCAAACAATCAAGCAAACAGATAATTTTTAATAAAAGGTTATCACTTGTTTGAGTCATGATATGAATTATTCCTTTGAGTATAGAACTCACAACACTTAAATAAAAATGGCAAAGTGTCTCAATATTTTCAAAATCTATGTAATAAATATGCTTCTTTAAAATACATAAAATTGGATTTATATGCAATTTTTTATTCTTGAATTCCTAGAAAGCTAGGGTTTATTTCTCAATGAAATAGGGAAATCCACAATTTTTGTTGAACTAGATGACTGTTTTAAGAGAGACTCATTGTGCACAGTCTCTTTGGAAAAGATCCAACACCCACCTATATGACCCACCATTGTGTTGAGTGATTTAATGGTCAAAATGATACTCATTTGTCTTCACTCTGTTGATACAGCTAAATTCTGGTGGTGGTCTGGGAAGTGTTATTGAGCCCTAGCCTACTAACTAGGGATTCTGTTTCCTGTGTTTTAAAAATGGCTTTCTTTTTGTGTTGTCTCCTTATTGTCTTTTCCTAGTTCAATTCAGTTTCTATTTTGGATAGGGAAGAAGGGAACATTTTGATGGACTGTGTGGATATTGTGTCTAGGCCCTGTCTGCCCTCTCTGGCTACATAAAAGGGAAGTAGGATCCAACCATAGGCTTATTCTAGGAGGCAGAGATGAGGCATGCCTGATACTCCAACCTTCTTCACCTGGTTCTGGTACCAAGTGTCCTTCCCAAGCACTCTGTTTTCCCGCTGGGTTTGATCATTTATTTCAATTAACACAGACATCAGACAATATTTTTGATTGTGGCTGTTAACAAGGAAATAAAGAGGTTAAAATAATAAGATACCATTGTTTTGTCCATAGATCCTCTTCTCAGCCATATTGGCAGGCATGTCTCTCTCCATTGGCTCCATGGTCCCTTGTTCTCTGCTATGTGCTGGCGAGTTTATAAAGCTCCTTTCAACAGCTGAACTCACTGCCATTGAGTCAATGCCAACTCATAGGGACCCTATAGGACAGGATAGAACTTCCCCTCCAGTTTTCTGAGACTGTAACTCTCCTTGGGAGTAGAAAGCCTCGTCTTTCTCCCATGTCACAGCTGATGGTTTCAAACTGCTGAACTTTAGGGGTTGCAGCCCAACACGTAACCATCATGCACCAGGGCTCCTTTTGAACGAATACCTGCCCGAAGGGTATCCGAATCTGTACCCAGCCTCCTGCTTAACATGTCAGTTGTACTCATTCCGTTGCTCAGGAAGCCCTCTGCTTCTGCAACCACTTCTTTTGGAGCCCTCTCCTGCCACTGCCTGCCATACGTGGCTCTCAGATGCGTGCTTATGGCTCTTGTTGAGGCTGATCTCAGGATTCCATCCTCATACTTAAGATTCGGCTCACTCTGGTCCAACACCTAATCCCACACACTTCTTTACATGTTCCCGCCAGTCATTTGGTGGGAGGACAGACGATGGATAGGAGAGCCACCCCGAGTTCTTTTACCTCACGACAAGTTGGCTCAGTGATCCTCTGTCAAAATAAGTGCTTGATGGAAATCAGAGATGAGCTACTTTGCTAGTGCCATGTTCACTTCAACTCTGTAGCAGTGTCATTGTTCAAGATATTGATTTAAAATATACCCCTCTCTGTATTTTCTCCTCTTTCTCTTATGCAGGAAAATCTGTAGTTCTTCCTTTTCCCAGAAAATGTGTATGATAGAGCACACCAATAAAAGTAATAGCGGAATTTATTCAGTACATTCTCTGAGTAGAGATTCCACTCAACACTTTACAGATGGAAACTCTTTTCATCCTCATGGGACCCATGAATTGATAGCGTTATTATTCTCACGGTTCAGATGAGAATACAGAGCGGTTACAGCTACATCACAATTGTATTACGCAATTTCTGCGTGTCATGTTCCTCTCTAGAGAAGGTTTCCCAAACGGAAATTCTTTGAAAAGATAAAAACTGATGTTCAAGAAATTGAGAAGAGAGGGAAAGTCTCTGACAACAAACAAGAAAGAAGAATAAAGAAGAAAAGCAACAAAACCAAGGAGCATTTCCCTGTGACTAAAATGAGATTCTCGGGGCTGTGAAGAGGAAAGAGATCTGTGGTTTTTAGGAGCATCAAGAACGTGTGATTAGCCTTGTGACCAAAGATTAATATATGAGGACTGATAGGCATGCTACGGCAAGACTGGCAAACTATGGCTTGAAGGCTAAATCTAACTGCATACTTATTTTTGTAAACCAATTCTGTTGGAACATAGACATGCCCACTTGTTTGCATTAATGCCTATGATGTTTTTCTCACTACAATGGCAGAGTTGCTTATTTATGACAGGGAATGGTCTTCAAATCTTCAAAACAATATCTGGACCAATTACAAAAAGAATTTGCCTGCCCTTATATTATGGTATTATTATTATATCTTCTTTAGAATGGCTCTTTTAAAATCAAGATTATTTTCAGAAAACTTTTTATTTCTTATGATCTTATTAAAGCACCTGAAATATTCCAACAGTTACAGATGAAGCTAATTCTTGAACAGATTCCCGAGGCTTAATGCCATATTGTAAAATCA
>NW_022111373.1:42480403-42503179 GCF_000313985.2 Echinops telfairi | reverse complement strand
GTGGCAGTTCTACCCTGTCCTATAGGGTCCATATGAGTTCGAATTGACTCAGTGGCAGTGAATTTGTTTTTTGAATTATGTTTTTGCCATTTTACCAACCACGATATCCTTTTCCATGGGGTAGTCTTTCTTGACAGCATGTCCAACATAAATGAAGCTAAGTCTCACCACCCTTGCTTCTAAGGAGCATCTAGCTGTACTTCTTCCAAGACAGAATTGTTCCTTATTCTGTCAGTCAATACTTTGAATATTCTCCACCAATAGAATAATTCAAGTGCAGCAATTCTTCTCCAGTTGTTGTTTTTGAAACGGACACAGAAATAGATCTTTTCCATTCAATTAGGGAGGCCTAGTGACATTCAGGCTGCAATACTAACCTCAAAGATGGTGTTCAAACCCACTAACCTCTCCTAGGAAGAAACAGAGACTATTTGCAAGTGCACATCTTTGCAACCTGGTTTTCATTTTCTCTACCTTTAACTGGAACCTGCATAGGAGCAATTAATGGTTGATTCCAGTTGATGGCTGACCTCATTTTGTCTGACAATATCGAGCTTCTCCATCACATCATGCCATAGATGTGGTCAGTTTGATTACTGCATATTTCATCTAGTGGTGAGCATGTGTATAGTCACTGCTTATATAGTTGAAAAAAGGTATTCACAATGAACAAGTCATGTTACAAAGAATACCAGTAAATACAAATTATTGTTGAAATTTACACACCAATTTAAACTTAACCCAAACAAGATGAAATTGAAGAATTGTACCACGTTCATCAGTCTGAAATTCTTCAAACACCAGTTGCCACTCTGGAGCACAAGAGAAAAATGGGACTTTCTACTTAAACTTATTAAATATGTAATAAAGATGCATCAATGGGTAACTTAAGTGCATAAGTTTGAAACTAAGAAACATTATTTGGAAAATGAAACTTTGCTGATAGAAATTAAGCTGGGGATCACATAATATAATTTTGCAAGTCCAATGACTTTTTCATTGATAATAACTGTTTTCAACACCATAAACTATGGCAATAGAGTGGAACTTGTCACATAGGAAACATAGGCACCTTCCTGACTTACACAGTAATCAAATTGAAAAAGACCATCATTTGATTGCACGTAAGTTCAAGTGAAGTTGAAGAAAATGAAAAGAAAGGCACAAGAGCCAAAACCTGACCTTAAGTATATCCTACCTCAACTTTGAAGCATCACAATCATGGATTTGACTCATTGAACACTAATTGCAGAGCGCCTGCAAGCTGTGGGATGACATCAAGAACATCAGACTGGAAGAACAAAAAGTGGTCACGTAATCATGGACAAAATGAAAGGACCAAAGTGTATTTCCAGAGAAATTCTGCAAATAGTTCTTGATCATAGAGTAACTAAAGCAAATGGACACACAATGAAGTAAAAGCCTGAACAGCAAATGCCACAGGGAAGCTCAAGAAGACTAAATAAAGTAGTATAATGGAAGGTGCCAAGCCTTGACTTGAGATAACCAAGCAGAAAAACAAGCTCAGCATATGTCAAGTTGAAAAGCGTGAAGGACAAATGCATGTTAGCATCACAATATTGAGAGATTCTATGGACAAAATATTAAAAGTAAGAATAAAAAGAGGAAGACGAATACACAGACTCATTGTGTTAAAGTAAATTGGCCAATAATCAACTATTTCAAGAGGTACCATGTGAGCAAAAGCCTCTGATACTGAAGGAAGAATGGAAAAGACACTGAAGGTGTTAGCAAAAAGAAAGGCTCCAAGAATAAAGGCATATAAATGAAATGTTTCAACAATCTGATAGATAAAGCACTGGAATAACTCACCTATGCTAAGAAATTTGGACTACAGCTACTTGGCCAACTGACTGGAAGGGATGCATGTCGGTACTCATTCTAAAGAAAAGTAACCTAACAGAATCCATCAATTATTGTATAATATCATTAATAACACATTCAAGTAAAAGTTTGCTGAAGATTATTCAATGACGGTTGTAGCAGTACATCAACTTAGAGCTTCCAGAAATTCAAGTTGGAAGAGGACATGGAACAATTGTTATCAATGCTGATATCACGTGAATCCTGACTGAAAGCAGATAATACAGAGGGATGTTTACTTGTGTTTTATTGACTATACAAAGGCATTATTTGACTGTGTGAACTATAACAAACTACAGGTAGCATTGAGAAGAATAGGGATTCCAGAACACTTCGTTGTGCTCATCTTGAATCTATACAAGGACCAAGAGGGAGTACTAGAAACAGAACAAAGGGATGCGGCATTGTTTAAAATCAGGAAGGGATGCACCAGGGTTGCATCCTTCACTTAGACAACACTTGCTCAGCTAATCATCAGAGAGACTGTCTTAAATGAAGAAGGATTTTGCATCATGATTCAAGGAAGGATTATTGACCACCTGCAGTATGCAGATGACACGGCATGGTGTGCTGATGAAGAGGAAGGATTGCAAGCTTCCGTATGGATTACAACTTAATGTAAAGAAGGCTGAAATCCTCACAACAGGATCAATATGTGGAATCAATGTAACATCATGATAAACAGACAATTTTGAAATTGTCAAGCATTTCGTCTTTCTTGGAATCACACCAATGCTAATGAAAGAAGTAGTCAAGCAGTCAAATAATGCATTGCACTTCACAAATCCGCTGCTACCAGACCTCTTTAAAGTTATGAAAAGCAAAAATGTCACATTGCAGACTAAGGTGCACCCAACACAGCAGTGGAATTTTCAAACACCTCTTATGCATGCAGAAGTTAGAGGAAGCCCAATGAAGTGATGCATTTGAATTATAGTTCCGGCAAAAAATATTAAAAGTACCATTGACTGACAAAAGAACAAACAGACTTATCTTGGATGAAGTACAGCCAAAATGCTTCTGAGAAGCCATGTACTCTGGACATGTTGTCAGGAGAGACTTGCTTCTGAAAAAGGGCACCAGGTTCAGTGGAGAAGGGGAGGCCTCTAAGGAGATAGAGGGACAACAATGGGCTCAGGCATAATAGGAATTGTGATGATGGCACGTAATTGGACAGCATTTGGCTCGGCTATATGTAGGTTTTCTCTGAGTCCAATATATCTTGATAGCACCTAACAACATGTATGTGTACACACATACACACACACACAGATGTATATAATTGAAGTGAAATCATACTGAAATGTCTTTTTAAAATTAATTTATGTGATGAGAATACTTTATAAGGAACCTTGTTCTTGGATTAACCAAAATGTTGGTAATTCAAACCCACCAGTAGCTCTGGAGGGAAAATGTAAAATGTGGCAGTTAGTTTCTATAAATATTACAGCATTGGAAACCCTGTGTGGTGCTTCTAATCTGTCAAATAGCATTGCTGTGAGTCAGAATTCTACTATGCTGGGTATTTTAGAACTACAGAAAGATATTGTCTATTTTATCATCAAACAAAAGCTTGTCCTGCAATTTTTCATAGCTGAGATATTGCTATCAGCTTTGCTAAAACATAGATTTACTGTCTGACATTGTTCTTTCAGCCTTTCAATTTATGAAGTAATATGCGTTCTTGATCCTAACAGGGATCTATTTTGTTATTATCTTTCTGGCTAAGTGTCTCCTTCTACTTTGGCTTCTGATTTGAGATTGATTAGGCCAAAGATAGTACCACCTTAGACTTGTGTTCATTTAAGGAAATTATAGTTTTCAAGAAAGGTGGAATAATACCTTTATGAAAAATATCTAAGTAAGCAATATGCTCTTGAAAATGCATAGCCTTTCTACAATATTATGATTCTCTCACTCAATGAATAAATTATTGAATGTAAACAAATATGAAGGGGATCCAAAATGTTCGGGGAAAAAATCGATATAAAGATCATATTTTTTTCTATGAACTTTTTGAGGCCTTTCCTGCATGAAGCAAATAAAGAAGACGACTACTTGTCTGTCCGTTTGCTGTCCTGTGACGGCATGTAGTTTTCTCTGCCGCTCGAAGCTATGCCACTGCTCATTCCCATCGCCTGACTCACCCAAAGTGCGCAGGTTTCCGGGGAGCTTCCAGACCAAGAACAGGTAACGCAAAAGGAACAGGCTGCTTACTTTAGAGGAATTAGCCACCCGAACCCCTGTGAATAACATGGACACATTGCCAGAGACTCCAGACCTCATGAATGCAAGCATAAGATTGTCAGGTATAGTGCTGAAACATGAGCGCCTCAGGATGGCAGGCACTGAAAACATGACGGAGCAAGATCTGCCTTCTCAAAGTAGTGTTGGCCATAACAAGGCGGATGCGGTAAGTCTGTGGGAGTAAAGCCGTCTAGATCATCATTGCTTTATAGGGCCTGGTTCAAAATAAGAAGAAACAGTTATAAACATGTATTAATTCTAGGAACTTGGAATGTATGAACACTATGGAAATTGTTAAAACTAAAATGGAGTGCATAAAGATAGAGATCCTAAGCGCTAGCCAACCCAGATGGACTAGTGCTGACCCCTCATGATGCTGGTGAAGAATATTGAGGGTACCATGAACTGTAAAAGCAGCAGACAAATCAATCTTGGATGAAGTGTGGCCAGAATACTCCTTAGAGGCAAGAATGGGGAGATTTCGTCTTCCCTACTTTGAACACAATGGGAATGACTGGTCCGACGAAAAGAATATCATGGTTGGTAAAGTAGAGGAAGCAAAAAAAGAGGAAGGCCCTCAGGGAGATGATTGACACCGTGGTTGCCACGTAAGAACAATGAGTCGGATGGCTCAGGACTAGGCAGTATTTCATTCTGTTGTAGGTCGGGTCACTATGGGTTGGAACCCAAACCACAACTACTTTATAGGATAAAATGTTACATTGGTCAGAAGTAGGCGATAAGTTGAATGTCAGGGTCAGGGAAAGTCATTATCATGAGGAGGCATTAAAGATCTGAGTGACAAGAAGAATGTCATGTCAAGAGGATCTAGGGGTCCAAGTGTCCCACGTACAATGAGCCTGACCCCAGCAAATAAATCAAGGAACAAAAGGAGGATGGGACTTTAAGGCATATTGAATGTTCATGCAAATAAACTTAAATAAAGGATCATGAGCCATTAAACAGGTATGATTACTTCACAGCTCTATCAATTATTATCTGAAATGCGAATTTTAACTCAAACCAAGGCAAAGGTAATTTCTCAACAGTAAAAATCCATATCAATAATTAATTCTCTTATCCATGTATGCCCTTTTTATTTGCTAGGAGAAAAAATATTCAACTGGAAAGGAAAGACACGACCTAGAAAATACTTCAAAGCTTTTCTCTTCATAGTGACCCAAGGAAGGAATAAGTAACAGTCTCAACTTGGCAATTCCTGGAACTTGTATGAAAATTAAGAATCTGAGTAGCAATTATTATATAAATTTTCCTTTGTACTCTTTCGAACATAGAGAAGAAGTGGAATCATTATCTTTCCCATGCAGACTCTATGCATTTATATATTTAAATCATTTTATTGGGGGCTCATACAACTCTTATCACAATCCATACATACATCCGTTGTGTCAAGCACACTTGTACATTTGTTGCCCTTATCATTCTCAAAACATTTGCTTTCTACTTGAGCCCTTGGTATCAGCTCCTCATTTTTTCCCCTCCTTCCCTGCTCCCCCTCATGAGCCCTTGAAAATTTACAAATTATTATTTTATTGTCATATCTTACACTGCATATTTTTATAGAAATAAAATCTCAAGGTCCAATGTAGTCTAGAATACATAAATAATATATATATAATCTATATATAAATTTGAGAACTATGAAAGAATTTAAATATAATATTCATTAGTCACTATTAATGATAAATTTATGATTCTTATATATGTGTGTATATATCACTATTGCATTTTCTATGTGATACCTTTATGGATAATGTTTATATAAGATTTCAAATATAGATGTTTTCACATATACAGTCTTGCATCATTTAATGTCCATGGTTTTTCCTGTGAACTAGGATTCTAAATGACTTGGAGATTGTGTGAGCCCATGTCATAGTCCAGTTCTCTTTTCCCCTAAATATCTCTACAAGGACAGTGACTTATTTAATGTGGCTTTAACTTCCACCAAGTGATCTTTCCCTGCATAGGTCTGGTTAGAGAGTCAGGGGAAGATACTGCATGAATTCACCTGTGAGTCACCGTGAACAGGATCCCCTGGAGCGCCATCCTGCTGTGTGTGAAATGAGCCCTCTGAGAAGCAGGAGGCGAAATCTCATCACCAGCAAGAGCCAGGAGGGGAGCATGTCCTGTGGACCCGAGATCTCTGTGCAGTGAGCCTCCTGGATCCAGAAGACAGCTATCGCATTGCAAGAGCAGTCACAGATCCAGGAGCCAAAGTGTGGAACAGAGTAATGGATTTACCAACCCACGAAGCAAGGGAGATGTGCTTTTTGTTCAGGAGGCTGGCTTGTGGAGTAGGGTGCCTGAGGGCATTAGATTCACGGAATTGGGTTTGCTGCCTCTTGGTGCACAAACTGAATGCCTTCGAGTTGAGGCTTATAGCAGGTGATATGCCCTCTGGGCCTAGGTTAGCAGACTTTATAGAAATTTGTAACATATCCTGATAACTCAATCCTGAACATTTCACACTTGTTCACTTCCTTAAAAGAAACCTTGCTCATGAATTTTGTTTGAGTTATGTGTAACCACTGCAATGGATTGTAGAACGAAGAGAAGTAGAACAGAACAGTAATTAAGACAACTCAACCTCTAACAGTCTTTATGCCTTAGCACTGATCATCAAGGAGATGAGAGGGATTCACTTCTGTGTTTAGCTGATCCTTTAACAGCTTAGAACATTTTTTATGTGTTTTGCAGGATCATCATGATTGTTAAGTATGGCAAGACTCAATCATGAGAAATAACATTTACTGGATAGTTTCTATCCTTGTATTGTTTAATAAACTTTTATCTCAATTCCAGGGCTGTACTTCTTCTTTGCCTCTTGCTACTACTATAACTAGTCCTGGTTTTGCTCTGTTTGCATCCATGATGCACCTCCTGGTAATATTTTTAAAAATTTAATAGAGATAACACTACAACACTCAGGAGATGTCCAATACATAAGATTACAAGGTGAAACATATATTTTTATATAGTAAACTTTAGATAGAAAGTGAAGTACATATAAGCCAGTGATATAGATTTTTTTATAACTATCAAGACATAGTGTTATAGTTCATATATGTACTCTATTATTGTTCTTTATAGAAGAGTCATGAGATGTGCATGTTATATGCAGGTATCCATTGTACTCCCATGCCAGGTTCTCCCACTGGGATTTATGATCTCTATGATAACCGTTGGTGCCGTGGTGCTGGCATTGGCCTGTTAACAGCACACCCAGCATTCCAACCCACCATTCACTGTGCGGGAGTAAGATGAGGCTGTCTGCTCCAGAGAGATTCGTAGTCTTGCAAACGCTGTGCAGGGTTTCTATGAGGTGTCATTAACTCAGTGTCAGTGGGCTTTTCTATTATAGTCTTGGGGACCATGGATAATATGTGGTCAGATATTGCCTGAACAGATGTTATGGGATACATGACTGTATGGGCTATGTAATTTTATATATACATACACATAGTTCCTTCCACTATA
Source organism: Echinops telfairi (assembly GCF_000313985.2). NCBI lineage: Eukaryota > Metazoa > Chordata > Mammalia > Afrosoricida > Tenrecidae > Echinops > Echinops telfairi. The sequence goes on along the minus strand of NW_022111373.1, from coordinate 42,495,547 downwards.
CAAATTACTGTTAGTCCAGTTTGAGAAAAATGTGGCTTAAATACCTTAAACATTTCCATGAAAAGTTGAGATTTGAGCACAGTTATTTCTGACTCCAAAGCTCCTACTCTTTTCATTATGCCATGCTGAATATGGCATTTTTCATTAAATTAATGCTTTGTGTTGGTTCCTTTGTTAACTTGCTAACCAAAAAAAAAAAGTTAATGAAATAAGTTAACAAGGGAGAAAATGTGCTTAGCCTAAAGTGGCAACTAACTATTTGTAAGACCTTTGCAGGTGTCTGCTCCCATAAAATTGACACCCAAAGCAAAGCACTTAAAGTTACAGAGTTTACTGAAGCCGAATGCCAAGTTAGTTATTGGAAATATGTTGTTAATCAAAACTAATATTGCAGGCCATAACTATTTCCTCTTCTACTCAGCTGCTTCACAGACAAAGGGGTCTGAGGTGCAGAGTTTCAAATGCAAATGAAAGAGCTTAATTCCCCTGACTCCGCAGAGCTGGCCAATCAGGCTTCTCTGCAGTTCTTGCTCCGTTGCAGTTTGAAACATTGCTTTATAAATATAAATAGAATGATTATGATCTTCCACTCTTTCAAGTGGCTCTTATTTGGTTCTAACAAGCAGTAAGAATTTTTTGGAATATAATAAAAATTTAGAATTTTGATTTGCATTTTTTTTAAACTTTACTAAACCTTATGCCACCCTTTTTTCAGGAAAGTTTTCAAGATTTCGAGCTATTAAGATCATGTATAATTACGGAAGCTTATTATGTTGAAGCATCAAGATTAAATGTCTTTCTTATTATTTATCATCCAACCTATTATTATACCAAGGAAAAGTTTTAGCAGTTGGAGAAAATAGAGCCACTGACCGCTTGACAAAGACACATTTCTGCACGATGACTTGCAAGTCAGAATGAACTTCATCCCAAATACCTCTTATGATGGATTCATACGTGGAATGGGTTTCTCATGCACAAGGCACTAGCATCTCTTCTCTGGTGGGACGCTGGTGGACAAAGTTTAAAAAATTTGTGATATATTTGATATTTGATCACTGTGACTGAAGCATTCCAAATTTATTCATTTGTATTTCTAATACTGAAAGTGGTTTACATTAATTTAAAACTGTGTCCACAAAGTGGTCTCTCGTGCATACATTGATTCACTAATACATCAGTTTAACACATGGTTCTAATTTGTGTCCCTTATAGCAATTGTCTTTTCAATGACTAGATTAGTGAGTATTAGAAAAGCTAGGCGCCAAATGTATAAATCAAGCCACATGTGGAAATAATGGCTGGTCAGCATATCACTGTCAGGTACAGATAGCATGATAAAAGTAAATCCCCATAAAATCTTATGAGGTTAAAAAAATGTTATTTATTTGTGAGAAAATTTGGGGCAGATATCAATTCTTGCTTTAGTTAAATAAAACGATGCCTTGTTATTTAAAGGGAATATTTTCAGTCTTGTGGAAGAAATAAATGAGAAACGATGCTTCGCTGTCAGCGGGGTGTCACTATCTTACACATGTGATGGAAAATTACTGAAGAGAAGCAGTCACATTTCAGTGTCTCTAACCTGTTAGGACGTGAGAGCAGTTACTCTCCACGGAATTGTTCTTGTGAAAAAAACAGGGTCGCTTGTAACACTGAGGTGCCTGGTTTCAAGTCCAAATTTATATTGGATCTTCAGCAAGGTGTGGAACTGTAATAGGATGTGGTGGTTTGATATAAAGTAGTTGATAGGGCTGATCTTTAAAAGCCCAGAACATTTGACTGAGTATTTTCTGCTTTGGTTTTTCTGAGGTAAGAAATGTATGGTGGCCATGTTACACACACCGAGTTGTTAAATACATATGAAACAATAGGGATCATGTGGACACATTTCCTAAACGTCATTGCTATGGCTGTCTTTGAATAATTTAACTCGCCAGGGATGAAAGTGAAGAAAATAAAACAAAATTAAAACCACCATAGAAATACTGATACATATGGTAACTTTGAGACAGTATAAAATATCTTTAATTATCTTGGAGTAAAACTGTTCTATTCATATTGTTCTCAGAAATGAGACAGGAAGAAGGCAGATGATAATCAAAAGAACTAAGGCTCTTGGACTTTCTTTTCAGTGGAAAGGTTTCAGGAGAAAATCCCACTGGACTAGCATTACGTCTGTGAATGTTCACTGGTTCTTGTGGTTTCCTTTTCTTCGCGGTCGTTGCTTCCCAACATCTGCAGAGCTTCAGAGTTTCCAGTTACCGACTTGCGGACATGAGGAGGATGATAAATCACGATCACAGATCTGCGTTAGTATGCTTACACTGACATACGTTATCCCTTATTATTTCAAGTAAAGTCTAATTCACCTGTTTAAATACATTGCTTTAATTTCATTTCATGAACTAAAAACCTTAAGGTAATTTTTGTGTCAATAGAATCAATCATTTCTTTTTCTCATGAGATTTAAATTTTATTATATTTGTATGTGAGCTTAATTAGAGTTGCCATATATAATCTTTTAAGATATTTTAATATTTATTATTTTTTGATAAATACAGGGATAGTTTTATATATATATATTTAGGACCTTGAAGCACTCATAGGTCTTAAGTTCTTCACTTACAGTATAATGTGAAAAAACTTTCTGATTTTGCAAATCACCTGGTCTACAATATTGTTCTTCAACAGAGAGGTCTAAGACAGCCATTACAAAGCTGATTTTCTGGTGCTTATAGCAAAATTGATGTTTGCTTTCGCTTTTAAAGGACTAATGCTGAAATGCTTGGACTTCTTTGAGACAAAAGTTTCTCACATTGCGGATCATGTAACTGATAGAATCAGTGTTAAAAATCCTAGGTGAATGCTACTTAATATTGGGCAAGTATTTTTCAATGCCAGTTTTTCAATCTAACAGACGAAAGAACATTGCTTAATAATATGCACATATACATATACGGAATATGTATGCATATCTATTTAAACGTTGAAAGTTTTTTCATAAACAAGAGACAAAAGTGTTCCCATACCACCTTGCCACACTATAGACATTGCAGATTAAAAAAATAAATAAAAGGGTGAACCTTGTGGCTCAAAGATGAGGCAAGAGATATAAAATGGATTAGAGTTAAAATGAAGATAAATTCCTGAAAGCAAACAAAGGCATGAGAAAATGCAAAAGGCTTTCAAGGTTAAACAGAGTGATAATCTCAAAAGCCAAATGAATTTAAAGTTCTTTTCAGCTTTATCACAGCCACTCACAAGTAAGACCTTAAAGAGATACCTGGCCCAATGTGATGAGCTGCTGCACTGGCTCACCACAGGAATACCGTAGCTATACTCTAATTGCTTCTTTCTCACATTATTTCCCTCTGTTAAAAAAAAAAAATCTTGATTTGAGAACATTTTAATGAATTGTTGCCATTTAGGTCATCTCTAGACAATACATATCTTATTATAATTTCAAGTTAATAGCTTCTGTTAAATGTAGACACCATTTATTAGAGAAAGAATATTTAAATTGCCTGAAAGTGGTTCATAGCCCAGTACAGAATTCTGTGACAGTGTGGCTGCATTTTGTGTTTAACATACACAGAACTGCTGGCTTTATTATGGCATTGCTTGCAGAGCTTATTTCTCTTATTAATCTTTTCTTTTACATTTGTTAAAGGCCTAGCGATCACTCTTAGACTTTCCAGTTTGTAGTTCATCAGTAGGTGGGCCTTATTTCATACCCTCAGTGACTTGGTGGGTCATCAGGGCAATGCCGGAATGGGCTAGATATGGTCTTTCTAAACTCACTGCCATCAAGCCAATGGCAACTCATAGCGACTCTGTAGGACAGGGCAGAACTGGCCCTGTGTGTTTCTAAGAGTGGAACTCTTTATGAGAGTAGGAAGCCCCGTCTTTCTGCTGCACAGCAGCTGGTGATGTTTCAGACTGCTGACTTTGCACTTAGCAGCCCACCCCGTAACCACTACTGCCACCAGGCCATGGTGCATCCAAGTAAACTATGGAGAGCCATTAAAATCCCATGGGATGACGCAGAGCAATCTAATCACATGTAATGTTTAGGAATGGTTGTATAAAAATGAGAAACACATATCCTATAGCTTAACTTTTACTGCTAACTCATATTTTACATTAATGTGTAATTCTAAATTTTATTTTTAATAGGAAAACTAGGAAGTGCATTATAATATAGTACACACCATCTTTTTGACTGTTCATATGACTTTTTAATGTCTCATATCTCTTTCTATGGTTTAATAGAGAAAGTGTACATTTTGTTGTCATTGATTATACTTTAGCAGCAACAATACCATATTAGAAGTTTATATTTTAGAATGTGGATAAGAAAAAAGAAAACATCCTAAGTTAGAACTTGTGGAAACTCAACTCAAAAACTCATTGCATCAAGTCAATTCCTACTCAGAGAACTGCGACTTCGGGTTTCCCAACTGTAATGCTTTATGGGAGTAGAAAGCCTCTTCTTTCTCCTGCTGGGTGGCTGATGTTTCTGCACTGCTGACCTTGAGATTAGCAGCTCACTTCGTAACCCACTAGACCATCAGGGTTCCCTTGTGGAAATGAAAATGAGTGATTTAGTTGGTCTTGCACTGAGAAGACGAATTTGTTTTCAAGTGGATTCAACCCTGCCCACCATGTTCCCTTTTATTGGTATCAACTGATAGTTGGTCAAAAGGGGTCTCTAGTTTGCCATTTACCTGCAGCCCTGAAATCTTTTGTAATTGAAGTTCATACGCCTTGAAATTGAAATCTACACCATGCAATGGATTTAAGTCTCACTTCTGACAAGAAAGAAAGATTATCAATTTGGGGTGAAAAAAATCACTGACAGGATTTGGTAAAATATTTTTATGGTTAATATTTGGTTTTGTGGGTCATGAAAGCCCTAAAATCAAAGTAAAATGCATGCATTTTGCTCTGTAACTCTCCTAAGAGCTATTTCAGTTAATTTTAATTACTATATATATATATATATATATATATATATATATATATAGTATAATCAATTGGAAGATAATATGACATATATTTAATTACTATATATATATATATAATCAATTGGAAGATAATATGACATATATTATCCCATACGTACATCATTCCACAGATCAATCACATCAAGCAGAATTGTACAATTACTACCACAATCAGCTTCAAAACATTCTTTTTTTCCTGGACTCCTTGACATGGTTTCCCTTTTACTCTCCCACCACCTCGACACCTTCCCCCCACCTTAACAAACAACAACAACAACAAAAAAATCACCTCATTCTATCTGCTGCCCCTATAGGTTCATCAATCCTGGGTTTCATATACCAAAGCACAGGAAAACTTCAAGAGGGTGACTTCCAATAGCATCACACCTCTGAAATACACCCTAATATGAACAAACAAACAAAAAAACAAAAATACAGAAAACCAGATCAGGTCTAGCATGCATTAGAGGGAGGATCAACTGACAAGGTTTAACTATTCAGGTCAGATTTATGCCTTTGATCTTCTATACTCATCTCTCAAATGCACTCTGTTTAGTAACCACTATCCTCCCACCCCTCAATTGTGGATAGAGGGAGTTCATCGGAGGCGATTTTCTATGTAGTTTCCATAAATGAATGTTAGGCTCCCACTCTCATCCATAGCCTCTGCAAACTGGATTTGCACAATTTAGGCTCTGATACTAACCGCTCCTTTGATTTATTATCCTTCAGGACTGATGATGGTGTTCTTCTTCCATGTGGACTTAGTTGACATATCACTTAGATGGCGGCTTATTTGGAGATAAGACTTTAAGACCACAGATGCTGTTTATTAATTTTTTGTTTGTTCTTTTTAGGGTACATTTTAGAGTCCTTATGTCATTGGGAGTCACCCTCTTGAAGTTGTGCTATATGTTTTTCTGTTTTTTTTAATCTATGAAACTGATGAACCTGTGGAGGAGAGAAAACATAACAAGGTGTTTGTTTTTTGCGGGGGTGGTGGTGTTACAGGGAGGTGGTGGGATAAAAGGGAGATGATATAACAGGGAGTCCAGGAAGAAAAGGTAGGGTTGGAAACTGATTGTGGGAACAATTGTATAATTCTCCTTGACATGATTGAACACGATAAAGGTATTAATCTTAGTTAATAGTAAGTAAGTAGGTAAATAAATAAAAACAGATTCAGGATAGGGTTTTGGGTTCACACTCAATCCTAGTTCCAACTTAAGAACAATTAGTTCTTACATTCTGGTCCTGTTCGAGACTTACCCTCAGGAAGGGGACACAGAAGATATGGGAGCTATAGCAAAGTGTGAAGACATTACATGGTTCTGGCTAACAGCAAAGATAGCATCTGCAATCATTTTAGATGTTACATCTAAAATGTTACTTAATACCATGTTAAATAAAACTGAGTCAAAAAGAAAGAAAAAGACCCCGTCCATTTTTAAAAATAGCACATTTTAGTAAGGAGGAAAAGATATCTCAACTTGGCATGAACATGTCCTTAAAAACCTTCTACAATTTGCTGATCTCTTTACTTAATCATTGAAGAGCAGCCTGCAGGCTCTAAACCTTGACAGGGAATTGCATTTAGCTAGAGGTTGATGACATTTTTTGGGACATAGGATATTGATTTTTGTTTACAAAAGTATTATAACGTTTTGTTTAAAATAAATTTAACTAAGTAAAAGCAATGAGTTGGTTTAAAATGAAATCTTCAGTACACAATAGTGTAAGTCATAACATTGATATGTCATTGAAAGGTGTCTGGTCACTTCTGGTGACTTCTACAGACTTCTTATTTTCTTTTTTCCATGAGGGATTCTGGAGAAGCTTGCCCAAGAAAGATATATTAAACCTCTCAGAGTGCCCTGCTTTCTGAGCGATAAGGATTCTACCCATTCTGAATGGGTGCGAAACTCCCACTGTCCAACACCATGGAGAGCAAGAACAGAGTCAAAGGGAAAGTTTGAGTAGAATGAGGAGAGTCGAATACAAATAAATCACTCTTGACATGAAAAATAAGGTCAATACTCTATTCCCTCTCAGATGTCATGGTCCATGCTTATGCAAAATAGCTCAAAATAGTGGTGTATACAGTAAAAAAAAAAACCAAGACCTCTCCATTCTTACACTTAGTATGCAGTTTATGATTATACAGGTTGACTACTAAACATTAAATTATATTCGATTGCAATTAGTTGAAGAAAGGTGGTATCTAAAATTCAAGATCTTAAACAAAAATTAAAGACATAGTCCCTGATCTGTATTATATTATAACATAAGCCTTGGCTAAAATTCCTGCCCTGAGGCAGCAATTCTTGAGAGATCTGGTTGGACGGTAAGGATCCAGGCTGCGTTTGGCAGGAGGCAGTTTCCTCACTTTGACTTTCCTGTGCACTTTTCCTCAGGGACCAGGGTCCTCTGAGAAACTATCACTCAGCAAATTCTATGACTTTTCAGCAAGTAGATAACTCATAACTTTGGAGGTTGTCGATTACATTCACGATTGCATGGTGAATGTAAATGGATTATTTTATGGAGAAGCTGAGGTCCCTAATCACTTTCTGTAAAGACTCTGATATTTTAAGTGAGCTTTTGCACAGGTGATTTATGCACTGCATGATCTTTACCCTCTGCTCCATGGGCATAAAAGAAAATAACCTTGAATTAGCTCAATTTAGAAATGGCAATGTTGAGCATGACACGGGAAGCAGACAGTTGGATGGCAAGTATATAAAAAGATGAAAAGAAAAAAAATTACATTCTTTGAGCACTACAGCTAATAGATAGGCTCGACACAGGTCTCAACGGGTTATAAGATAAAATGCAAAATGCACCATTTTTATAACCTTCCTCACTCTCGGCCCTGAAACTGCCTTCTTCTCTGTGCATTTTAATTTCCCTCTGTTATTTTTGAAGTCTGTTTGGTATCAGAGTCAGTGGGTATATGGGGAACCTTCAAAATGGTGGTTGACGGAATGAATTATCTTTTAGTTCCATTTTGCTTCAGGAACTTTTGGAAAGTCTCTCAATTTATTTGCTTTTTAGGTGGCTTTTGAAGCTCTGTATATTTTAGTTACGTCCCAACACAGTATATAATCCATAGTTAAGATCAATCAGTGTTTTAAAGTTAAATAGAATCTTAAGAGTGACTTATTCTGTATCCCAAAAGGAGCAGACCTTTTCTGAGCCCATGCTTCTGTGCTAGATCACCTCCTTGCTACTCAGGACAGATACTCTGCCCCTCAAAGTCTTAGCAACTGTTTTCATTTTCCTGAAATCTGACCTTAGGTGGCTTTTGAAACCTTGACCCTTTAAGGCACTGATCTTCCTGAGGTTACCATTAAGCCAAACAATAGCCTACTAAGCAACTTAGTGGAGACCATTTTGCCTAAGTTTTGGGTTCTTTTGGGGAATATCGGTTACTTTAAATAGATGACCCTGACAGGATCTTGCTTATTTTACTTTTCTGTAACTGCTCTTTGGAGTGCCTTCCTGCTGCGTTCAAGTCGATGCTCCCTAACTTGAGCCACCGCAGTTGCTGTGAAGTACCATGGAATTGGTTCTGACTTTGGTACTCTGTGCACAACAGAGAGAAACACTGCCAGTCCTGCACCACACTCACAATCGTGGATATATTCTCCCATTGTTGCGGACATGGTCTCAGTTCATTTTGCCAAAGGTCTTCCTCTTTTTCTCTGACCTTCTACTTTACAAAGCATGATGTCCTTTTCCCAAAACTGGTCTCTCCTGGTAGTGCATCCATAGTGTGTTAGATGAACTCAGCCATCCTTGCCTCTAAGGAGCTTTCTGATTGTCTTCTTCCAAGACAAGTTTGTTTATTCATTGGGAGCCTATTGTCCTTACAATATTCTTCACTAGCATCATAAACTTATCCACTCACAATAAATATGTTCTGCTAAAGGAATTTTCAGTATTTCTCTGTACATCTGGTTTTTAATAATTCTTGATATCGGAATTGGCACCTGAAGTGGTTGACTGAAGACCCCAGAATTCTCATTAGATCCTGGTTTTGTGCCTAAAAACTCCCTCTGGCTTCCTGGCTCTGCAAAGCATCTGAAAGTTGTTTTGGTAAGCTCTCTTGGATTCTTGAACTCCGCTACTTTTGCATTTTGAGCTTTAATCCAATATTTATGGTGAAGTTTGGTGAATTGTTTTGTTTAATAACACGTAGGACTCTCTCAAAATGGAATTTGCCAAATCCCAGAAAGCAAGGGATTTTCCCAGTGGAACTCTGATTTGCTATGTGGCCAAGAGTTTTGGCTCCGGTTTTTCTTGGTGTGAACTGTCAAAATCAGTGGCCCCTTTAGTGTCCTTTCATATTTAACTAGTAACAATTGGGGGAAATAGTATATTTAAAGTCTAAATGAGAACACTGCAGAGCCCAAACAAGATAACAGTAATTGGATGCTGATTTTATTGCTAGTCTGAGGTTTCCAAAGGTATTCGGGAGTCAAAGCAGCTTCTCTGAAAGACAGTTTCAAAACTGACCAAAAACAACTGAGTACCTTCATAAAAATTTTGCTTTCCAAGAAAGGGACCCTGAAGACATCTCCTCACCCCGCAAATCCTGGGAGGAAATCAGAAACTGGTCTCATTCCATAGGGCATTGTTTTTACTGTCTGTTTCTCTTGGGGTTTTCAAGGTTGTGGCGAGAACTTGTTTCTCCAGCTCTGAAAGCCCCTAAATGATATTTTAAAAATTAGGATGGATAAAGTAGACCTTCAGGAGGCTTAAAATGAAAATGAAATGCTATCCTAATAAAATTATCATTGTAGCTTGGCTGCTTAATTGAAGGTGATTGGAAGTTGTGAGATGCTAAGCTTCCAAGCTGGCAGAATGAACCAGCTTCAGAAAGAATTAATTAAATTAAGAAAGAATAAAACTAGGTTTCCTGTGCTTGTGACAAAGGCATTCTATCATTTTAAAGTCACAAACGTGTTTAGGGGGGAGGCTGAGCACTTTAAGCATCTCAGGGGCACTTGCTACCAACAGAATGGTGCTGGCGGCCAGATGTGCTGGACATGAAATGGGCCAGAGGATTAGGCTTTCCAGTGTACTAAAGCCTAAAATCATCTACAGGTGGTTTCTGGAAGGGGATGGTCTGCAACTGGACCCTTCACACTCCATCCTCAGTCTTCACAGTTCAGGTGACACTTGATCTTGTATGCTGCTTTCCCAAGGCTTGCTGGCTATGAACCAACAATGTGGCCCTGTTCCTTCAAACAAACCTGGGCAGGCCAATGGAAAGGCCGTATGTCCCTACAGAGAATGTGGTGGAAAGCAGATTAACAGTAGGTGCTCACACAGGGAAGTCGGGAATTTGCTTGGTCATGCTTTTTTTATTTTACACAAAGAATTTACTTGGGCCCATTTTCATTAATTACTGAAAATAGCCAATCCTGTAAACATGCAATTACTTACATACCCGAATCATGTTTCTGTCCTCATTTCTGTAATTCCATCTGTGATGATGATGATGAATTGGATTGTCACTAGTGATGCCCTTGTGATGATGTCCTTTGTTCCCTCTTCTATACAATGAGCATCGGAACTGTGGTCTAGTGAATTCGATCAGGCTCTGTAATGGGTTAATGTTGACAGATTCCCTCATCTGGATGATTGTCTTTGGGGGGCTTTTGTCCTGTTCAAGGCTAAAGAAAAGATCTCTCTAGAATATCTTTTTAACTTGAGATCGGCTTCCCTAGCACACCTGAAGTAAGACAGAAACTCAGAAACTCAGGCACAGCACTTGGGATTTTTCACCCTCTGTATTGGGACAATCTTATTATAGACATTTTAAGAAACTAGTTTCACTATTTGTTTTGTGTTGTGTTGTATGATGTAAGAGAATAACCCTAGCAATTTGTGCTGGCCTCACATATTGGTGAGCTTATATTGTTTTTCTGTCTCATTACTTTGTTGATAAAGTTAAGAGAGATCGACTCTGATCTGGAAAGGGTGTTCTCTGAGATTCTATCTTGCTTCAGGGTTGGAGGCCATGGTTGACAGCTGCCAATTTTTTCACGAGGCCATCGGAATACTCTGCTTTTGTCTCTTCCAGGAAAAATTGCCTCTCACATCTCTCTTATGATGTGTGTTTTCAATAGCTACTTTGAGAAACTGTGGCATAGGTTGGTCAATTTGAATAATGGAAAGTGTACTGAACAAAGGAAGACTGTTTTGACTGGTATAACAAGGTGTTTAAAATGGCAAATCATTCTAAAGTACTTCTCTATAAGATTCTTTTAATTGTGCAGAAGATAGGGTTATTAAAGTATAATAATGTTCTATCTTTGGTTAGTATTATTGTTTAGATGATAATAAACCTTCAAAGATTGGTTTACTATTAGAAAGTGCTTATATAGTTCCACAAATTCATTCAAATAATTTTACTGGACAAAGGTTTCTGTATGTTTTATGTTATGTCAACTTTGTGGAAGAGCAGTTAAGAGATCACAGGATGAAGCCCGTTGGGTAAGTCTGCTTCACAAGACTCTTTGAAGGGTTGAAAAGCAAAGATGTTACTTTGAGGACTAAGGTCGGCTGACATAGCCATGGTATTTTTCAATCACCTCATCTGCATGTGGTAATTGGACATTGAGTAAAGAAGACCGAAGAAGAATCAAAAATTTGGATTTTGGTGTGATGAAGAATATTGAAGGTACCTTAAACAGACAAACAAACAAAAGAACCAACAAACCTGCATTGGAAGAAGTACAGCCATCACACTCCTTAGACACAGGATGGCAAGACTTTGTCTCACATACATCGGGCATGTTGTGAGGAGAGATCAGTCCCTGAAGAAGGACATCATGCTTGGTTAAGTAGTGGGGCATGAAAAAGAGGGCGATATTCAACAAGATAGAGTGATGTGGTGTCTGGAACAGTGGACTCAACATGAGAACAATTGTGAGGATGGCACAGGACAGGGCAAAGTTTCATTCTGTTGTGTCTAGGCTTGGTGCTGTGAATTGGAACGGGCTTGATGACACCCAACACGAACAACAAACTTATAGGAGTGTCTTAAAATGTAAAATCTTAAAGACAATTTTTAAAATGACATTTTTTTAAAAAAATTATGAGAATTGGGGTAATTGAGAGTTGAACCAAAACCAGTAGTTTTATAATCACAATAAAGGAAGACATAGAAGAAACCTAGATGGGGAAGGAAAAATGACTTAAGGGCTCCTCTTCTTAAAATGGAGATACTTTATAAGATATTTTTAAAATTAGGATAAAAAGAGAGACATTGAGGAGGATCCAAAGGAAACAAAAATGCTATTCTAATAAGATGATCAGCCATTGAAAGATTCTCAATACAAAAGAAGCATAAACAAATTCACCTTAATGTAGAGCAATTTTTAAAAGTTTAAAGATAAAGATTACAATGAAAAAAATCCACCCAAAATAAAAGAGGTCACGTGTTTTAAAATTGGATTGGTGGAGCCAAGATTTTGAGTTAAAAATAAACATCGCCAACAACTCAATCGATAAAGTATGATATCGCTGTTAGATTGGGGAAAATCGGTCATGGTATTATTAGCTGCCATTGAGTTAGGTTATGACCCATGGCAACCATTAAGCACTACCCATCGCTGCACCATCCTCACAACTACCGCCTTGCCTAAGCCCCTTGTTGCAGCCACCGTGTGAAAACAACAACAACAATAACAAAACATCACACTGAGACCTTTCTTCCTCTTTCACAGCTCTTCTTTTTTACCAAGCATAATGTCATGTTCCAGTGACTGGTCACTCCTGGCAGCAAATTCAAAGTATGTTAGGCAAAGCCTCGCTCTCCTTGCTTACAAGAAGCATTCTGACTGTATTTTCTCAAAGAAAAATTTATTTGCTCTCTGACTTTACACAGCACTTTCAATCTTCTTTGTAAAAATTACTATTATTACCACTCCATAGTTCAATCATGCCAATCAGAATTGTACAATTGCTGTCACAATCTGTTTCTAAACGTTCTTTTTCTTCTTGGACTCCTTGACTTTCGATATTTTTCTCCAATGCAGTAATTCAAATATAGTAATTCCTCTTTATTTTTCTTATTCATTGTCCAGATTTCCCAGATATATAGGTGATTAAAGACAACACGGTTTGGGCCTGAGGCACCTTAATCCTCAAAGTGACATCTTTTCCACTTAACACATTGAAGAGCTATTTTCAGCACACTTACCCAACATCTTTGTTTTTTAAACTGATGTTGATTTTTAAATTGATGTTGATTATGGACACAAGTAAAATGAAGTCTTACACAACTTTGACTTTGTGACAGTTAAGGTTTTGTGCTCATCTATCTACAGTTCTTTGAACTTGATCTTGCCAACCCTAGGAGTCACGGCCTTCCAGGCCATCCATCTTACTTTCTGACTTTGGATTCATTCCCCATTGTGGTCACACTCTTGACTTGCTAGACTTGGATTTATTCACCTCCACAGCCCAGCGCTTACCATCTTCTGGCCAGTCTTTGAACTCACCCACCCCTGTTGCTACAAGACTCAGGAGAAGCCTGGGGTCTAACATCTGACCCATGGACTTAGAACTTGGCCACTTCTCCAAGTGTAGGAGCCATTTCCTTGCTATAAACCTTTCTCTCTATAGACATGAGGATGTTTTACTGGTTCTGCTCCTCCGGAGCACCCAGGCTAAGACAAAGTTTTCCTCTGTTCATTATGATGTTGCATATTGGTCCACTTGTGAGGATTTTAGTTTACTCTGTGCTGAGGTGTAGTAAACCGAAAGCTGTTGCCTTGAATATTCATCAGTAAGTGCTTTGGCTTCTCTTATTTTCAGCAAGCAATAATGTGTCATCACTCTCAGTTAATGAGTCTCTTCCAATCTTGATGCCATGTTTCTCTTTATATATTGCAGCTCCCATGATTATTTGTTCTGTGTATGGGTTGAGTATGCATGGTGAAAGTATACAGTGAAAAAAAAAAGAAAGTATATAGTGATAACAGACACCCCATGACCTTGGTATATTGCATATTGTTGCTATATCCTGATTAGATTGTGTTATTTTAATATTGCCTGAATTGAATCATATCTCCTCACAATAAATATCCATTTACTTTAATTTCTGGTATTTCTCTGTGCATTTGAGTTTAAGCAAGTTTAGTTTCCTCACATATAAAATAGGATAATAACAGCACCAACCTGTTAGAAGGATGTATTATAATGGGGTCAATATATTTTAGACATTCACTTTTTAGTGGTGATACTGCAGTTCTCTTTTTAGGAGATTCTTAGAAGAATTTTAGACTTTCATCTATCCATTCTATCCATATTTGGATACATTTAGTCTGATTAATAGGCTGTTTTGAGGTCCAGTTTCCTCATTTATAAATGCAGTTGGTTTGACTACATCTCTGTAAATTTTTTCCCAATTAAAAGTTCTGTGACTATTGTTCAGTGTGCTTTCAGTGAAAGAACGTTTTAAAGTGCAAATTGTTGTCTAATTCTTGAGAGGGAGATTGCATAACCTGCACAAGAGAGATGGTACTTGGTTAAGTACTTGGTTAAGATGTATGCTTATATCACAGAATTTCATATTTTTAAGTTCTTAATGCACTCAAACTTGAAAATCAGACACCTGAGAAGTGAAGTTATTATCAATATTTTCTGAAGAAGTGTTATTAAGTTGTTCTTAAGCTAGATATTAGAATAACTCATTAAAAGGTCACACAAATTTACAGGATGTCATTAATCTAGAGAATTATCTCTCTCTCCTGATTAACTGTAATACCTAAGTATATTTAATGTGCTCTGTAGCTCTTTCTATCTAAGTACCTTACTATAATCATCTCAAAAAGGTACTCAAAAAAGGAATATATGTTCATGAGCAGAACCAATGTTGTTAAGAAAGGACAGAATGCTAACTCTACTTACTGGGGAGAATAAAAAGGAAGATAGTAAATTAGCAATTTACTCTCTCTACCAAGATTAATAATATTTTGTTTTATTTATTTATCTTTTCTTTAAAAAAATCATTTTTATTGGGAGCTTGTACAACTCTTATCATAATCCATGAATCCATCCATTGTGTCAAGCACATTTGTACATTTTTTGCCATCATTATTCACAAAACATTTTCTTT
>NW_022111373.1:42468992-42479331 GCF_000313985.2 Echinops telfairi | reverse complement strand
CTTGGTTACATTTCCCTTGATCAAGCCCTACCAGGCCTCCTACACCCTCCTCACCATCGATTTTGGATCACTTGTTGTTCCCTAGTCCCTGGGTTTGTTAATACCTAATTCCTTCCCCCAGCTTCCCCCTCTCCCATGTCCCCCTGGACCTGTTGGTCCTGTTGTTTTCTCCTCCAGATTGTTTATCCCACCTATCTTATCTAGATAGACCTGCAGAGATAATATTATGCACAAAAAACAAGACAGAGCAAAACAAAGCTACAAAATAAAATAAAATAACAACAAAAACCAACAACAAAAAAATGAGAAAAGCCTATAAACAGTTCAAGATTTGTTTGTGACCTTTAGGAGTGTTTTCCGGTTGAGTCTGATGGGGTGCCATGCCTTGGCCCCAATGTCTATTTTTTGTATTCCCTGGGGACTTCATTGCTCTGTTCCCCATGCTGTTCTGTTGCATGCCCTTAATGTTTTGCCTGAGTGTGGTGGGGTCAGATTGGGCGCAATTCCCAGACAGTGTCACCAGTGTGGTCCCCCTTAGTGCTATGGGTCAGTGAGAGAGGTCTCATAGTAGGGCTGGCCATATGGTCCTCTCTGTGCATTGGTTGCTCTAAGCAGGATTGTTGTCCACAGGGTTTTATGGGCCAGGACATGTTCCACTCTCTTTTCATCCCCCTTCCTTTGCTCCTGTGTCCTCTGACTAGACCTGTCCCTCTCCCTGAGCTATAGCTTTGGTGCTGTCCTCTGAAGTGAATTCTTCTGTGGGGAGGGGGGTGCTGTCCACATAGTTGGGATTGGGGCAAGCCCCTCAGACCTCCAAGATTAATCTTTTTACAACTGCCAAAGGTAGAAGGTTTCTGGGTTTTAGAAGTAGGCAGGTGGGGTTGGGGGATGGAGGCTGGGCAGGGGTGTGGTGTAGAAAGAGTGACAGGGAAATTCTATAATTAGCCCTGGATGCATTTTGAAGAGTGGAAGGACAGCAGAGACAGAGTTTTTATTCTCTTAGCAGCCTCACAGCACAGTTCCAGGTAGCTTGCCCTATTTTAGCCGTCCTGTTTGATGATATTAGAGAGATGGATTACACAACTGTGAATTCTCTGGAGTCTTTTAGGTCTCTTGCTAACAAAGGGAAAATAAGAGTACAAGATCGTGCTCCAGAGAAATCTCATGAATAAACAATTTAATGGACACCACTCAGTGTATTTTCAACATATTCCACATTGGACCATAGAATTCATTTGAGTTGTGGCTGTGTCCTTGTCCTTCTCTGTCTAATGGCAAATAAAATGCTGAAGTTTAAAGCATATATGTCAGTGGTTGAAGTTTCCATAGCTGGTAAATATATGATCATAGTAGATATCCTTGTGACTTTTGTTTTATTTCTTGCTTCTTCAGGAAGAAATAAGGCCAGTGAGATCTGTGTAAGCTCCGATTCCCTTACTCTTTGTCACTTCATTGTTCTTAGACTCAGTCTTCTTAAAGTGCACATCACATTTCCTCTGCCGCGCTCCGGTGGTTGTTGTGAAGCTCACATAAAAACAACAGAATGCTACGTGGAAGTCCTTGTCCTTAAAGTCACGATATGCCGGCCTAATTAACTTAAACACGCTACATTTAAAATATCATTTTCAATGTTTGGGGTGTTAAAATGAAAATATTAAACTTATCTAAGTCAACATTATTTTGCTATTGTTCCTTGTAGAACCACTAATATGGTTAATAAATTGATTATGATTCAACCAGGGTCAGTATCTAATACAATGTCCTCAGGGTCCATACTCAAAAGCCAATTATTGATGAGCACATATTCTCTTGCTTCTACTGGTGGTTAATGCTTTCTGAAATGAATACAAGAAAGAATGTTATATTGATTTCCCCTCTACATCAGGTTGCTGTATATAGCCTGCTTGGAATGTATAGATGATTGTGGGAATTAGTAATATGGGCTGGGGGAACAGAAGAGCAGAATAGCTTAGTAGCAAGTCCCATGAAATAGTTTCTTCCTTTTTAATTTAAGGAAAGTTTCTTCTTAAGTTCTGAGTAGTAATAGTAAGTTAAAATTACGTATAGCCATTTATTCATTCATTAGCAAGTACACATTATGTCTCTTTGTTCTTGACATTTGGTAGTATCAGTAAACTAAATATAAAACCAAGATCTTGAGGAGCTTATGATTGTCTGTGTGTGTGTTTGGGGCTGAGGATTGAAGAGGTAAACAATAAATATAATATGAATATGACATAGAAGGCAGCGATTGCTATGGGGAACGAAGTAGAGCAGAATAACAGAGATCCAGGGGAGACTGCAGTTACTCTTTCATTCAGCAAATTAATTAGTATTTATTATGTAAAACTACAAAGTGATATCTGACTATACTGCATCAGGTACAACTAATATTAAAATGAATCGCAGACCTAGAGCTCACAGATACTGTTTGCTGTCAAGAATGTTGTTCTCTAAAGAAGAGCGAATCCACATATTTAACTAAGTTTCTCATTACAATTTAATAATGACTTTACCGTGTGCACGTGTGTGCGGATTACTGTGTTCAGCTACACAGTCAGAGCAATATTGGTCTGTGTCCTTGAGGATGCTTACGAACAGTGAGGCATTTGGGGTTGCTGGTAGAACGTTAGAGAGATTCCCAAACTACTCTTGAAAATAAGGAGTCCCCCGGAGAATTCCCTCCACAATGAAACCTCCGATAATTGGTACTCATTGAGACTGCCTGGTTTTCCTGAGTCTCCTAAGTTTTCTGCCTCCTACAGGGTGCAGTAATCACTTTTCTCTTACTCTCCACTTTGCTGAAAACATTTGTGTTTTACCTTATCTGACAGGTTTTCACCTTTAACATATTCCAGCTATTGCAGGTGTTACTGTACCTCCCTTGTTGAACTGAGTTTTGAGATAGAATTTATTTAGTAGTATCAGAATGGAGTTGGGGGACCGAGAGACAGTCAGATTAACCTCTGGGCCCATGCTGGTGAGGCCAGTGCACTCTTGGATGAGCCTCATTCTCCGAACAGGCTTGTTTTTTGCTGTACCTATTCATTCAATCATTGATCAAACAACCTAAAGTCAGCGATTACGAAATGATTTATTAAACTCTGCATTTACAACAGTAAATCAAATAGCTATAACAATGGACAGTTGTCACAGAGTAGACTCTTGGTTTCTTATTGTTATAAAAAATTGCTACACATTTAATGGTTTAAACAGTACAAATTGTTTATCTTGCAATTCATAAGCCTCACGGGGCAAAAGTCAAGCTCTAAGTAAGTATGATTTACTCTACAGGTGACTCTGGATTCTTGCCTTTTTTTCAGCATAATGAGCTCAGTAGCAACACCACCAACAAAGGCCACTTACATTCCTTGTTCTTCCCTACCGGAATTGATCTACAGACGTAATGCTATTCCAATCCAGGTTCCAACACCTTACTTAAAATCAGATGGAAAAATGAACCATCAGCTTTATATGGAAAGGAAGAAGATCCTGCATAATCAAAGTATTACTAAAGAAGAACAGCACACTCCCCATTCTCAAAATCTACTACACAATCATGGCATCCCCCCACCCCACCCCCGACCAAAAAAACACCTAGTACAATAGCCACATAGACCATAAAACAGAACAGAGAACCCTAAAGCAATCTATCCACCTATGGATAGCTAATCTTTGACAAAGAGCTGAAGCTCCTTAAATGGGGAAAGAGAGGATCTTCTCAACCAATGGTGCTGGTAAACCTGGATACCTGTTGGCAGAAAAAGAGACAAGACCCATTTCCTATACCATATACAAAATAACCCAAGATAGATCAAAAGAGTTAAATGTAGAACTTAAAACAATAAAAGCCCTCAGTGAAAACATAGGGACAATGATATTGGCCCTAATACATGAAATAAATACTCTGCCACCAAAAGTGAAAACATAACGATGGCAGAAGATAATCTAGACAGCCTCATCTTTCTTCTGCAATGCAGCTGTTGGGTTTGAACCACAGACTTTCTGGTTATGAGCCCAACAAATAACCAACTGCACCACGAAGGCTGCTTAACTTAATTATTTTAAGAAACAGTTTTCAGCATTTGTTTTTCTGTTCCCTGATTTTGGTCTTTTATTTTAGGATCATTATTACTTATCTTTAATATTTGCAACTTTTTTTGTCATTTATTTTGTGTCTTCATTTTCAAAATTAAAGCATAATTTATATAAAATAAAATTCACATTCTGGGATATGATCGTGTGGGTTTTAAGAAATGCATGAAGTTCTGTAAGTAATGATATAGAACACAATAAAGATATAAAACAGTTACAGTTTTCCTTAAGTTCCTCTGTGCTGCTGTACAGTTGGGAATTTCCTCAGCCAACCCTTGGCAACACGTGGTTTGTTTTCTGCATCCAAAATTTTGCAGTCACAGTAAAGAAATCATACAATATGTACAGGTTTCAGTCTGAGTTCGTTCATTTTGTGAAAACACTAATGATACATCCATATTATGTCAATTATAACCAATTTTCTCTTTCACTGGTTAGTAATATTTCAATGTGATTACCACAATTTGCTTATTCATTCCCGGGTAGGGATAATTTTGTCGTTTCTAGTTTGGAGCAGTTATAAGAAGCCTGCTACAATGAATGGTGAATGAGGTTTGGTACACTAGCCCTTTATTTCGCTTGAGTGATTGCATAACGTGGGATTTCTGCTCCAGAGGATGAGTCTATGTTCAGAGGGGTATTCTCAGAACTAGTAGGAATGAGGCCGATGTGTGGAGAGAGACAGTGTCAAACACCCAAGACGGTGAACTAACGGTGTGAAGTTTCTTGGTCTCAATTTTCACCAAGGGCCAGAAGCTTCTTTGCGTGCCCCACAACTTGGCAGTCCAATTACTTTTGGGATTCCAGGAAGTCACTAATTCATGTTCTTTGGATAACTCACTTTGGTCCTTTCAGATAGTTCTCAACCACTTTCTGTCGAGTGCAACCAAAGGAAGACAGTATTGTGGCAATCTTTTATTGAGTCTTTACAGCGAACACGCCACCGTACCAAACCTTTAACACACATTTTATAATTTGTGCACTGGGGTTATCCAGCCTTGTCTATTGGTTGCAATGAAAATTTAATTCATTATTATGAATAAGAGAGAGAAGAACAAATGCAAAGTAAATAACCTAATATGGAGCTGATGCTTTTACTAAAGGGTTATAAACACGTTGACAAGCATTGCAAATGCATTTCTTGTTTTTGAGAAATACACTTTTCACTACAAATGACTTTGTTGTTTAGTACAGGCATTTTAATGTTGACAAATAAGGTACAAATCTACTTTGCCCAAAAGAACAAGCTGCATTGCTATGAATTCACACATACATATGTAAATTACTTCTTTGGTGTATATATTAATACATAAAATATTCATGAACTAAAGCCTTAACATGAGAAATGTAACACCACAATGGATAAAGCCCTTTGCTATTTCAGTTAGTTCTCAGAGTGGTCAGCTGCAGGTTCTCCTTGGAACAGACACTTAAAACCAAAATGAACTGAAAGATCTCTAAACAGGGCATGCTACAAAAAAAATAATATTATAGAGTTTTCTATTCCTTCTACTTTGGGATGAAACATTTTTAAAGACACTTCTCAAAGGTGTCCTATGAGCTCCCTGGAAGTTCTGTGCTGCTGGAGGTAAAAGGTGAGGGGTTCAGTTTCTGGGCAGGAAGGCTTACAGGAAAAGGTGGCACTGGAGTTAGGCCGTGTATATTTCTGGTGCCCAGAATTCATTCCCGTTGTGCCCAGAGAGTATTGACATTGATAATCGGAATATCTTTACTAATTCTTAAGATGTAGGCAATGTATAAACGGGGGTTCAGATGAACGACATTTGTGAATCAGTAAATATACATGGGTGTATTCTTGATTGATATGGAAAATAAAAGAAAACAAAAACCAGCCTCCCTTTGATTCTATCTCCTAACATTGAGGTCAGAAAAGACAACATTTGGAGGAAAACTGTACTTTGTTATCAGCAGAGACAAGTCCGTGGAGAAGGAGAAGGGGCAGTGGAAGCGCGGAAGACCTTGGACACGACGTTTGGGCGCAGTGACTGAAACTATGGATTCAAACACAAGAACAATGGGGTGCGCACTGCAGGATCCGGTGGTGTTCGTCCTACTGTGCTCAGGGTCCCGGTGAGTCGTGGCTGACTTGATGGCGCCTTACAACAACAACGGATCGAAATGGCCCTGTTATTGACTTTGCATGGGAACATTTTTATTGTGCTGACTGCAAAGTCTGTATCTTTATTTATACTTGAATGACATGAATTTCCGCAAGAGAGTTGTTTTAAAAGTTTTATGATTTCTTTGGGAAATACGGTCACTAAGAATAAACATTATTCATTCACCAGAGAGATTAAAAAATTAATGTGATCACTTGGTAATATATATATTTTAGACTTAAAATGACTCATATGGCTACTGAGAGTAACAAAACAATCCTGAATGCAAGAAGTGTACACTGAAAAATAGGGGGGAAATCATCATGGCATTTAGAAGCAGTAGAAAAAACTAATACACGGCGGCCTATTTGAAATTGATTATAACAGGACCTCTGACATTTCTATGTATTGAGGGACTTGTTCATGGGGCCATTACTAAGCAGGGAGTGTTGCTGATTATTTATAAAACATTCGAGGGAGAAGGGTGCAGAGCTGGTGTACATTCTGAATTCATCTCTTGGTGTTTCTACGGTACATAACATTATCAGTCTAATTTGCTGACCCACAGGGGTCATGGATTATTGTAAAAACTGATGAATGAAGGTCTTCTACATGTTTACAAGATGTTCTGTGATTCAAAATATACCCTGCCACCAAGATTGCTTTAATAAATAAGAAGTCACAGAGACTTCCTTAGAAAGTTTGTTTGTGCCTCAGTAAATGAAACCCACAACCCTCCTCTAGTTCTTAAACGCTTCCTCCCCCCAACTACCAGGACCCCAATTCTGCCTTGCAGATCTGGCTAGACCAGATGATGCACAGCAGTACAGATGGGAATTGGAAACGCAGGGAATCTAGGACAGATGAACCACTCAGGACCAGGGATGACAGTGGCGATACCAGGAGGGAAAGGGGGGTGTAGAAAGGGGGAATTGATCACAGAGAGCTACATATAACCTCCTTTCTGGGGGGAGGGGAAACAGAGGGGTAGGTGAAGGGAGACGCCGGGCAGTGTAATATAAGATATAATAATAATTTATAAATTATCAAGGGTGCATGGGGGAGGGGGGCAGAGGAATGGAGGGGGAAGGGGGAAAAATGGAAAATGAGCTGATTCTGGGAACCCAAGAGGCAAGTGAATTTTGGGAATGATGAGGGCAACAAATGTATAGATGTGTTCTACACAATTGATCTATGTATTGTGATGAATTTTATGAGCCCCAATAAATTGATTAAAAAAAAAAAAGAAATTCAAAGTTTACCCCAAAATGTTACCAGGGCTCCTTGATTAGATTATGTGATTTATTATAGGTCAGTGCCATAAACCCAGCTTCTCTTGAAGAGATATATGATTTAGTTTGCTTTCTTAAATATTACAGCTTTGGAAATCTTGTGGTGAGTTCTATCTGACCTTTAAGTTTGCTGTGAATTAAAATTGCTGTATTTTATATGGAGTTCCATGCGAACTCTGAAACATTGAGGTTGGTCAACTATTTAGCAATGCAGGAGACCCCATCATTTGAAATGGTTATCAGAGTACTAAGAGGTAGATTTGCTCTGTCCTCAGATACATCAGTGCGGTATATAGGATGCCCCTAGATTGTGGGGAGATGAGCGCTATCCATTTTGCCCAGTGTACAATATAGATTCCTATTGCTTTATACGCAATGCCAATGAAAAGTTGAGAAACATTGGAAACTGAGCAGCATTATGTAGAAATATTGGCCTAAGAACCCAAAACAAAACCACGAAGATATTTTAGGCATTCAAAATTAAAATACAATATAACATAAATATGTAATGAATAAAAATGTCACAAACCCAGATTCTTAAAAATATAATATTTATAATTGCTATTGAAATGAGCATGCATTATAAACCTTTGCTTCCACTATGCTGGGAAACTTAACCTGAATTAATGAAGGTTTTGAATCTGTATCTTTTGGATAAAATAAGGCAACTTCAAGGTTCCTTTCCTGCTTTTCTCTCCTGGGATGGCCTACGCTCTCGATTGGATCCATTTCTTCCCTATTTTGGAGGATGGAGGTTCCTCTCGACTCTGCCCCAGTGTGTGTAAGGTGCAGACATTGCTCTGGGAAGATCATGCTGTGCTTCCAGTGGAGTGAGATGTTTAATATGGCTCTTCTCCCATTGCTCTGTAACTCTCATCAAATGACTAGCTGGGACTATGTAAATAAGTCATGTATAACACCAGTAGAGGGGATTGGTCACATTTTGTTACCACTTCCCTGGCTATAAGAATGAACCACATCTCTCCCTGAATACAGCATCAGGGAGAGAAAGTCCAGAACCATGGAAGAGCAAGGTCCAGAGCTCTGTCTGATGTGGCAGAGATTGAGACCAGAGGCACCAGAGACTTTGGGACAGAACAGCCGGAGCAACAACAAGATTATGGGACTGTGAGACAGAGTGGCAGGTCAGCTTCTTGGTCCACAGAGACAGAGCCAATGGGCCAAGTGGCTGAGAGGCTGATGACCAGAGGGAGCCTTGATTGTTGGCTGAGAGAGGATTGCTGTGGACCAGTGAATACGTCCTTACTGTTTACTGAGGCTGGCTTGTAGTGGCCTATTTACTTTGCTAAAAAAACCCCTCATCATGAATATTGCCTGTGAATTCTGCATGATTATTGCAAGAAGTATTGAACCAGTGTAGATTTCGAGGGCCATGGGAGGACGAGTGTGTGTCAGAGTCGGTAGAGAAGGATGGAGTGCGGCAGCATGTGTGACCCACGCCTCTTGGGAGTTTGGGAGTAGGGGATCCGGAGGAGCTCAGACATGACCTCCATGCCACTCACCTGAGTGCTATAGGTTCCCCGTGTTACTTCATCCTCCTGCAGGGCTTCTGCATCTTATTTCTCTCCAACCTTGGTACTTCACTTGAATAGGAGAGTTTGAGGCAGGAAAATCTTTTTGGTTCCTCTCCATATCTCGCAGGATTCATGGAAGAATCGTGGGGTGAAGAGGCATGAACATAAAGACAGTTCTCTGCCAAGCCCTGCCTGCCATAATTAATGCCCAGGGACAGGACTCCGTGGTAGCAAACCTGTTGCGAGGCTGCTTCCTTACAGAATTCTGACAAGAAGTGGAGTGCTCCCTGCCTTCTTATTGTCAGACCATTTGGGTGGTTTGAATATCCATTTGTCTGGGATTCAAGCCTTCAGTAGGAGAAGGAATAAGCCAGCCATCACAGTTACATGGAAAGCGCCTCTATCCTTTCTGTCATGCATACCTCCAAATGCACACAAAGTTTCTACACAACTGGGTTTACGGAAGCATGTTTTCTACCTGTTGTGGTTTAAGCTGGTATTTTTCAAATGTTTTGATGGAAGCCATCTGTGAAAAATATACGTTCATATCTACTCCATAAATCACGTGTTTAGCTTAGCCTTACTAATTGCAGTGTGCGTTACTCTATTTCTTTAGGAACAATGCTTGTCTAGCTCCAGTACATTGATTTTGTGACCTACCTATGGGATTTGGTTAGGAGTTTGAAAAGAAGCAGAATAGACCATTTTGCTGTATTTCTTCTGTCTTTTATAGGCAAAGCCAGGATTTTAGAACTCTAGTGGGCATCTTCCCCTCGTGGGGAAATTGGCCTTGCAAACTGAACTTTAACCATCTCATCAATGTCTATGCTTTACACCCCAAAGTAACAAAGATCCTATTTTAATGATCTGTTTCGATCTGCATACCACTTCCTACCTTTATTAATGACTAGCACTGGGTGAATGTGCAGAGAATAGTCAGAAAAGTGAGGGAAATAATCTATACATTTTATCCTTCTGCATGTGAATCAGGACTGAGAACTACAGAATATTAAATGTCACCAAAATTTAGATTAATTTCCTCAAGCAAGCACTTCACCGAAGACACTGATATTCGGAAAGATTGTCTGACTTGCCCAAAGCCAGAGTCTGTTAGGGCCTTAACGGAATCCTTGGTTCTCGGCTGTCACGCTTTTTTGGTTTCACTTAGCACTGTTTCACCTCTTCCTAAAATTAGAAAATGTATCATGTGTAATTACACATAATTTATTAGTTGATGTAGGGTGAGGGCTATTTCGTACTATGTACTTAATAATTATTATTTCTTTCTTCTTTTTTT
>NW_022111373.1:42462741-42468307 GCF_000313985.2 Echinops telfairi | reverse complement strand
GAGCTACAGGTGGGATGACAGAAGTGGGCATGGGACCATGATCGGAGATGCATTATGTTACACAGAAGAGTTCACCAGACTGGCCCAGGGCCTTGATCCCAATAGGGCAATCCTAATCAAAAACACACCCACACCCAGGAAAGGCCCTCAAGGAGACTGCACCTCCTTGGCCTGGCTAACATGGTGGTGGTGGAAATCCACCTTCTACTGTGCTCCCCCTGAGGGAAAGACTGTTTGCCTCCCTGCTGGGAATGGTCCCAGGGAGCTCATCGGCGGTTTCGTCCTTGAGGAGACGCTGTAAATGGATTTTGGGCTTTCACTGTGAACCACAGACTTCTGCCAACCTAATGCTGATGGTTTAAGACCTAACACACGTGTCAAGGATCTTCACAATACAAAAAGCACAAAATACAATAAGTATTTATCTCAGAGTTATAGCTGATAGCAAAATACTGTGCTGCCTGCAATTTAAATACTAATGGTGGTGAGGTGTGTAAATAGGTTATGGTAATAGTGCACAATAAATTGTTATGCAAGCCCAAAACATGAAATTTATGACCAGTGTCAATGACTATGGAGAATGTTTATGTTTTAAAAGGTTTTATAAGGAAGAAATAAAAGTACACCCTTATTGAGAGATTAATTATGTTAAAATATTGGACAGAGAAAGATTAGGAGGTATTCCAAACTCTAACATTTGCTGTCTTTGGGAGATTGACTTAGAGTGGTGGCACTTTTCCTTCCTTCCTTGTGATTCTTTTTATTTAATTAGCATGCATCACACATCCTCAAAAGTACTTCATTTAAAAGAAGCATTTACATTTTATAGAAGTGGTTTAAACTGTTGAACACATTACCAAAAACTTAATCCCAGGTTTTCAGATTTTTAATTTTGATTATAGCATTGAAAGGAACTTCTTGAGTTAGGGCATTAAGATAGTTTTTCAGACAGATTATTCTGTGAAGCGCCATCAGGGAAATCACAGCCACAGTTAGTATTGTGCCGGTTTCATACACACAATAGAAGGTGTTGAATGAGAAATGCATCAATCTTTAAACAACAGGTGGAGTTATCAGTTAGCACTATCAATGGACCAGGGTGTTTGTACATCTCCTCCCGTTATTTATAATTCAGGCCTATTGTTACTTGATCCAGAATACTGGCACAAGTTAAACATAGAAGTGAATAGCTCCCTACCTCCTCTCTGAGGAAGCTCCCTGCAATCAATCTGCTGGCATGAGCTGCCACTTCAGATGGGTCTGCTTTCCTGAATTCACCGTCTGCACCCGCAGTCCATACTGCAGTCATTGAAGCAATCTTGCTTTCAAGATATCGATTTCCTATGGAATTGTCATTTGAAATGATGGATCCACAGTTGGGTTGAGACCTAGAGGAAAGATGTTTGGATCGCAGGCATGAATCTTGATGGGCTTTGTCCTCCACAAAGGACAAAAGGACAGGAAGAGAGACCCCAGAAAACTATTATAGTTGGGAGGAAGATTAAGGAAAATACTTTAATCGTTTTCTAGTTGTATCAGCCAATTTCTAATACATGGAAAGGGTTATTGATGAGCCCTTCATTTCACAGTCGTAGAAACTTTTCCATTGTTCCGGAAACCAAAGTAGTCAGACTTATGGTTTTGCACTTTTTCAACAGGAATACAGAAAGTTTTACTTTGTTTGCTAGAATAGTCATTGGTTGTAATTTTCAATTTCCTAGAGAAAATCTGAAGTGTTGCTTCAGGACACAGCAAAAACAATTCTTCCTTTAGAAGCCAGAGTCTGTAGAACATTTCTCCATTCAAGAAAAGCCAAATTTCAAGTTCGCTATTTCATCCTATGGTATTGGAACGTAGACCCTCCTTTCTCTCCGCTCTCTGGTGTCGCCTTTTATGCAGTATGAACTTCATGAAATAGAGATTTTCTGTTTGTGTGAGACAGGATTGTTTACCGCCAGATCCTGAGACAGTATTCTATTTTCTCTGTGTTTATTCTACCCGTTTTGTTGTCTTTGCTTGTTTTCTATTTTTACCTCGGTTTGGGTTGCCATAAGCACACTGCTGTTTGTTTGACATGAGCCAGTGTGCTGTTTTTCTATGCAGACACAAAACTATTAATATAACCCCGTGTCTTCCTAGTTTCTTATAGAATAGCTCACCAGGGAAAGTATCTGCATGATATTGTGTATGTTTAGATATTTAAGTGTATTATACACAAAGTATTAGTTTCATAGAGCAATTAATGCATAACTATAATTATAAGTACATTTTGTAAGAACAGAAACTTGGGTTCATTATCTGATTATAATTTTTTTTTAGCTTCAGAAATTTTTATTAATATTTGAAACAAACTTAGAAAGTAGGACATATTCTGCCTAACTGTAAGTTTATGCCTCAAAATGTACAGGTCTAACACAAGGATGACTCAGGTTGTTATCTGAACAACTTCAGAGGGTCTTAGAAGCACAAAAGTAGTCTGAGGGTCACCACTAAAGCCAGATTAAATGACATAAACTAGATTCTTAGAACAGTTATCAGCACTTTGTAACTCTGAAGTGGCTAAAACACCTGGCTTAAATATTTCATGACATATTAAGATATTGTTTGGGAGGGGGATTTCTCAAGAAGGCAACATCAGAAAAAGATCTTATTGACCATTACCTTGAAACAAATCAAGTACTAACATCTCCCCTCAAACAATGAACAAACTTCCATGTCTCTGAATGTACGCATGTTCCCAAATCATGTTAGATAATTAAAAAAAATATTTAAATATAACCATCCCTAAGCACTAGATACCTATGTACTCTATTTGGGTCCATATTTTCTTGCTCCAAAATTTTTACCATCATATGGGAATGTCTTAATAGTAAGCCTTGCTAGTTGCCAGATTTTTTTTTGAGTCCATTTGTAATAAAGGTAAAACATGTAATAATTATGTACTACATCTAGCAGTTACTTGCTAAGGGTAATAGAATGTTATACCTGAATTAACCTAGTAACCAACATTGTATTTGCACCCCCAAAAATTTATTACCAGAATTCGATTAATTCCAAAGAAAGATATTCATGGGGACTGGGGGATAATTTTAATCTAAATAAGTGTAATTCATGCACAAAATTAAGTTCTGACAGTTACAGTGTTTATAAAAGTTAAATTTTCTTTTTGAGCTATTACTGCTTCAAAAATTTACCTGTCTCTTAGTGGGTTCAATAAGCTTAAATAATATAATTCTGTGATGCCCAGATTTAAACTAAATATTATATTCAACACAGTATCACTTTGAAATTGTCCACTTTTTTTTAAATGAAATCCTACAATGACTACAAATGAGTTAAATTATTTTTCTAGCTCCTGCGCTGGGTCTTACATCTAACTCTTTTGACTTGAGCCAACAGTGCTCCATCTTGCCTGCCAACCCTGGAAGCCATCAGAGCCTGTCATCTGACCTGCTGACCTTGGGGCCTTTCCTATCTGCCTCCTCCAGCTGTGGCATTCCTCTGAAATGCCCAGTTCCCCATGGTAAATAACTCAACTTAAGTGGCCCCAGTTATAGCACCTCACAGCTCCTCAAAACATAAATTATAGAAGACAATTTGCATTGCCTGTGGCTTTCAATGAGGAGTTGTGAGGTGCTATAACTGGGCACCTAATGTAGGACATAGCCCAAATCCCAAGGGCAAGATGAATTAGTTACCAAATTCATTACAAATAGGCCAAGAATAAAAACTCTGCCTCATCTTTGCATCTGATAGATAAACTTCACCAGTGAAAAAGTAAAAATGAGAGATACTGTCTATAAGATAAATGTTTGCCTTCTATTCTCTGGTTCAGGGCTTAGAAAAATACCTATAAAATGAAAACTATTCATTTCCCACCTCAGGATAGATCTCTCAAGTAACCCTAACATCACCCCAGATGCCTGAAAGGAATTTGTTAGATGGAAGAAGAGGATTGGTTGTCATTCCAGTAGAAAAGTGGCTACCTTTACATAGCTATTATAGTTGTACATATGGGTTACTTTTAAAGATGCTCCGATGAAACTTCTGGAAAACTTAAAAGATTAAAAGGGAGGACCCAGGAATGGAAGGGGAATGAAAACAGCATTTCTTAATTGTTCATTTTATTTAGTGTTGAGACCTTAACGTGTAATGGCTCTACCAAAGTTCATGTTCCCTGCCTCCACTCCTAACAGTCTCTGGTGGGGAGTGTAAAAAATTATATATATTTTTCTAACAATATTGTGGCTATAAAGCAAAGATTATATATTTAATTTTCTAATACTCACTGCCATTGAGTCATTGACT
Organism: Echinops telfairi; assembly: GCF_000313985.2. Taxonomy (NCBI): domain Eukaryota; kingdom Metazoa; phylum Chordata; class Mammalia; order Afrosoricida; family Tenrecidae; genus Echinops; species Echinops telfairi. The sequence goes on along the minus strand of NW_022111373.1, from coordinate 42,463,999 downwards.
CATAGCAATACCCTGTGGATTTTCCAGGCTGCAACTGGAGAAAGCCCAGTTTCTCCTGAGGAGCTACTGGTGGTTTTGAATTGCTGACCATGTGGGTCACAGCGCAATGCTTAACCACTACACCACCAGGAATCTATTTAATTTTCCAAGACACTACTATATTTCCACAAGCTTTTAAAAGTCTAATTTTATACAGGTTTCATCAGCAAGGCCAAATACAGTTTTTTAGTATGTAACTAATTTAAGGTATCAAGAGGATATAGGTTGTAAATCAGGTATAATTCAGTCATACCATACCAAGGCAGTTTAGTAATCTGGAAAAAGATATTTGCATTATTGCTCAGTTTTTTAAAATGCTGACTTTTTAACTAAATTGATGCCTCTATATTCATATTTACAATGTTCCCTATTCTCTTATACTGTCTGGCAAGTAATATGGGTTTATTGATGTAGTTAGCAGTTGCAAATTAATTCCTATTTCAACCAATGCATATATTCCCTTTAATTATTTATTATACCACTTTAGCAGCTTCCTAGAATATGTAGCGGTCCCAAGTGGAAAAACACAATACAGAGCTTTATTTCTTCCTTAACGATTTTCAAGTATCATAGAATGAAAATCCATGAAGAACAGATAAAAAGTTTTTTTATCTTGATTTACTAATTATGAGAATAGAAAGATGTGAACAAAAGTAAATGTTTAATCTTTCTTTGCTTATACTAACAAACACTATACTGTTTATTAGCTGTTTTCTAGCTTCTTCAAGTATAGGACATTCTACGGTTTTCTCACCGAAGAGAAATAAACAATTAGCCTCATGTAAATAAAAAAGATGATGTTGGGGAACACAAAAAGATAATGACTCTGGTTTTAAGAACCTACTTTTGTTGACCGTGAAATACCAGCCTTTGAAAAAAACAAAATAAGATTACAGCAGCAAGCCTTCCCGTGAGAACACATCATCGTGGAATTCTGAAAGAGGTAATAGTTTGTTATTGTTCACCCCTACTCCCCTCCACTCAATCTGTTATAGCTTCTTTTTGTTTTTCTGGCTTTTTAGCGATAGGTAGTTCAAGGCTTGCCCACTGCATAGGTTCAGCTTTTCTCATGGTGATCTCAATTCTGTTGCAGTCATAGTTACATAGCTTCGCTTTACGTCAATCATGCCCCATAATTTCACATTTTGATGGAATTCCTTCTCTCCTTCAAATACAATGAGAACATTTAACAATGTACTATTTGCTTCTACTTGACTAC
>NW_022111373.1:42449154-42461877 GCF_000313985.2 Echinops telfairi | reverse complement strand
CCAGATTATAATTTTAAACCATTTTCAATGATTTCTTTGTGTTAGAAAATCTGCTGGCTGGATACAGTAGAACAGGCAGATTTAGAATTTTGGAGGTCATGGCGTTCATAAGTTTAGTGATAAATGTGATTCTTTGTGGTTGCAGCTTTTCATCTCACATGAACTGCAAAAATAATATCTAAATTTGGCAGATTTCGGTTCAGATAGGGTAAGTAGTTTCTGGTGTCTTTCTGTGTCTGGATACCTGTATTGTGTTTTGTTGTCCTTAGGTGCCACCGAGTCACTTCTGACCTATCGGGACGGTATGCACAGTAGGACAGACAATGCCCAGTCCTGCACTGCCCTCACAGTGGTCCCTGCGCTCGAGCCCACTGCTGCAGCCCCATCTCAATCCATTTTGAGGACCTTCCTCGTTGTCACTGCCCGTCCATTTTTCCCAAGCACGAGGTCCTCCTTTAGGGATTAGTCTAAACTATGTCAGATGACATCATGCCATATTTGCCTCCAGAGAACACTTTGGCTCCACTTCTTCCCAGCCAGGTCTCTTTGTATTTGAGCACTTCATGGTACCTTCCACATTCTTCACCAGTACCATGAACTCTTCTTTGGTCTTCCTTATTCAGTCTGACTTTCACAAGCATCTGAGACAATGGAAAATGTCATGACATGCGTCTGACACACCTTAGTCCTCAAAGTGTATCCTTCCTCCGCAATACTCGAAAGAGGTCTTGTGAAAAAAAATGTACCTAATGCACAGTCTCTTGATCTCTTGACTGCTGCTTTCATGAGCATGGATGGTGGATCCAAGCCAGGTAAAACCATCAACAACTTCAACCTCACTCTGTGTGTACAGATATGTACACATATATGCTTAAGAATATGAACAAAGGTACTAGATTTCACCCCTACTTTAGCTTGAGATATTTAATAAACTACATATTTTCTGATTCTTATTAGAATTGTAAAGAATTAAACTTGTTGGATTGAAGTGTATTAATATAGTTGACTGTTTCTGAGCAGAATTCATAATTAATAGGTAGATTTAAATATTCAAATGAATAATTCATCAATCTCTAATCCTAATGAACTATGTCCATTTTGAAGGCGATGCATCGCTTAGAGAATGGGAAACTCTTTGGGGACAGATAGATAAATTTGGAGACAAATTAATTAAAAATATTTGAATTCCATGTTTCTGTTATATTTACCTGAAGAAAATGATTTAGCCACTGTAACAGAGTTGTGAGGACGAAGTGGATCTGTCTGCAAACATTTGATTCCTGGTGCTCACCTGCCAACTGAGTGGTTGAGAGTTTGATTCCCCCAGAAGGCCCTTGAAAACCAGGCCTGGTGACCTGCTTCTGAAATGCCTCATTCTGGGACACCCTGTGGAGCAGCTCTATTTGAGTTGGGTCACCATTATTTGGAATCAATTTGGTGTCAGCTAACAATAACAACAGTTATCCAATATATGTGAATAGCTTAAGAGAAGCTCATAGGATCCTTTAGAGACTGGTCTATTCTGTGATAGTCTAAATTAGGTGACAATTTTTTATCGTCATTACCAGGCAAGCAGCCATCTTACTGTTATCTTTGTTTTGGTTAGGAAAATTCTCTATACTTTTATTTACAAAAATGTATTTAATTTTTAAATTGAACTACAGTGTATGTGTATGGATGATTGAAAAGTGGGATTAAGTATAAAAATATCCCATTGCAGTTGTCAATCCATGTGTCCTGAAGTCAACTGAATTTCTAGAAACTGAAAAATATAGATATTAGTTTGGTAGATGCTTTCTTTTAATTAGCTGTCATGGAATGGTCTTACAATGGAATGATTAAAGCCTTTCAAACTGGAATAAGCCTCCTAATTTGGGCATAAACATACATTTGAATTCAAATGTCCATATTTGACTACTCAAAAAAATCCTGACTAATCAGAAATCAATACATTAGGAGTGTAAATCAAATAGACAAAAATAGTAAGATAACTTAGAGGAGTCCCGGTGGTGCCACTAACTGCAAGGTCTGCACTTCAAAGCCACCCAGAGGCTCTAATGGAGAAAGATAAGGCTGTGTGTTGCCATAAAGAGTATTTTTAGTCTCAGAAACTATACAGTGGAGAGGTTGGGGCAGAAATGGGAAGCTAATAACAAGCAGTACAAGAATAAAGAAAATGTTCTAAAACTGTGGCAACGATTGCACAATTCCTCTTGATATGATTGAATTATTGAATTGTATGGTATGTGAATTACATGCCAATAAGCTGCTAAAAACAAAACAAAGTGGCTATAAAGGGTTGTTCTTAGTCAAGAGCTATAAAGATTTATGCCCCTATGAACCCTATATAGGGTCACTATGAGTTGCAATTGACTGGGTGGCAGTGGGTTTTTGGTTTTAAGTATTATGTTAGGCAGGGTTCTCTAGAGAAACAAAACCAGGACACTGATGATTTTATATATATTTATGTAGATAGATATACAACTTATGAAATAAACAACTAATTAGTCTAGAGAGTAGTACAAATGGCTCAGTGCAACTTACTACCGTGAGACAGCTAATACAATGGTAATCCTTCAAATTTTGAGGGCTGCCAGGTGCAAGTCAAGGAAGCAGACAGCTGAGTCTTCTGTAGAACAATCCAGGCAATCCAGCCACAGGCAGCAAACAGCAAGGCAGGTAGCCAACAGTCAGCCAAATGACAGGGTCCGGCAGTTTCCAACTCAAGCGATGTATACTCCAGTAGCATGGGGAAGCAGGTCTTGAAAGAACCTCAAACTACAGCGACACAGTCCACAGGGTAGGTGTCCCACAGGTAGTGTAGCTTGCAAGTTGAGGCAGAGGACCAGCTAAGGCTGTTGCACACTGGTCCGATCATTAAAGAGCAAGAGACAAGGAAGGCGAGACTCGCTGAGCCATTTATCTCTCCACCCTTCAAATAATCCCACATGTTTATCGGCCAGGTTGGCACAATAAACCTATCTATCACAAGTATGATAATAAAATAGAATAGCCTATTCAACAATAATCTTTACACATCTTCCTCATGGAGTAGTGGATAGGTCTGAAGCATCAACCTTATATTTAGGAGTCAAATACTTAAACACTTGTCAACTGGAATTCTTCTTTTCAGTAACAAATTAAACATAAATTTTTCTTTTCTAGAAAATCTTCAGTAATCAGAGTTGATACTTCCATCTCTAGAATACCATTATTTATTGGATTGAGGCCTACAAGCATTTTTTTAATTAACTCACAAATCAAATTCTGATTATGTACACTTTCAAAAATATATCTGATGTGCATTTTCTATATAAATAGAAATAGTTTCATAGTTGTCTTTTACTACATGTCTCATTGTTAATGGGGAATCAATTCCATTTGAAAAACTATACTAATATCATCAAATATTTATTTGTTTATTTTAACAGAGTAAGTTGATTCTACTTTGTGTTCAGTGAAACAGGCTAAATTATGTTGCTCAATATTTGTGGTGAGTATGTGCTATTTCTCTGCATCTTTGCTTATAATTTTTCTTTCGTCAAGAATGCATTTCTGACATTTATCTATCTTATTTACCAGTCACTGCTATTTATATTAGTAGGCAATGCTATTTTCTATTTAACTTTCATATACTTGTTATGCAAGTATACTTTTGAGCTCAATCACCTGTTTACACATTCTATTATATGGCAAACAAAACCTCTTCTAGAGTAAGTATTTCAAAGGAAAGAGACAATGCTTATTAAAGAGGCTTTTTGCAATCCTAACCCTAAAGCAGATTTAAATTAGACTTTTTTCCCCCCTCAACTTTTGGCCTCCATAAATTTCTGGGGATACATCTTGGTAGGCAGTATAATTGAGATGCTAGTGTGTATGATTAGAGTTGCAGGAGCATTATTGATAACACTTGGATCTAAGCCCTTAGCTTATAAATATTGAAAATGTGTTAACATGTATTGATGTTTGGTCATTAACTCAGATGCTGGGAGATACATATAGTAGGCATTGAATGAATATTAGATGAATGAGCCAAGAGTCTGCAGTTAAATTCATGATGCACTTTCATCTGAATTTTTTAAAAATGAGATTATTCCTTTTGTAAGTTTTTTAGAAAGGCATTATCAATCTATTGCACAGGTTTACCAAACTTCAATAGAAATTTACCAAGACACTACAGCAAAAAATATATATCTCAGTGCTCAAAGTAGGGATTCTAAGTTGAAATCTAATCCTGTAATTAAAATTATTTTTTCACGTTAACACTATAATTCTATTTTCAACATTAATTCAAAGAATATTATTTCATTAAATTATCAGAAACTGATGAATTTAGCCCTTCTGCAATGTTTTGCATATTAAACAATGAATGATGTATGAAAATGATAGTTTATATTAAGAAGATAGAATGTTATTGAAGACTTTTATTAATTACCTATTATGAGTTTTATTAGCTAAGTGTTGAAGATTGTGGGTGCCGGTATGCAGTGCCAACCCAAATTAAATAAAACAGTGACTTACTGCCATCGAGTCGATGCCAACTCATAGCAACCCTGTAGGACAGGGTAGAATTGCCCCTGTGCGTTTCAAAGACTGTGACTCTTTATGTCATTGAAACCCCTGTATGTCTCCTGTGGTTTCCAATTGCTGACTTTTTGGTTGGTAGCCTAATGCATAACCACTAAGCTACCAGGGATCCTTAATGTATTATAAGGGATCATTTTTCCTGACTTAGTAACCTAAAAGTATAAAAGAGAAAGAAATATTTTTGGTGAACAAAATAGTTAAGACTATATATTTACCAATGAAATATTTGTATTTATTTTTTACACATGTTTTTAGGTGGACTGAGGGAGAATTTATTAAATTAAGCTTTTTGAGGTGGGAAATACATTTTTGACCATGGTTTTTGTCTTCCTATCATTGAAAAGAATTCTCGGAGTATGGGTTTCTAACAATATGGGCAATCATAATTTTGGAAAAGAAAAGAAAAGGCTTGTCTTGCAGGATGTCAGGAAAGGGCATGAGCAAGCATTAGACAAAAAGAACACACACAAAAAGACCTCTAATGGGTTGAATGAATACTCAGCTTGTCACAAAAATGCTTAATGATGGAGTAAGATAAATTTGTCAGATTCTCATATGTTGAATATTCATCATATAGTCTATGCAGCTGTATCTTAGAATGCCATTTTTTAAATGCCTCTTTTTTACATAAAGCAGATTATGCTTCTGGTTTATTCTTAGGAATTGTATTATGCACCTTACATTCAGAAGTGCCACTTATGTGTTGAATGGTGACTCTCAAAAAGATATGTCTAAATCCTAAATCCCCAAACCTGCAAATGCTCCCTTATTTGGAAAAAGGGTGTTTGCAGATGTAGTTAAGGATCTTGAGTTCTCCAGATGGGCTCTACACCCAATGATAAGTGTTTTTGTTAAAGACTCACGGAGCAACATAAAGGAGGAAGTATCAATGTAACCATGGAGGCAGAATTTGTATTGGTGTGGTCACAAGTCAAGGAATGCCAACAATCACCGGAAACCAGAAGAGGCAAACGCTGATAGTTTCTTAGGACCTTAAGAAGGAGTGAGGCCTGCTGTCCTCTTGATGTCAGACCTGTCATCTCGAGAACTCTGAGAGAATAAATGTACAGTGAACCCTCGTTTGTCGCGGTTAATCAGTTGTAGACCCTACTGTGATAAATGAAATTCCGCGAAGTAGGATTCCTTATTTGTAAATCAAATATTTTCATAGTTAGAGCATAGAGGACATGAAAAAACACCCTTTAGTCACCATTACACTCGTATTACCCAATTTATTAAACGAAAAAGGGAAAATGCAGTAAAACATTTTGGACGTTACAATTATCATTTATTATTTATTATATTATGAAGTACAACGGATGGAGCGAACGGAAGACTCATTCAAGTCGAAATGGCGTGCAACCTCCATGATTTTCTTGCCATCTTTGATCATATCCAAAAGTTTTACCTTTTCCTGGATGGTGAGCATCTTCCTCTGGTGCTTATTTTTATTGTCAGAAGGTTTAGAAGAAGAAGCTCGTTTAGGAGCCATCATAGGGCTTAGATAAAATTTCTTAAAAATCGCAAACAATTACAGTACACTGTACAAAAGCAACAATGCATCTGATACGTAGCTCTGATACGTAGCGATGCAGACAGAAGCGTGTACAGTATGAGCCAATCAGTGGCAGTAATGACAGAGCATGCGTTGTTACGTAAAAACCGTGATAGAGTGAAGCCGCGGAAGTCGAAGCACGAAGTGGCGAGGGTTCACTGTATATTATGTTAAGATCCCCCTCCCAACCCAGTTTGTGGCAATCTGTTACTGCAGCCACAAGTGACTAACATACTACTTATGGTATCCAAACCAGTGTAATGTTCTCACTAAGAAAACATTTTATTGTAGGAAAAGAAAAGAGGACTAGACATTACAACAAAGGAAATGGCAGCTGGGGCCAGGAAGGAGAATCAGATGACACCGAAGCAAAATCAGAAACTTTACCCGGTGAAGCGGAAAACTCAGACGCACGTTGCTTCATCTTGCCATTCCTCACGTTACAGTTCTTTGTTTCCCTTCTATTTTGTGAAAATAGAACACAAATGAAAAATAGCCACCACAGTTTGGGGTCTGTGGAGGTTCAGTGGTAGGAATCTCCCCTATCATGTGCAAGGACCATGCTTGATTGTGTCAAGGCACCTCATGAACAGCAATTGCTGACTGGGCAGTGAGGTCTGGAGACCTGCTCCGAACCATCAGCCTGTGGATTACAGTGGTCCCATGTGCAAACTATTAGGAGGATGTCACAGGAGCGTCTTCTGGTTCTGTCGTGCAAGTGGTCATCTTGAGCTCAGTGGGGTGACATGGGGTTGCAGCTGACAACTCGAAGGCAGCTGACAACAAGGGGATGGCAATTAAAGAATGCACCCTCTACATTGGTGGGAGGGGAACTAGAAAGCAGGCCAGACTATCAAGGAGGTCTGAAATCAAAGTCACGGGAAGAGTTGTAAAACTTTTCAACACCATAGGAGGAAAATGTACTTTAGTCATGTGGACAATCACCTTTTTTGGTGTATATTTCCATAACATGAAATTGTGAATATCCTTGTTTGTTTTAGATGGAACCTATTAATCCTCTGAGTATATAAAACTCTAGTTTACGTTAATTGTGATGTCGATACAATGTGTCGATTTGGCTGGGCTATCGTTTTCAGCAGTTTGGCAGCACTCTCTTTTTCATGTGATCTGATGTGAGGAATAAATTGGTTGAAAGTAGGGTGATTTTCAGGGTGTGGCCTGCTGCCAGCCATTTAAATGGATGTCTTGGCAAAGCTCTCTCTCTTTTTTGACCCTGCACCCCACCTGGACTCCCAGTTCTTCGGACATAAAGCTTATAGAAGTCTCTGGCCTGGTTTCATAGTTGCAGATATTTGTTTGTCAGCCTATTGCCTGACTGATGGATTTGGGACTTGCCAAACTTCATAATTTAAGAAGTCTTTTCATTGAAGTTCGCTTGCTTTTGCTCCTCCAGGGAACCAGATTTAGTTGGGTTCTTTTAGCGAGTGTTTTAACGAAAACTTACTTGAGTAAACTTAATTGATTCGAGTTTACTTTTTCAGTTATACAGGTGTTTTAAACATAAATATATATAAGTCGTACACATCTTCTGCAAAAGAAGTTGACTGTTAAAAGATGAAGATAGCACTCTGATGGTGAAGGGGTGCCCTGACCTGAGCCATGGTATTTCTTATTGTCTCACATGTTTGTGGAAGCTACATAATGAATATAGAAACTGAGGATGGATTGACGTATTTGAATTACGGTGTTGGCAAAGAATCTGGGGTATGTCATGGACTGTCATAACAACAACTCAGCCTGCATTGGAAATAGTACTGTTAGACTGTTCCTTAGCAGGGAGGATGACAAAACTCTATCTCATCTACTTTGGACATCTTGTCAAGAGGCCTGGTCGCTGGAGAAGACTATTGTGCTTGGTAAAGTAGTGGATGAGCAAAACAGATGAAGCTCCTCTGCGGGCTGGATTGACATCGTAGCTGTAATGCTAGTCTCAAAGAAAGAACAATTGCAGAGATTGTGCAGGCCAGACAGGTATCTTTCTGTTGATCATAGGACTGCTATAAGTCAAAACCTACTCGACAGCACCCGGCAACCACGGAGAATCAGACTAATTGCTGAACACATTTTCTTCAGGAAATAGGGACAGTAATCTCTACTTATGAATTAAAGTACTTTGGATACTAGAAAACAAAATATGAATCACTTAACCACATTTTAAATAATATAATGACTGAATTAACATATATGAAAAGAACATAATCCATTTTGTCCACAGAAATAATTCATCTAGGCTCAAAGCTGGCTTCTCATTTTCGTGTTTCTGTATATTGAATTATCATATATCATCTTTGGAAGGTTTAGTAATTTTTCTTACAAATTGAAGAGAAACTTATGAATTGCATCAAAGATCAGACTCATTATTCTTTTTTAAGAATGGAAATTATGCTCAATGTTATATTGAAAAATCAGATTAAATGCAAAGGAATGTTTCTGTATCTTTGCCTGTGACACGACATTTTTTTTTCTAAAAGGAATTTAATGGATTTTATCAACATTAATTCTCTTGGTAGTCTCTGTCTATTAGCAAGACAGGTGGGAGATAAGGTGCTCCTTTCTTTTAGATTTTTTTCTTCATTCTCTGTATACAATTGTAGTCATTAAAAAAATGCTGCTCATTGCCCTCAAGGTCAGTCTAAGGTGTTTAACATTAGTGAACAAGCTCTTTTTTTAGTTAAATTATTCCATATACTTCTATTGTCTTCCCTCTCTAGCCTTGCTTTCTTCCTTCAATCATTTTATATAACAGTTTCACTGAATTATATGCATCATGTGTTCTACGTCATCTCAGTAAGACTGATATAAAGGTGATATAATTTGCCTGGATAACTGATGGGCCCTTTGCGTGCGCACGGAGATGTGTGAGAAGAACTTGTCCTGAGGAAGAAAAGGACAAGTTGGTGGCAATTTAGTAAAGCTCGGCCCGAAAGACAGAACCGACCTCGATTGCTTTCATGTCACTAATCATGTGTGCAGCATTGTGTTGGACTCACGTCTGAGGACCTAAGCGACAGACTTAACACAACCCAGAAAGAATCATGCAGCACAGTTTTCCTGAGCTATATGTTCAGCGCTAGACACAATCAGCATTGCTTCGTGAGTATGCTCCCTTAGTTGGATATAACAAAAAGGAGAAAACATTTTTCTTCCCATTTTTCGACCGAACTCCCGGGAGCTTAGCTACACAATGGCTGGAGTGTATCAGTGGTGCACCCCAGTGTTGTAGTTCCCAGTGCCATTTGTTGATGCTAAAAAGTTACCATGACGAGTATATGTTTTCTCTGTGGTCATATAAAATCCTTTCTGAAAGCTTCTGGAAGTATTTGGTAGTGGGGGGCTGGTGGGCTTGGTAAGAGGTGGGCATTCTGAGTTAATACAAAACCCCAAACCAAACTCACTGTCATTGAGTCGATGGCAACTCCTGGTGACACTATGGAACTGCTCCTGGGGGTTTCCAAGACTGTGCCTCTTAACAGGAGTCGAACGCCTCCCAGTAGATGACAGAAAATTAGGATTGTTACTAAAAATGTGACTTTGGAACAGGTGAAGTGCAGTTAGAAGACAGAAACCACTCTAGTAGTTTAAACTGCAGAAAGTTAATATAAACTCACTGCCATTGAGTCAATTTTGACCCATTGTTTAGACTTAAATTTGTGGTGGGCAGTGTTAGGCATGGTTCTCTAGAGATACAAAACCAGGACTTATGATTATGAATAGGTTTATATAGTGAGAAGGAATATAAAGGCTAATTAGTCCACATAGTAGTACAGAGTGCTCAGTTCAACTCACTTTCGTGGAATAGTTAATATATTGAAGGTCCTTCAACTCACTTGGGCTGCCAGTCCAAGGTCAAGGAAGCACAGAGGAGTCTGCCCTCAGGCAAGACAGGCAGAGTCAGTCTGAAGGCAGCAGAGAGCAGGTGGGGACAGCTATAGTCAGTCGTGTTGGAACATATTGAAGCAGGCCCTGATGGGATCTCGAACTCAAGTGATATATGCACAGCAACACAATCCACTAACCTAGAGCTCAAGCAATGTACACACCTGCTGCATGGGGAAGCAGGTCTCAAAGGAGCTTCAAACTCTAGCAATATATGGCAAGGCTACTTGATCCATGCGTTGGCTCTTCCCACAGGTAGGTAGTACAGCACATGGTTGATGCTAAGAACTAGGTCAAGCAGCAGAGCAGCATGCTGGTCCGCTGCTCCAATCAACTGGGAAAATGAGAGATGGAATGGTGGCTTTGGAAAGCATTTAACTTGGTCACCCTCCAATCAAGCTGCAACCTGTTTAAACTCCACCACATGCTCCTACGGAGGCCTAGTTGGCACAATAAGCCTAACTATCACATGGGTTAAGTACAAGGGTGCTACCCAAAAGGTTGTTGGTTCAAATTCATTAGTTGCTCCCTGGGAGGAAGATGAGTTGTCTACTCCCATAAAGATTTAGTCTTAGAACATTAGACAACAGTTTTACTCTGTCCTTTAGGATTGGTGTGGCAGTGAGTCATTGTTGTTGGTATCTGAAATAATACTTTTCTGGGAAAAAGGGAACATGTAGCTAGTTCTGATTTTTATTGTTATTAGTTTTACCTTCTTTTTACTTTCCCCAGGACATAGTAAACAGGTACACTATTAAGTACCAGGAATTGTTGTAGGGCTGAGGATACCATGATAATGAGGTGGATGTGTTTCTAAGTTAGGGAAGATAGAGAAGTTTGAGAGTAAGTCAGATATAGTGAGAAATGTAGTATCATAGGTCAACTACAAGTTGTGGGAGTATTGATCAAGGCTATTTTATCTAGACGTGGGGTGTCTGATAAGTTTTGCCGGTCAAGTTGCTATTTAACCTGAGAAGTCAAGGGTAAAGAGAAATTAACTCAGTGAAAATAGGAGTTGGATGAAGATGGACAAGTGTTGGAGGCAGAGGGAGCAACACATAGAAAGATCTTCAATGAAAAGAGGAGGGACATTTTCAGGAACTGAATTTGGGGACAGTTTGCCTATTATAATCTGTGGACGTTCCAATGGTAAGTTAAAAATGATATTTCTTCTCGGAATGCATATTGTTTAGCAAATTAGTATTTTCTTAGAGGAAAGTTTTTCCCTTTTTGCTTCTTTGAGGAAGAGACCAAATAATAATTTGCAGCTATCTGGGCTCTCGCTACCTCCACACTGTATGTGTGACAGTTTGTGGAAGTGTTGCCCCTGGGAAAAGAAAGCCTGGTTTTTGATATCTTGAAATCTGTATATTATGAAAAGTGATGCTTTCTGGTGCCTGAATTGTCCCTGTTATCATTTGTAACTTAGATTGCAGGCATTGTGCTCAAAAGCCTTTGCGATTTATGATAGACAATTGAAAGCAACATGTTCTAAATCCTGTTTGTCCTAAACTTTATTTTGTACCTGTAATCCCTTTGTTGTTTATGAAATGTACTACATCTCAAAACCATACATAAATGCTTGGTAGTTTCTGAGCGGCCCCTGTCAATGGAAAATCATATTGGAAATCTAGGGAAAAGAAAGAAGACGTGTTCAAAATATTTGCAACCAATACCCTACTATCCAAAGCAAAGTGGCCATGAAAACTGTCCTATTCATGTTTCTCAAACTGAAGCTTCTGGTTTCCTTCTGGAGCCGCTGATATTTGCTTATTTGATCATCTAAAAGAAAGATGCCTAATAGACAAAGTGTTCTAACAATAAATAAAAATAATTAGTAATTATAAGCATCATCACTACTGGTGTTGAGCTAACAATTATTGTCATATTGCTCTGTCAATTACTATGCAGCTTACTGTGCATAATTTCTTTCAATATGAATAATACTTATATAAAGTAGGTATTCTCATTTTCTTTACGTTATGGTTTAAAAAATAGGGAGGCTACATAATTTGCACATAGTCACAGACCTAACATGTGGGGAGGGCAGTATTTTATTCTATTTCATTTAAATTCAAACTTACTTGTAGAGAGAGATTCTCTCTGAAGATTATAGCATCACGAAAGACTGAAAAAGAATAAACATGTTCATGATGCCACTGTCCTGTGACATTAATCTAAAGGATGTGTCCTTGGCATGTGGAGCGTCTTCTTATGGGTGTTTACAGGATATTTATTAGGTTAAAATTAACTTGCAGTACTTGTGGTTGCTAATAAGATGCCCTATTTACCTTTATGCTGAACTTTATGAACGGTATTGTACCTTTATAACCTTGACATTTGTTAGGGTTTGAAAAGTGTTGTATACTCCTTTAAAAAAAAGAGTAAATGTACTCCTAGTTAGATTTCAATGGGAAAAAAAATCAGTGCTATATCTGCTGAACACTGTATGCCATACAGTGCTTTATAGTGTGCCAAGCATATTGCAATATTTTGTTTTATTCTTATGGCTCTCAAAGAGAAACAGTGTAGTTGCTATTATTCTCATTTTAATAATAAGGAAACTGATGAAGTAAACCAGTGGCCATCTAGCTCAGAAGCAACAAACTCCACATGGAAGAAGCACACCAGCTTGTGTGATCATGAGGTGTCCAAGGGCTCAGGTATCAGACATCAAAGAAGAT
>NW_022111373.1:42441526-42448504 GCF_000313985.2 Echinops telfairi | reverse complement strand
AAAAAGTGGGTGAAAGGAGATGTCTGACAGTATAAGATATGGCATAATAATAATAATTTCTAAATCATCAAGGGTTCATGAGGAAGCCGGGATTGGGGAGGAAGGGGAAAAATGAGGAGCTGATACCAAGGGTTCAAGTAGAAAGCAAATGCTTTGAGAATGATGATGGCAACAAATGTATAAATGTGTTTGACACAATGGATGGATATATGGATTGTGGTAAGAGTTGTATGAGCCCCAAATAAAATGATTAAATTTTAAAAAAAGGAAACTGATGTTTAGTGAGTAAAAGATGAATCAGAACTGTAGTGTTACTCCATGTCTTTCTTACTTAATGTTTCTCTTAGCTCAATTTGGAAAACGTTAAGAATGAGGAAATATCACACAAATAATACATAAAGAGATAAAGTCAGCTTACCATTGGTAAACTAGAAGGCTATTCTGGCCCTGAACTACTTAGAAATATCAAATATAATCTTAGTTGATTATTTCAACCCAGAGAACCAAAGTCGTGGTTATCACAACACATTTATATGACACACAGCTTCTTTTTCATTGAACTTTGCTTCATGCCAGTGGAAGAGGGGGCATCAGAGCCTCCAGTTTTCCCTGGATCTAAACTTATGCTACCTACAAATGTTCATAAAGATTTGGCTTTAACAAATTCTTAGAAAACATAGTAGTTTTCTTCATCCTTCAATAAAAGAGACCATCAAGTTGCTTTGTAAGTATTTTTAAAAGTTTGTTGTTTTAGCAGTGAAGATTGGGGGTGTGGGTGTGGGTGGGGGAGAGGATTAAGAAACTTTTGAAATTAGGAGATAACTCCATTCCACTGATTTGCTACCATACTTAATTTCTTGATAAAATTTATATTCAAAGAATCCATGCTTTCCTTTTTAGAAAAATTCAGTTGGTGACCACAATTTTCTATGATTTAATTATAGATATAAGAACAAGATGAGTGGAAACATAATTGAGTTGAAAGTGTAGATTTTGGCAACTGATAGGTGAAAACTGAAAGCAAATATGCACTGAAGTAGCTCTTGGTTCTAGCACCAAGAAACCATCTATGTCACCTAAAGCAATATCTAAAATGCTAAATTTGCATAGCAGTAAGAACCATTGAGTAAAAAAATAAGACAAAAATTAGTGTACAGTAGAAAATAGGATATCAATTTGATAATATATTTTTGATTATAAAAATGTTTACAGAAATTTTACATTGTGGAGAGTTTGTGGTCTTCAAATAATGTGATATGAACTTTTGAAGAAATGCTTTATTCTCAGTCAACTTCTTGTGATAAAAATCCATGAAGAACAAAACGGCCCCATCATTGTGGCCAGAAACGGAGTCTAGCTTGCTGCAGAGGCTAGCTTGACAGCAGAGGGACTCAACCGCTGGAAGAGAGTAAGATGGCAAAGGAGTAGATGACCTGATTTAAGACTCCCTTAAAGTAAGAGACTGAGGCTCATTTACACCGAAGCTTTGATGACTCCCCTGGAGAGATCCTGTTTCTTCAATTCAGAGACATAGACCTAAATAAAATGTGTTACAATTGGGTTTAGTGCAACTTCAGCTTACATCGTTTCCCTTTTCAATAGAACCATATCTATCATGGATCTGCCATAAACTAGTTTTGTTGCCTTGGTTCAATACTTGACTTCACAGACCCTTGTTCTCTAGCAAATCTGTTCCTTCCAGATCCTAACAGGGACGCCTGTGAACCAATAAGTAGTAAATGTGAAATTGTTCCAAGTTTCTCAGTGAAAGACACATCATTCTTGTTATCCTTACAGCTAGTGAGCATCAGCAACCCACAGGGAGAAACAATGGCAACGGTCAGCATTTGAGTAGCTTTTAGCTGAAAAATCAACAAAGTTCAGCGCAAACATTCTACTGATTCTATTGCAGTAAATACCAAGTTTATGGATAAGAAAAATATTATTCTAGAAAGAGCATTGAACTTAGGCTTATTTCTGACCCACAGAAATAATTTCTTAGATTTTTTTTGAAATAGAATTGGGGAGTAGTCAAGTACCAGAGAAAGCTCATTGAGTAGGTGAGACTCCCACAATTCAATGATGGATGACTGTCTATTGGTTATATTTTGCTTCCTCCCAATAGCCTTCCCCCATTGATTCTCCTCCACACACAACCATGTAATAATCACCAAACCTGTTTATTGAACAGTCTCAAGTCAGAAACATACAAATTTGTGGTGCTTCTCTCCCAATATCTTTTATTGGCATTATTTTCTGATCCTCTACCCACTAATCAGGCTAGGGAGCAGGGAAGCTTCATGTTTACAATCAAGGAACCTCAATGCAATTCAAAACATTTTTCCTTGCCACATTTAGTTCTTTCTCTTTATTTTTCATCTATGTCTATTTTTAGTGGAAAAGCAATGGCCTTCAGTCTCTTTCACCTGTTCTTATAGGAGCTGGAGGAGTGGGGGTGGGGGAGGTATGGCCTAGCTGCTCAGGTGAGAAGAGGGACTGTTTGGTAAACCTCTACGCAACTCTAAAAGTTGCCATTCTAGTTTACTAATTGAGGCAGATGTTCATGCCTGGGGCATTCTCCTGTAACTCCCTGACTTCGGTGTCCTATGGTGATTGGGGAACTTCTTTCACCCACAACTTCTTGTCATCCCACCTCATAATATGCCAACTATTTATGCCTGATAGGTGATATCTATGTGGTCTTTTGGATGACCACTTATCTTTTCCTGGGAATATTTCTGCAGCCTGATTTTTTTTAAAGATCATTTTATTGGGGGCTCTTACAACTCTTGTTAGAATCCATACGTCAATTGTGTTAGATATATTAGTACATATATTGCCTTTGTTCTTTTCTAGACTTTTACTTTCTATTGAGCCTTTGGGGTCAACTCCTCTTTTTTCTCCTTCCTCCCCTCCCCTGCCCATGACCCCTTGATAGATTGTAGATTGTTATTATTTTCCTATCTCACACTGACTGCTGCCTCCCATGCCCTCTAGTTTCTGTTGTTCTTCCCCCTGGAGGGGTGTGTGTGGTTATGTGCCATTCCTCCCCACCTCTCCCACTCTTCCCCTTCCCTTTTTGTTATTCCTTTTTCCCTTCCTGTTCCAAGGTTCCGTGTGTCTCTAGCCTATACCTATGTGCATGCTCCAGTCCAGACCAGAGGGGGAAGCAACACTGGGGTCATGATAGTGGGGGGTAAGGAAGCCTTAAGGAACCAGTGGTATACTGTGTGATCCATCAGTGCTCTACTGCACCCTGATTTACTCATCCCTTCCCTGAGACCCCTCTGTAGAGGGGATGTTTCATTGTTTACAGATGATCTTTCAGTCTCCTCTCTGACCCCCCTCATTCTCACTAACATGTTTTTGTTTGTTATGAATCTTCTGATGCCTGTTACCCAGTCCTGATGACACCTCATGATTGCACCAGCTGGTGTGGTTCTTCCATGTGGGCTTGTTGCTTCACTGTTGGATGGCTGCTTGTTCAACTTGAAGTCTTTAGGACCCCAGATGTTATATCTTTTAATAGCTGGGCACCATCTGCCTTCTTCACCACATCTGCTTATGCACCCGTTTTGTCGTTGCAATCCTGTTGGTGTTGGGGGTGGTGGCAGGGAGTGTGCATCACAAAATGTCATTTTGTTAGAACAAAGAGATCATGTATTGAGGGAGAGTATGAGCTGAGGCCCAAGGCCTGTCCATAGCCTCAGTGCAGGCTGTAGCCTGATTTAAGCTTCCGCAAAGTCTCACAGCCACTCCATGGAACCTCAGCCCAGAGAGAAATGGAAAAGATCATTATTTGTCCTAGTCCTAATTTTTTGTTGTTGCTGACTTTGGAGTTCAACAAATATCAAGCTATGGAGTGAAATGCTTGTGAAATGTTCACATTTCTCTCCAAAGAAGAGAAAAAGAAAACCGAGATATTGATAGTACTCTACAAATTATCTTCTTTGAGTTTTCTTTATCTCTTTCAGCTAGATTCTTTGTTTACATGTTTATAGTGATCACATTTGGGTGTAATCGGAAAGACCTAATACCAAATAATCAGGACTGGGGTTCCTTTTCTGCTCCTACCTCTAAGTTATTATTAGTATTATTTGGCATTTTGTTGGCTCCTCTTTCTTTGGAATGGGCACACATTTGAATCTCTTACAGTAGATTGACTGGGTGGCTGTTTTTCAAATTCCTTGGAAAGAAGAGTGAGTGCCTCCAGGGCTGAATTCGTTTTTAAAGCATTTCAACTGGCATGGCATCATTTGCTGGGACTTGTTTTTCACTGATGCCTCCAGTTCAAATCAACTTCTTCAGTCTAAAATGGATCAAAAATGCAATCAGGATTCACTGATAATTATTAGCACTTGGAATGCAAAATTTGGAAACAAATAAGTAGGAGTAGTTGGAAAATATGACGCTGTTGATAGAAACAGAAATGGATATTGAATGATAGAATTTTGCAACACTAATGACTTGTACTACCTTTTGTCAACAATATATATGGTAACTTTACATGTGAACATCACCAGATGGAATACGCAGGAATCAAATAGACAACATTTGTGGAAAGAAATGATAGAATAGCTCAATATTATCAGTCAAATAAGACCAGGGTCCAACTGTGCACACTAATGAATGAAAACCAGACTGTTATGGGGTGAGATAAAAATATCACACATGAAGAAAGATGAAGCTCATTAATAAGACAGGAAAGAAAGAAAAGACTAAAGGGATGCCAGAAGAAACTCACTGTTGAAAGTAGAGCAGCTAAACAAATGAATGACCCACCCAACCAATAGACAAATTTCAAAAGTGACATTGAAAAGATCAAGTAAACATCATAATGAAATGTGCAAGGATCCGGAGTTAGAAAACCAAAAGGGAAGCACATGCTCAGCACCTCTCAAGCTGAAAGAACCGAAGAAAAGAATCAAGTCCCAGGTGAAATTGGGAAGCATTAGGTGGGCAAAATAGGAAATGGTGCCAGAAACGGCAACAAAAGATAAATGAAACACATCGTGTAGCGGTTCCAAAAAGAATTAGTCAACATTCAACGATAGCAAGAGGCTGCGTATGATCAAGGACAGATTGAAGGAAGAAGTAGAAATGATGTTTTAGACAACCACCTGGCCAATCTACTGCAAGAAATTAATATTTGTGCCCAGTCCAAAGAAAGGTGAAACAAAAAACTTAAAAATTATTGAGCAATATCATTAATATCATATAAAAGTAAAAGTTTGCTGAAGATAATTCAAAAATTATGTTGACATAGACATGTATCTTACTGCCAGTATTTCAAGCCCTTGGCAGAAGAAGAGGGGGTGCAAGGCATATCATCACATGGATCGTTGCTGAAATCAGAGAACACGAGAAAGGTGTTTCCTTGTGACTCACTGAGTCTACAAAGGCTGTGTGAGTCACAACAGACTACAGATAGCATTGTGAAGAAGGGGAATTCTGGAACGTTTCGTTGTTCTAATGCAGAACCGGTACATGGACAGAGCTGCCGTCTTTTAAACCAAACAAAGGGCCAACCGAAAAGAATAGCCAGCAAAGATACACCTTTCTTTAGCAGAAATATTACAGAATTTGAAGTTAGCCAACCTGATTTTAACATCGGCACTGTCTCTTTTTAGCCATGTGGCTTACTTTAGGCAAGATATATAACTTCTATGAGGCTCGTTTCTGGATGAGTAAAATAATGGCATTTGGGGGTTCATTCACTCACTGCCATTGATCCAATTCTGAATCATAGTTCTGGGCAGGAATATAATTTATGTATTTAAAATAGCCACCTCCGTTGAGTTGATGTCATCTCGTAGAGCCCTTGTGGAGGGTGTCCAATGCTGTAAATGTTAATGGGAACAGTTAGCCTCATCTTTCTCCCATGGAGTGGCTGGTGGGTTGGAACTGCCAATTTTGTAGGTAGCAGTCCAAACCCTACCTGACAGTGCCACCACAGGGTTCTTTTGTACAGGTAGAGTGCTGTAAAAAAGAGTTAAAGAAATAGTTCTTAAGACAGTTTAGATAAGAAGAAAGAGAAAAGATCATAAGTAAAAGCTCTCCATTTTGATGTACTCTGTGCGTGCTCTGGTTTTTAATATATATTTTTGTTTTTTAGCAGTTTTATTAGCACTTCATCCACTCATACAATTCAATGATTCAATCATATCAAGAAGAGCTGTACAATTGTCATCATATTCAATTCTAGAACATTTCTTCCTCCTTGTTGTTATTGTTAGTCAAGTAATTATTATTATTTTTTATTCTAATTGTGGCAAAATAAGCACACTAGAACACGCTCCAATTCCACAACTTCTACTT
This sequence comes from Echinops telfairi, assembly GCF_000313985.2. Classification (NCBI taxonomy): domain Eukaryota; kingdom Metazoa; phylum Chordata; class Mammalia; order Afrosoricida; family Tenrecidae; genus Echinops; species Echinops telfairi. The sequence continues at coordinate 42,442,186 of NW_022111373.1, read as the reverse complement.
GTATAATTCAGTGTCATTGGATATACCCTTCGTGCTGTCCAACCTTTATTGATATCTTTTCCAAATCATTCTACCCCCATTGACATAAACTCAATGTCCCCTATGCAGCAACTCTTGCCCCTTCTCCTATGGTAACTATTGGTCAAGTTTGACTTCTTTTTTTGTTTTTTTTCCCCCTGTGGTTTTCTTGATATAGTATTCCTATGTCATGTACTTCCATGGTTAATTTGCTTTTCAAATTAGTTTATAATCACAATCAGTTCTAGTGCTCTCCCTCCACTCCCGCATTCATTATTTGCTATGCAAATCTGCTCACCCTCCCTATCTCCCACCCTCCACCTTCACATCCCCTATAAATCATTGCATCAGCTGTTTTATTTTAATTAAATAATCATTTTATTAGGGACTCATAAAACTCATCACAATCTGTACATATGTCATTTGTGTCCAGCACATTAGCACATACGTTGACTTCATCATTATTACGACACCCGCCCTCCACTTGAGCCCTTGGGCTCATTTTTCCCCCTCCCTCCCCGCTCCCCCATCCCCCCGAACCCCTTAATTTATAATTTATTATTATTTTATCATATCTTACCCCATCCAATGTCTCCCTCACCCACCTCTCCGCTGTCCGTCCCCCAGGGAGGAGGCCACATG
>NW_022111373.1:42432857-42437478 GCF_000313985.2 Echinops telfairi | reverse complement strand
GTAACCTGCTACTCTGCTATATTCCTCTATTGCTTCCAGTAGCATCAGCTGTTTTTTAATATTTTTGATTTGTATTTTTCATCTTTGGGTATACCTATTGTTGGTAGCCTTCTTAACTCTCTGTTATATATTTTTCTATATTTTTCAGTGTATAAAACAGGATGGATGAATCTATAGAGACAATAAATAGAATAAGAATTCTTGAAGGTATAGCAGGGTAGGTGGGGGTTGATGGCAATGGGAAGCTGATATCAAGAAGTACAAGAAGAAAGAAAATGTTTTGATACTGATTGTGGTAGTGATTGTACCACACTGTTTATCATGATTGAACTTTGAAATGGTCTGATGTCTGGATTAGGTCCTAAAACTTGTTTTGAATGAGAAAAAACAACAATCCAAAACACAAATTATAAATAAAATTTTAGCAAAGCCAAGCAAACAAATGAATGAATTCTTATTCCATTGAGATCTTACATACCAGGAGGAGTATTAATGAGATAACATTATGATAACCTTAATAATGATTGGGAGAAGGCTCTATTGGGCCCATTTCTTGTAGGATCAAATCTGCAACATTCTGACTCATTTTAGGCTTATTTTCTTCCATCTCTGACTTGTAGTTTCTGGATTTTAAACTTAAAGAGTTTACCATTGGCCAAGTAATAATCTAGTCAGATAAGTTCTGTCCGGTGTTGCGCATTATTGCCTTACAAACTCAGCATGTGCTGAATGTGATCACTTAAAAATACTTAGCAATATGCAAGAGCATTGTTTTTTCTCATGACTTTAGAAGGCATTTACATTTGTCAAAGAGAAGCAAAATAAGCACTTTAAGTGATTAGTTTTATGAGGTGGTGCCCTTCAGTTACCATCTGCCTAGCAACACCTGCTCAGTTCAAGGGTTAACTGACTGGATGTATTTCTTAATGCTGCTGCCCCCACCCCCCCTCAGCCCATTCCCACTGTCAAGTCTCTCCTTTGATTTTTACTTCTGCATTCCTCTTTGTTACTTTATTTTGGTTCCTTTTTATTAGGCTTCTCTCGAACACGCGTGCGTGCACACACACACACACACATACACACACACACAATTCAGTGCTCTCTCACAAGGGCAGGTACTATGTAGGCATGCAGTAGATATTTATTTGAGAAAAATAATGCATGTTGTAAATCGTGGTATGGTGACTATTCCCCAAACTTTGTCTTTGCTTACATCACTTTTTCTTTTTCCAGGAGAAGTCTCTCATCAGTACTTTATGTAATTCGGCATTAAGCTTCCATGCTTTACTTGTCTCCTTCCAAACCCCAAGTTTTCTCTAGCTCTAGCCTTTCCACAGTCCTTTCTTCTCCTTACCATAGAAACACATATCTAATCCATGTGCCACACATAACAAGATAGCCCAGGATAAATGACTTGTGCTTTTTAACTCTCAGAATCTCTACTGAAAAGCTTTCACATATATCAACACACTTTAAACGAGATGTATTATAGGTTTTTCTGGCTCTGCTGTATTGGATATACTTTCAATCCGTTGGAAATTGGGAGAATGGTTTTGATTATTCAATGACAAATTCCTTATGCTGTAACTCAACATTTTAAATCTATTTTTTTGGTGGGGGGGGGAGTTTAGATTGGGCTTAGACATGCCTTTTACTTTCCAGTTAGAGTCTACTTCCAAAAGTTTTGAGATACTGTCATTATTCTAGTTTATATTGTAAAACTCTATTTGTGCTATCAGTTTCAGAAATTCTGAATTTCATGCTGTGAAATATGGGGGTTCTATTTTGTAACTCTCCCTTTCTAGAACCTACTCTTTATTTTCAAAGAGAACATGGGTTGTAGAGGAATAAAAGAATGAGGATAATAATGGAACCATTTTTACAAGCACCCTGTCAGGTTTTTATGATGTAACTTCTGTAAATTTAAGTGCAGGCAGGTGAGAAAGACCCAGGGGCCCCAGGCACACAAGGCTGCCCGACATGTACCCACTGTTCTCTCTAACCCTAACTCTCTCCTAGTCCTTTAAAGGAGAAAAGGAAAGAACATGAATAGTTCCTGTCTGTTGTACTGCAGACTTGATAGGATATATCAAAGAGGGAATTATACATCTGGGATTTGGAAAACATTCATTATAACTGATCATCGAGCAAATTGACATGGGCTGGTGCAATGTTCTGGTCTTACAGTTGATTTAAATATATAGAGCAAAGGCAAGGGCACATAGTGGCCTGACCTTGATTTCCAGTTAATTTCTTTAAATATCTTTTTAAGATTTCTACTATAGTTGAAGCTTTGTTGAAAGAATGAAAGAAAGAAATAGTTGTTTGACACAGTGGATGTATGTGTGGATTGTGATAAGAGTGTGTGAGCCCCCAATAAAATGATTAAAAAAAAAAAAGAAATAGTAACACAGATTCTTCTTTAAAACAGAAATTATGTTAAGTGTTATTTTTATAAAAATACTTTCAAGGTATTTACAGTTTAGTATAAGGAGGTGGTATCAAAGAAATAAATTAATTATTATAAATTATAACATTTTGAAATAACCATCTTCTATTGAGCTAATGACTATATCTTAGACTGCTTTAATAGTTTACCCCTTACCAAACCTCAAAACCCATGGCCACAGAGTTAGATTCTAACTCATATTATCCCTACATAATGTTTCGGAGTCTGTAAACCTTTATAGGAGCTGGCAGCTTCATCTTTCTCCTGAGGAGTAGCTGATGGGTTTGAACTCCTGTCCTTGCTTTTAGCAGCCCAACACATTATCCGCAGGACCTGATTTAATCTTCCTAACTATCCTATTATTAGCTACATTTTACAAAGATATAAATTGAAACACATAGCAAGTTAGGTAACTTGTCCATGGCTACACAGTTAGTGAATTAAATTACAACTAAATCCCAAAGAGTGTCTTTGTAGGGGGTGTTCTCTTCTGTGCTATGCGATGCTATGGTTTTAGACAACAATCAAAGACAGTATAAGGCAGTATATATTAAATGAATGTACATTTCAGAAGTAACAATATAGCTTGAGCTGAATGTTCTCTAGCTAATTCTGCTTGCCTTCCTCTTAAAAATATTTCTGTGTTTAAAAAAAATTAGTTGCCATAATAAACAATGGAAGGGTTTTACATAAACATCCAGGTAAGAGCTACTCTTCATAATACAAAAGACCTGGATATTCTCTGTCCACATTATAATATAGGAAAAATGGCTTTATCATAGGGACTGTTATTCCTCTTAGAAGTGGTATTACACTCTAATTGCGACAGTTCTTAAAACTGTTTATATTCCCACAGAGATGTTTGGTATCAGCTTCCATTTATATGGCACAGTTGTAGTGTGTGTGTGTTTGTGTGTATGCGTATGTATTTAAAGAGGAAAAAGGACATTTCTTATATAATTACACCCAAGTCATGGTAATTTCATTTGCATGTCAAAGTTGGACATTGAGTCAGGAAGACTGACGGAAATTTGTTGCATTTGAATTGCGGTGCTGGAAAGGAACGTTCTGCATATGTTCATTGAAAGTACCACGGATTGCTAAAGGGATAAACCTATCTGTCTTAGAAGAAGCAGACCAAGTGTCCTTTAGAGGGAAGGAGGCTAGGATTGCATCTCACATACTTTAGACATATTGTCAGGAGACACTAGTCCCTGGAGAAGGGCATCAATAGCAATGATGACTGTATAACCCCACTCAAAGGGAATTAATAACAGAATAGTAGATGAATGGATACATTGGATGGTTTCAGATATGACTAATAATAATTATTATTATTATTATGATATATAATAAGGGTTCCTGGGGGTAGAGTGGAGAGTGAGGGGATAAAGAGAAGTTGATATCAAAGAGTTAAAGAAGAAAGAAAATGTTTTGAAACTTATGGTGGCAGCAATTGTACAATTATGCTTGATCTAATTGAATTATGGAATGTTGTAATATCTGTAAGAGCTCCTAATAAAGCGATTAAAAAAACTAGACAAACAAATCAAAAGAGATGGGTTGATGCAACAATGGACTCAAGTGCAGGAACACGTGTAAGAATGGTGTAGTGTTTCACTTTGTGGTCTATAAAATCACTATGGATCCAAACTAACATACTTACATTTACATCAGGGTGAGCACAATAGGAAATATATGTAGAAATTAGTCGCCCATGCTCCTTTTTTCATTCACTTTATATGCAGACCTGAGCTTGTATACTATGAAGTATACAAGGGGTACCCCCCCCCCACACACAATTAAAAGTCAAACAAACTAACAAACACACACCAAAAACGGAATTGCACTGGGAAGAGCAGAGCTTTCATAGTATGCATTTTTACTGCTAGGCAAGCATCAAGCAACATGCTCTGAGTTAGTGCACATAGTGGCATCGCCTGGGAAGGATCTCTGGTCACAGTGATTGTTTTTCATAAAACTAGTATCGCTCAAACCTTGTTTTTGGTAATGGCCGATTTAAGAGAACAGTGTGCACCTGTGAAATTTAGTTTCCTGCTCAGGAAGAATGCTGCTGAAACTGTTGTGATGTTGAACATCGCTTACAAGGACAGCACTATGGGAAAAAATGCAAGTGTACAAGTGATTTTCTCATTTCAAAAGTGGTGAAAT
>NW_022111373.1:42393743-42432518 GCF_000313985.2 Echinops telfairi | reverse complement strand
TCTGTCATCCAAACAGATGAGTTTGAAAAATGCTTCCAAGAGTGGAATTGCAGATTTGACAAATGTTGTATTAAATGTAGTGCAGAGTGCTTTGAAAGTGATAAGCTTGTTTTGTAAAAAAAACAAAAATTTTTAAATGCATAGCTTTGGAGAAAAAAATTCCAGTTCTTTTTGGGTACTCGCTTGTATAATAAAAGGTTCACTGACCATGATAATGGCTTAGCAAAAGAGAGAATTCGTTGGGTCGTTGAAAGAGGGTACAGTTTTTGGGAGCAAGATGAAGCAGAACATGGCACGTGTAGGAGGTTAGAAGATGTAATGGGTAAAAATCAAATTGCAACTTGTATAAAAATATATTTAATAGCAAAGCAAACATTGTTCCGTTTTCACTAGAGTACTTTTTGATGGTTTTGGCAGCTCCTGAAGTTGGAATGAATGGAGTGCTTAAACAAGGCTGAGAGTGCGTCCATAGATTGGCCAATCATATCTTCTCTGCTCCTTGTCTCCGACACACACACACACAGACAGAGAAATGAACATGCACGCTTATAAACACTTAGATCGAGACATATTAAACACATTTTATTTTTCTCTTTGAAGTGTTTAATGGCTTTAGGCCACACTGTGAGACATAAGGTTGACACAACTGCAAAAGTAAATTACAAGACCATAATTACATAAAAATATTCCAGTTACAATGTTAGAGATTATTTTCCTTCAGGCAGATATTTATGTCATCCGAAGGATTTCAGAGACAGTAAGACTCAAGGATGAGGCCGTAATGATAGAATTGACATCCGTAGGACTTAAAGTTCTGACTTTCTCAGTGTTCTGACAAAGGCCCTGAGTTAGTTAATTGTGCCAGCCTGGCCGATAATCACATGTGGTGCTGGTTGAAAGGCGGAGGGATAAATGGGTGGTGAAGCCTCGCCTTTCTAGTTCTCGGGTCTCTTGTTTTGTGATGGTTGCATCGGGTGCAGCTGCCTTAGTAGTTCCCTGCTTCAGCTTGCAAGATTGACTTCCTACAAGACATCCCCAAGGAGAAGCCGCATGGATCTATCCCGATGCAGCCCTGGGTGCTGGAGCAGCCGTGTGGAGACCCCTGCCAGTGCTGAGATGCCTACACGTTCACTGACTCAGCTTTCCTCCTGCAGTCGGCATTATTGCCTCTGTTTTGTGAGGTGGAGGACTTTGTGGACTGGTGTTGGGTATGGGTTAATGTTGGACTTGTGGGCTTGGGCAGCATTGGGTTGGGATGTTTTCGTGATACACATTTTCTTTGCATAAAACTCTCTCTTATACATGAGTTGCTGTGGATTTGTTTCTCCAAAGTACCCAGACTAATACAGGCCCCATTGTCATCCTATCACCGTCAGTCTTGAGTGCAGCACACATTCCCCAACATTGCCCCGGACATAAACAAAGTAATAAAGCAGATAATTTTAAATAAGCTATTAAAGTGATGTCTTTCAGAATAATAAGGATTAATTTCAGAATTGTGCTTTAGTGCATCTGACTACAATATCTTCCCGCATGAGTCTCACTTTACATTCATTGCTATACTTCATTGTACTGTAGGCAGTTCTCAGTCCATTACAATTTTTCTTAGGGTAGGCAAAATGAATATTTCTTAAACTCCAGAGGCGTACTTTTCTTATGTATCATGACTTAAAAGAAAGCATTGCCTCCAGACAGTAAATATTTAAATCTCCCACTCATTTTTTCCATTCCTATCTTTAAAAGATTTGATATCAGAGGAAAATAATTTGTGGTAACTGCAAATTCATAAGATATAACCTGGAGAAGGGACTTCTGTTTAATACATGAAATATTTCTGAACAAACTGCATTAAATAAAATAGGGATTTCACAGGTGTTAAACCTATTTTCTTCACTTCAGATATAACTGCTGATTTCAAACATGTAGATTTGGGGCCCAGGCATGATAAAATTACTGTCCTTCAGGTGCATAATAATACATAAACATGAGCTGTTGCAAATATGCAAAGCACATAAGAAATCAGGTGCCAGCCAGGCTGCAGAACTGACAAGTATCCTAGCATTTTGTGTAATGGAAAGGTCTTAGACATCTTGGATTATTTTCCCTGTAACTACTTATTACTACCACCTTTAAGATACTTTCTTCCTTTCTCCCTTCTTTTTTTTCTTTATTCCTCTCTTCCCTCCTTCTATTCCTCTCTTCATGGCCACCCTCCAGTAGAGGGTGAAATTGCCCCTACAGGTTTCTGAGGCTGTAAACCTTTGTTAGAGCAGAAAGCCTCATCTTTTCCTTGCAGCATAACTCGTAGCTTCACACTCTTCAATTGTGGTTAGTAACACAGTTCTACTCTGTCTTTTATAGTCTCTAGGAGTCAGAATCAGCCCCATGGCAGTGAGTTTGTGTTTTTTGTTGTGTTTTCGGGTGTGGGTTCAGCACCTGCTGTGTGCCACTTGCTGTACAAGTCGCTGGTACACAAACATTATCCCTCCTCTGGAGAAGCTCCTGTTCAATTGAAGATGACGGAGAAGTAAACAAAAGTCATTAACCACGGATACATGATTTCATTTCTCAGTCTTTTACCCTGTAAAATGAGAGATAAATAATTTCTAGGATTCTTTCTATACAGGTCTCAGAATCTTTTATTCCAAGCTTCAAGTCTAAAAGTAAACCTAGAATACAACTGCTATAAAACTAGAAGCGGGAAAGAGAGCAGGGTTGAGCAGTGGGGCAGGCAACAAGTCATTAGTCATGCCCCCTTCCCCAGGGACCACTCACTACCACTTCCCCTTCAATGTGGTAATAAAGGTTCCCGGTCTCCCACATATTTAAGGGAGTTGTTGGTTTTGTTGGGTTGCCAACTTACCTTACATTCTGAAAGGATGATATAATATTGACCAAACTCAAAAACAACACAAAATCTCATCTTGGAATTGGGCATATATTTTTGTTGCCTGAATTGAGAAGTGGTTCCCCAGAAATAAGGCAAAAAACCTGGCACCAAATTAATAATGCAACTATCCCCACCATAATACTGAATGAATGCAAAGGAAACTCTTACCGTTGCATTCCAATGGCAGATGTATAGAAGGCTTGTTTTCGATTCTTCCTTTTGAAAATGAATTTCCCTTTTCCTTTTCCCCTTTTATCCAGTGTGAAGTAATTTAAAAATTCATTAACACATATTGCCATGTTAATTGGATGATATTCTTCAAGGTCAAGAAACTATCAATAGATATTGAATAGTGGCTATAAATAAGCTCATCATGGTAATTGGATTTGTCAATTAAAATTGGGAACAGCTAACTATTTTATGATTGGATTAAAGCTGGTATCACTTTGGGAAAATAATTTTACTCAGCATAATAGATGAAGAGTGGATGATGAACTCATATGCAAGTTTGACCCCATGAATGAAATAAGCTTCTGATTTTATTTATTTATTTACATGCCAACAGATTCCAACTCCTGGAAATGCTGTTGAATTTCTTCTACAATGTTCCAAAAAATTAAAATCTAATGAAAAGGCCAATACTCCTTCTCCAGGTTAGCATTCTAATAACAAAGGTGCAACATTTATGAAGGGCTGGTTTTATGCTAGGCTAAAGAAACATTAATGGCATTAACTTCTTTCCTCCTCCTGAAAACCACATGAGAGATGTAACTCCCTTCTTCTGGCAAGTGAACTCTTCCCAAGGTCACTCACACTCCTAATAAGTACCGAGGCTGGGAAACGATTTCTGTCCATGGGACTCCCAGTTCCATGCTCTCTCTTTGTCTCCATGCACGTCTGACTATATACAAAGTTTTAATTAGGCTCACTCTGTTCATTATTTTTTCAATATAAGGAGAATATTGTCCAGGAAATATGTAACCCTTATTGTGGTATGTTTTATTAAATTTGGAAAGACTATTCTAAAAATCAGGCAGGGTATTTCTTGCATAGCTTTCTATATCCGCAATGTGGAATTGGAAGCACGTATGCAAATTTAGGGCCATTCTTTGTATTTGCCTTTGTGGGTCACACAGAGCTTTATTTCCCCACCACCTGTGTTTCCTTTATAAGGGCCACACATTGCAAGGCAACTTTTGTGTCATTGCCTTGCTGATGTCACGGTGTCTAGCGTTTGGTGTATGATGAGAGGTGAGGCTGTTAATTCTTGTTCCCGTCAGCCTGTTAATTCTTGTTTCTTTCAGAAAATAATAATTAAGTGTCTGGCATGTGCAAAGACCAGTTCTGGGTGCTGACCATAAAGTAGTGATTTAAAGATTTTAAAAATTTCTGGCTCCAAAGAGTTAGTGTTTTGAAGATTAAAAAGGCAGGAACCAGTGTTTGATTTCAGATCTAGCTGATGCTGAAGAGCATTCTTTACCCTGAAGTTCTTGTGTTTTGCAATATCTGCTAAGTCACTTTCTGTTAAAAAATTATATATATATATATATATATATATATAATTGAAAGGTTTGAAGAGCTGGAGGTATAGAAAGTAGGTAGGTAATGGATGCAGAATGTGAAACTGCACATAACTGCACATTAGCCTAACAAAATATTTCACTTGTTAATGACTCAGTGCACAATGTAGTAGAAAGACACTTGTATGTTCTGATTTATGCATAAAGATATCTTAAATGTGGGGTTAACCCCAAGAAGAGTGGCCATTAGAACTTTCTATAATCAGTGAAAGATCATTGTTCGGAGAAGCAATCAGTGCTGAGTATTTGAACAAATATTGTTCTTGAGCACTCACTGCTATGTGTTAGGCTCCATGTGAAAGAAATGAAAGATGCAAAAACAAAACTTTATCCATAAGAAGTATAATTTTAGTGGAAAAATCCACTTTAAAAGTAACTATAATGCTATTTGATAAATACTATTATTTGTATTTATACATGTATAGGTGGTGTTTGTACATGTGTAAACTTTAATAAAAACAGGCATGAGGGAGCCTTTCCTTATATAGGGGAGGTCAGAAAAAATTTCTTAGAGGTGGTTATGTTTGGGCTATAAGGTAACCAGAAAATTCCCAAGAAAAGACAAGGCTAGCGACCTTCTGATTCCTGAAGGATTCCATAAAGGGCACAATGGTGGACATAGATAGTAAGTCAATCTGGATGGAATATTGAATATAAAGGTAGCTGAACATGAAACAAGGAACTGAAGAGGGGCAGGGGCTGAATTGTGAAATTTTTCTGGGGAATATGAATGTCTTTCCATGGTCCTCCCCATTGGGAATATGTGTGGTCATTGCCACATACTACCAAGGTCAGTTAGAGGAGAAAGGCTCTCCACAAAATGGATGGACCCAGTGGCTGCCAGACCGGGTTCAAACGCAGGAGGCAGTAAGGGTGGCCAGGACCAGGCAGGGTTTCCTTCTGTTGTGCATAGGGTCCTTAGGGGTTGGAACCCACTTGATGGCACCCAACAATAACAACAAAGGTTATCAATAAACCCACTTACTAGTACCGGGTTTTGGGGGGTAGGGTGGAGGGGTGGGAGTGGCTCTGAGAACAAAGCAAAATAAAACAAAGTAAAACCTGAAACCACAGTTAAAAATTTCTAAACATGGGTAAATTACAAACAAGTATGCAAAATCCATGTACACTTTTAACTTTAAAAATCTATTCACTATTGTAATAAAATCAAGCAAAATGTGAATATATCTTTAAAACTAGGTGTGGCTCTTACATAATCTCCTGTCAACGTGCAAAGGGGTGGAGTCCAGCCTGTCAATCAGGTCGCAGCTTGATGACCTCATTTGGAGGCAAGAAGGAGATAAATAGCTCACTGAAGTCCAGATACATTCTCTGCTTCGTCTTCCTGCTGACAAGACATATAGTGCCACCCTAGAGCCCTAGAACTGGAGGAACCATGTGGAGACCTCTGCTAATGCTGAGATACTTCTACTATCAATGGATCCACAAGACTTTCCACCCACTGGCCTGTAGTCTTCCTACATTCGGCATCATTGCATGCTTTGCGTGAGTCTGAAAAGGAACTTATAGATTGGTATTGGACATATGGGCTAATAGTAGGCGTGTGAACTTGATCTGGGCTGGGCTGTTCTCTTCATGTGAAATTACTCTTTATATAAACCTCTTTCTTGTACATATACGAGTGTCTATGAATTTGTAACTCTAGTGAACCCAGACTGACATACTAGGTAAAATTTCAAATGGATACAATCAATAAGCAGAGCAAGAATAGACATTATAAGGACCCTCACGAGCCTGCTGCTGCTCTGTTTCAAGCTCTTCCTTGTTCCACCCAGACTCACCAGCATAAACTAGGTCTGCCGTATTCTACACTCTACAGACCTGCAACCACACAGGGTGTGCTCCCTGATGTCTGACTTCTCCCACTCATCACTAGGTGTGGAGGATCAACAATATTTATTGTGTGTGCCTAGTTGTAGACTGTTCATTTTCACTGCTGTATAGTGTTCATTGTGTGACTATACTAGTTCATTTATATAGGGTGCTTTCAATGGACATTTATGAAGTTTACAGAACTAGAACATTACAAATAGCTGAGATATGAAGTGAAACTATCCTTTCATGAATAAATACATGCATTTACAACCGCAAAGGTTTTTTTGCCATCGCTTTTATACACAAGTGTTTAGCTTTAAAAGGTAATCATTTCCAAACTGCTAAAATTTACTTTCCTGCTGACAATATGTAGAGTTTGTGTTGTTTCACTTACTTGCCAAATTATTTCATATTTTAATTTTAGTCATTGTAATGAATATATGGTTTACCAGCCTGTAATTTTAATTTTTACTTGCCCGATCAGTAATTGCCTTGTCCTACACCAGCCTCACATTTGTCTTGTGTTGTGTTCATTGTTGCAGCCACTGTGTAAATTCTTCTTTCCCAGCATTTCCTCTTCTTCACTGCCTCCCTACTTTACCAAGAATGATGTCTCCAGGGCCTGGCCTTTCCTGATTCCCTGTCTACAGTAGGTGAGGTGAAGCCTCAGCGACCGTGCCTCTACGAAGCATTTGGATGTCCCGCTTCCGAGGCAGATCTGCTGTTTCTTTTGATGCTCCATAGAAGGTTTTTGCCAACACTGAAGTGTAACTAGTTCAATTTTGCTTCACTCTTCTTTATTCTATGTCCAACTTTCACATGCATAGGGGGCAATTGAAAATACCATGGCTTCAGTGTGTTATACTTTAGTCCTGAAAGTAACAATTTTGCTTTTCAACACTTTAAAAAGGTCTTGTGCAGCAGATTTATCAAATGCAATGAGTATTTTTTTTTTGAGCTCTTGGCTGCTTCTTTCCATGAACATTTATTATGAATCTGATCTGGGTCACGTTTCTTTGGAATGGGTATAAATATGGATCTCCCCCATGGAGGTGGCCGAGGAGCTATCTTCTAAGCTTCCTGGCAGAGAAGAGTCAGTGCTTTCAGGGCTTCATTAGTCTGTTGAAACACAATTGGGATTCCATCAATTCTTGAGGCCTTGTTTTGGATAGTTCTTTCAGTGCAGCTTTAACTCCTTCCTTCGGCACCAGTGGTCCTTAATCATATGCCAGCTTCTCAGTGATGGAATGTTGACAGGTACTTTTAGGAATAGAGACATTGTGTAAATATGCTTTCCATCTTCTTTGGATGCTTCCTGCATCATTCAATAATTTGCCTGTGGGATCTTTCAATATTGTAACCTGAGGCCTTAACATTTTTTTAGTTCTTTCAGTTTAAGATGTGCTGAGTGTGTTCTTCCTTTTTGGTTTTCTAACTTTAGGTCTTTGAAAATTTTATTACAATATTTGATTTTGTCTTCACACGTTGCTTTTTGCAATTTTCTGTTCAGCTCTTTGTCTTCATCATTTCTCCCTTAGTTTGCCTTAGTTACTCTACAATTATGCCAAGGTTCAGAATTTGTTCTGACTTCCAGTTTGCTATTTTCTTCAGAGATAGTTAAGGTTTCTTGTGCCAACCTGGCCAACAAACACACATGGAATCAATTGAAGGGCGGAGAGATAAATGGCTTGATAAGCTTTACCTTCCTTAGTTCTCGGGTCTTTTGCTTTGTGATGGTCAGACTAGGGTGCAGCTGCCTTAGCCAGTTCCCTGCTTAATCTGGAAAGGCTCAATTACTGCAAGACATCCCTGATGAGAAGTCTCATGGACCTACCCTGATGCAGCCCTGGGTGCTGGAACAGCTGTGTGGAGACCCCTGCCAGTGCTGAGATGCTTACACATTCACTCCTGCAGTAGGCATCATTGTGTGTGTTTTGTGAGATGGAGGAGGACTTTGTAGATTGGTGTCGGACATAGGGGCTAATGTTGGACTTGTGGGCTTGGGCAGCACTGGGTTGGGAAGCTTTCTTAATGTACACTTACTCTTTATATAAAACTCTCTCTTATACATAAGAGTTTCTGTGGTTTTGTTTCTTTAATGTACCCAGACTAACACATCTTCCTTTTCTCTCTCCGTAATAACCTTTAGTATTCTTCATGAATAATGTTCTTGATGCCTTCCCACAACTCATCTAGTCCTTAGTGTTCAATTCATCAACTCTGTTCTTGGGATGTTCTCAAAATTCAGGTGGGCTTGATTCAAGGTCATTGTGGTAGTCACCTAATCTGGTGGCAATTTAAGGATTAAGAGTATAGGGGTGGAGTCTAGGCTGTCAATCTGGAGATAGCCAATGAGATTTCTGTGTGGGCATGGCCTTCTCCTGAGAATTCTGGGAAATCTGGTACTTCCTACTTGTAGGCGAGAGACTCTTCTCTCTCTGCTGACTCTTGGGAGACATTGCAGAAGACAAGCCACATGGACTCAATGTGACCACGGAAGGCAGAGAAACCACAGAGAGACCCCTTGCCAGCACTGAGATGCTTACAATGCCACTGGACCCAAAGACTTTCTACCCACTGGCCTGTGATCGTCCTGCATTTGGCTTCATTAGATGTGTTTCATGAGTCTAAAGAGGACGTTATAGATTGGTATTGGACATATGGGCTAATATCAGACTATGGTCTTGGAGTGGACTGGGTTGGGATGTTTTCTCAATGTTCAATTCCTCTTGTGTATAAACGTCTCCCTTATATACATATAGGTGTTTATGAATTTGTTTCTCTAGTCTACCCAGACTAATACAGGCATATTCATTTCTCGTGGCCTTGTTTTAATTTTATTCATCTTTAACCTATACTAACATATGAGCAATTGATGGTCTATTCCCCAGTCAGCCCTGGCCTGGTTTTATCTATGAATATTGATTGCTCCTTCGTTGTGTCTTCCCTCCGATGCCATCAATTTGATTTCTGTCTATTCCTTCTGGAAAAGTTAACATGTATAGTCACTGATTCTGTAGCTGGAAAAGGTATTTACTATGAACAAGTCATTGTTCTTGCAAAATTGTATCATGATAACTCCAGCTTCATTTCTATCACCAAGAACATATTTTCCAACTACTATTTCTTCATCTTTGTTTCCAAGTTTGCATTCAGATAGACAATAACTACCAATGCATCTTGTTTGCATGTTTAATATATTTCAGACTGAAGCTGTTGGTAGAATTCTTCCATTTCTTTGCCACTAGCTTTCTTGGGTGGTATATAAATATGAATAACAATTGTATTAACTGTTTGTTCTTGTATTCTAATAGATCTTATTCTATCATACACAGCACTGAACTTCAAAATAGATCTTGAAATTACTTTTTTGATAATGAATGTGATCCATTTCTCATGACTCTTTAATTCCTGGCATAATAAATCAAATGATTTTTCTGATTTGCCATGGCTAACAACATCTACTTGAGTTCCCCAATGCCTGCAATATCTCTCTTTATGTGTTCCATTTCATGTTTGGCAATTTCCAATTTTCCTAGATTCATACTTCATACTTTTCAAGTTCCATTACTAATTGATGTTTGCAGCTGTTTTCTCTCATTTTGTTGTGCTCCATCAGCAAATAAAGATCACAAAGGCGTACTCCTGCAGGCTTTTCACCCTCCACATCATTACTGTTGGCTCCACTTTGAGAAGGCAGCTTTTTTTTCAGTCATATTGTGAGTGCCTTCCCACCTGAGGGGTCATTTTCTGGCACCACCTCTGATAATAGTCTGCCTCTATTCATTAGGTTTTCAGAAACTTACAATATCTCGATGCTATCCTTCAGGTTTTCAGTGGCTAATTCCCCTGAAATGGGCAGCCTAATACTTCTTCATGATCTGTTCTCTGGCTGGAAGCTCTGTTGAACCTGCTCACTTTGGGCGACTCTGCTGGCATTTGAAATGCCAGTGACATGGCCTTCAGCATCACACCAGCACACAAGCCACCACAGTAAGACAAACTGACAGGCCAGTGCTGAGCAGTTCATCGTATACTCAGGAACTTTTTAATACTTAGGTGAAGGGTTATATTTTACTAACAAGTAGGTTAAAATAATGTTTCTAAGATACATATATTAGGTGTAATGAAATTAAATGCCATATTTTACAAGAGTTTTTTTTCATTCATAAAAAGAAAATTGTTTTTAGGATAATGTGCTCTTATTGTTAGAAGGCACATGACATAATTATGATTATAATGCTTTTACAACAAGCTACATGTTATGCTGGGCCTAAGCAGGAGGGTTATGTGAAATGTCGACATATACCTCTGTTTGCATAAAGTATGTTACTGTTATATTGGTTGCTGTCAAGTCAAATCTGACTTTTGGTGGCACCAGGTGCATAAGTACAGTGTATTAGTCTCCCTCAGGCTTCTTTATTTAAATCATTTCTTTACTTAAATGCAATTTAACATTAGAGGACTTTATTAGTATCGTCAAACAGGAAATTTGAGGGTGAGGCGCTCACAGCTAGCGAAAGAGCTCAGAGAAGCCACCAGGAACTCAGTCCTTTCCATCTGTCTACTCCTCTCTTCGGTGCATGGGCCTTTGTCCTTGTGCCTATGGACTTAGCGTCGCAAGACGGCTGCTTAACCTAAAAGCAGAGCATAACCTTCCAGACACAACGAAAAAGAAAGAGCTCGTTTTCCTTGAAGGCTTTGCATTTATACTGAAATTCTGAAGGAACATTCTTCCTGATAAAACTGGTATGTGGTTCAACTATCCCCAGGAAAGCTGCGAAATGGGGTGCTTGTGCTGACAGCTGCTGTAGGAATGAGAAAAAGCACAGAGGTGTCTGGGAAAGACTTCAGGGGCACAAGCTACAATATAGGCCAGAGTGCCTGCACCTTCCTCCTGCATTCCTTGCATCTTTTCTTTAAAATTTGTTTTCATGATAAAAATATTGATTTTATTGAATTGATTCCAACTCATGGCAATGTCATGCATGCAGCATTAGCCAAATGCTTAGCTCTCTGTACTACGCAGACTGCAAGTCAAAGTTTACAGGTTCTTTAAAGATTTTGTTTTTAAATAGCCAGGAAGAAAATATTGAACATTACTCTAATGGCCTAAATAGTTACTGAAAATATTTTGGTATGTAATCTTCAGCCATTTGATTTTAATGGATGGAAGTAGGGAACACATACACACACTATCTATATTCATTTCTATATAAATGTATATATTGTAAGATGAATGACTTCACAGTGATACTTCTAATTTCAATGAAATATAATAATAGGGTTCATTCTAGTTTTTCTGTATTTCTTAACTGTTTGCTATAATGAGAAACGTGGCTTCCTCTATGCTCAACATATTTATTTATTTAATCAAGCACACTCCAGTAAACCTCTTAACTTGCTGATATTTCTACCTTGCCCGCAAAAAGGCTTCCTAGTTCTTTCAGGCTTTGACATCCTGAGCAGGTTGTACTCTCACACGTATGTAGCCTGTTCATTTGGCCCTCTCCACTTCCTTCCTGCAGCTGGGAGTACAGGGAATGCTCCTTGGGCAGTGCTCCAATCCCTGACCAGTACAACAGACCAGCAGAACGTACCTTCTCCATTATCGTTGGAGCTGCATTGTTTGGAAAGACAAGGAAAGGAGAAGAGGATAAGGAAATGAAGGTATTTGTCTTTTTATTTTGCATTGCTCTCTGTTATAAATTTCACATAATCTTTAAGCAAAATCGCTTAGTCTTTTATGGTTTATTCTATCACTTTATAGTTTAGAAAATGTCCTATAACCAAAAATCCAAACAGAACAGGATTGGCTTCCTTCTTAAAAGTTTGCTGACCCCTGCTACAGACTACCAAAATTCTCACTCCCTGAGTAATTATCGGGTAGATTTTAGGCAATTCAATTGATGAACAATTCAGAGTCATGAATCCTATATAAATACAAATATGTAAGACTCATTCTAGGAAAGAATAGAGAGCAAGGGCCTTTAGAAATTTTATCCAATTTGCTTCCATGTGCAACTGAACACAAGTCAAGAAAAGTTTTCACTCCTGGGTTAAATACACCATGTGCAATTGAAAGTATGTTTAGGGGTTCCTGAAGCATCTCAGGACATCTCCCTCAATTCCTGTTCCCTCACCTTTCTTTCCCAGATGATGAAAGAAATGCTTCCTTTGCCTGTTGAAAGCTGTGGTGGATTGACAGTTCTTTTTTTTTAATCGTTTTATCAGGGGCTCATACAACTCATCACAATCCATACATACATCAATTTTGTAAAGCACATTTGTACATTCATTGCCCTCATCACTCTCAAAACATTTGCTCTCCACCTAAGCCCCTGGCATCTGCTCCTCATTTTTCCCCTCCTTCCCTGCTCTCCCCTCCCTCATGAACTCTTGATAATTTATAAATTATTATTTTGTTATATCTCACCCTGTGCGACATCTCCCTTCACCCACTTTTCTGTTGTGCATCCCCCAGGGAGGAGGTCACATGTAGATCCTTGTAATCGGTTCCCCCTTTCCAACCCACCCTCCTTCTACCCTCCCAGTCGCCACTCACACCACTACCCTCCCAGTCGCCACTCCCACCACTGGTCCTGAAGGGATCATCTGTCCTGGATTCCCTGTGTTTCCAGTTCCTATCTGTACCAGTGTGCATCCTCTGGTCTGGCCAGATTTGTAAGGTAGAATTGGGATCATGATAGTGTGGGAGGAGGAAGCATTTAGGAACTAGAGGAAAGTTGTATGTTTCATCGTTGCTACATTGCACCCTGACTGACTGGTCTCCTCCCGAGACCCCTCTGCAAGGGGATGTCCAGTGGCCTACTAATGGGCTTTGGGTCTCCACTCCGCACTCTTCCCCTCATTCACTATGACAGTTCTTAATGTTGCTCTTCTATGTAAGTCTCTATAACTCCCACCGACTGATTGGGTGGGACTATGGAAATAGGCCATATGTAACACTAAAAGAGGGGATTGGTCAGTTTTTGTTACCACTGTCCTGGTGATAAAGATGAGCCACCTTTGAGCAGGAGCAGAGAGAGAATAACCCAGGACTGTCAGAAGAGTATGTTCCAGATCTCTGTCTGAAGTGATGGAGGCCACACCAGAGGCACCAGAGCCTGTAGCATGGAGACTATTGGACAAAAGAAGAGCAGTGCTGAGAATGTGGGACTGTGGGAAAGGCAGGCTTCTTGGTCTAGGAAGGCAGAGGCCAAGGGACCACATGGGGGGGCGGATTGTAGAGAGACTTGTTTTCTGGCTAAGGAGAGACGTTGCTGAGTATCAATGACTGCATCCTTACTGTTTACTGATCCAGACTTGTGGTAACTTATTAACTTCTCTTATCAAGTTCCACAACTGTGAGTATTCTCTGTGAGCTGGGTATGGCCATTATAATGAATTACCCACTCCAGCACAGAAGTCGAGTGCCTGGGAGGAACAGTTGGGATCAGAGTGGGGAAAGCAGTACAGAGCGTGGAGGCCGGTCTGACTGTCTGTTGGCAGTAAGGGGGGCAGGGCTCAGAGATGGCCTCTCACATCATTTATTGCAAAAAGCAAAATGACCATGGATGTGAATGGCTTTCTATTTATATCTCAATATGATACCATATCATATCATTACTGCAGATTTTATTTTATAACACCGCTTACATGCTACATCACCTACATCATCTGTCTTCAAATTTTTGTGACATAATTGTCAGACAATATCTTTAAACAAATAGGGACTAAAGAGCTAAAGAAATATAAAGTATTGGTGTTTTCCCTCGATTCTCAACCATTTTGTATTTGTTTCAGAAAGAGGCTGAGGGAAGTGACGTCAGAGAAGGACTACAGTGATCTAAGAAGGGGCTTCGACAATTTTGTGGGAAAATGGCATTAAAATGCGAAGGAATTTTGCCATGAATCTTTGAAGGTCTCTCATAATTATAATTAGGAGTGGTGGTGCTGGGGAGAGAGTGTATGTTTGTTAGCTGGGTGATTTTTTAAAACTATCTGCGACAAGGTGAGAGCGACAAGCCAATACTTTGCCTGACTTTCTGGAACATGCAGTCCGTTCTTGATTCAGGGAGCACTAATGTGGACAATTATCAAGGAGTATATAGTTCCCCATATTTTCAGATTGGACCGTGCAAGGGTGCTAGTTGGTTCACATTGTTTGGTGGACGGCCGAAGGAATCTTTTTTGCCTCAAAACTTAAACACTCCTGCCTTCTTATCTTCAACTGTAACTTTTTTCTACTTTCAATGAGAAAATTGAAGTAATCAGAAGCTAATGTTCCTAGCAGCACATCATTCAACCCTTCACAACTATATACACAATGTCTCCTATTCCTCCCAACCTCCCCCCCACCCCTTCCCTTCACTATGGATCAAATACATGTGTTTCCAGTTACAGCAACCCAGGCCATTCCCCCTCCAGTGCATTCATAGGGCCCTCACATGGATATTACTCCTGCAAGTCTCTTTCTAGCTCTTATTTCATCATTTCTCACATTTTTATACCACATTATTCTGAAGATTATATAAGCTATCTTCCAATCCTAAAATTTAAAAAGCAATGAAGCAAAATCACCTTATCCCATTGATCTGCTCTTTAGAGTAAGACCCTTAGAAAGCGCTGCACTGTTCTGGCTGTGGAATCTCTAAGTGGTACAAAGGTTAATGTACTTAGCTGCTAATCCAAAGGTAAGGGGTTCAAGTTCACTCGGAGGCACTTCAGAAGAAAGGTTTCTTGATCCATGCCCTGAAAAAGCAGCCATTCAAAATCCCGTCGTGGTGCACTGGTTAGCTCTGACATACTTGAGTCCTAATCAACTCGATGGCAACAGTTTTGTTGTTATACTGGCTACATTCTTTGCCTCCATTAGTCTATTTTCAAATAATTCTTATAAAGAATGCCTCCACTTTATGTGATTAAATGGAATATCCATTTTTTAACCTTATCTCACTCAATCTTTTGATATTATTTTACCCTGTTAACACTTCATTCGTATGACATATTCTTCAGCTGACGCAGAGGGCACCACTTTATATTGGTTCTCCTACAACTCTACAGATTCCATCTTACTCTCCTATTATGTCCCTCACTTCTGATATTTAAAGTTCAATTCCCAATGCTCTTTTCAATCTCATGGGTTTAAATAATATATGTAAGGCAATGATGTCTTTGGATGATCTTTAACCAGATATACACAACTTGTTTATTTTACTTGGGCTGTTGACCAAATAGGTTTTCAGTAAGATCTCCTTCCTCTGACAAACATCTAGAAAAGCAAGTCTTCCCTACCACCTACTTTCCTCTGACTGTGCATTAAATTCGTTTTAGCCATCATCGACATCTGAGATGCAGTGACTTCCTTAGGTCAAGGTCTTTATTTTGGTAAATGCTGAATTCCAAAGCCCTGCTGACATCGTGATTACACCTTGGCTGCTAACTTCAATATCAGTAGTTTGAAACCACCAGCCACCCCACAGGAGAAGAATGAGGCATTCTCTTCCTGTAATGAGTTAGTCTCAGAAACCTACAGGGGCATTTATACACTGTCATAGATGGTCATTGCGTTGGTACTGACTCAATGGCAGTACGTTTCATGTTTGTAGATATTTGTAGAATGAATGCATGACTGGTTAATAAACAATCTTATATTGCCTAAAATTTATAAAAGCGAGACTTATATAATATCTGACAAGACGGTACTAAGTGAGAGAGCAACATTTGCGTGAACAGAGTGGAAGTGGCCTGTGGTGAAGTGAAATGACTCGGTATGGTTCTTCTAACCATAGTCTTTAGAAGTCTTTGTAATGCCCCCCAGTTGATTAGGGGACACCATGAAAAGAAGGTGTGTGGAACGCTGCTAAAATCAGTTTTGCCTTTCTCCTAGGTGTAAAGTGAGCCATTTCAGAAACTGGAACAGAGAACCCCACCATCAGCGAGGAAGAACATCCCAGACAGAAATGTGTTCAAGATCGTGGTGTGGAAGGTGCCAGAGGATCGGTGCCGAGAGCTCAAAGCAGAGCTGCAGGCTTTCGGGTCCACAGAAGAAGGAGAAAGGTGAGTGTCTCTGCGCAGCAGGAAGACTTGCCCAGTGGGGCGCCCTTTAGGCAGGTATCTGCACTAATTATAACACTTGCTTTTGCAGAAGCACTTTGAACAAAAGAATTGTCTCTTTAACATTGTTCCCTAATCTGTTAGCGTCCCTAATAAGCCTCCTAGTGGTGAGTCTTGTTAGTGACTTCTGCCTGTTGCAATGGATTAGTGAACCCATCCAGAAAGAAGAGCGCCGAGGGAAGGGCAGTCGATGTCAGAATACGGTGAAGAATGTCGGAAGGTGGAGGCATGCCTGACTTCTGAATTATAGGTGTTATGCTTGGGAGATATGGAGTTGGATTCTCTTCCCCTCTTCTACAGTCAGAGCAGGTCACATGTGGCTCCTGTGTCATTTATTCAGGGCCCAACGCCCAGTATCAACTGGTTTGTACCAAGGGGTAGTACATGGAAAGAAATCCTAGCTTTGTTTAGATCTGGGTGAAGATAAAGTGAGTCCTACAGCATGCAGGTGGTGAAGTAGGAATCAGAGTAACAAACTCTCCTGGAATATCCTCATCATGTGGAGATGGACAGTCCCGCATGTTTGGTGAGCAGAAAAGCAAATCTCAGCTGCTACAGGTGGAAGAAACTATCTCCAGGCATGACTGGTCCCATGCATTCTTGAAGTCCATTAGTCACAAACTGTAACTTCAATAATATGTTTAAAAGGAAAAAGATGAAAGACTGCTGCTCTTTTCTTAAGAGGTGTTTTTGGCTTACAAAGAGAAGCTGGAGAAAAAATAACAACACATTATGTATATGAAAATCAGCAGCTGCAGTGCAATGAAAATAAGGCAATGAGTTTTTTAAATTAAAAATATTCTAATTCCAAACCTCCTGTCTCTAACTATTAAAAGAGCTCTCTAAGCAACTAGATACAGCTATAAAAACTGAACTCTTTATTAATCCTAGCTCTACTGAAAAACTAATGGAATAGCAAAATAGAGAATATGCTAAGGTTCTCTTGACCTCAGTTTCTTTATCTGTATATTGAGGGTGCTAAATAGGGTCAAGGGTTTAGCTGCTAATCACAAGGTCAAATGCATCAGCTGGTCCAGGGGATAAAGTTGCGTCTATCTGCTCCCATATAGATTTACAGTTCTGAAATCCTATGGAGCTTTTATAGTCTGTCCTATAGAGTCACTGTGAGCTGGATTTGATTCTATAATAGTGTGATTTTGAACTGCAGAAGAGTTAAAGTATAGATTTTATCTTCTGTGCCAATACTGATGGCCTGGTAAGGGCAGTCTACACAAATATAAGAGACCACATCGAGAATGCATAGGTTGCATAGGCATTATAGGCCATGGGTCTTTTAGCGTTTCTATGGTTGTAAAGTGGAGGTGCAGCACAAAAGAGGAAGACCCTCAAAAAGATGGATTGACACAGTGGCTCCAATGTTGGACTTGAACATGACAATTGCAAAGATGGTGCAGGGCCAGGAAGTGTTTTGTTCTGCTTTGTATGAGGTTGTTCTGAGGCAGGACTGACTTGACAGTATCTAACAACAATAACAACATGGTGGCACATTTGGGTTACAAGTTGGTTTGCTAGCCACAAGGTCAGAAGTTTGAAACCACCAGTAGCTCTGTGGGAGATAGATGATGATGCTTTCTGCTCCCATCAAGAGTCATAACCTCAGAAACCAATAGGGACAGTTTCATTCTGGCCTGTAGTGACATCATGAGTTGATATCAACCCAATGCTCGTGACTTTGATTTTGGTTTCTCTAAGTTGGAATTGACACGATGGCAGTGATTTTTGGTTTGGTTTGGTTTGGTTTGGTTTGGTTTGGTTTGGTTATCTGCCTGGGGTTTAAGGAAGATGAATGGCAGCATATGAGTTCTGTCTTTGCTATGCTGGTGTAGAACATTTCTAAGCTATCTTTCAGTTCTAAAATTCTATGATTAAAGGTGCCTAATATGTTTATTCGTCTTTTAAATCAAAATTTTGACCAATTTTGAATGTAATATATGAAAGCATGATTTGAGAAACAATATTTTGTATAGCTCTCTCTTCAAACAAATAAATCAATCAGAAACAGACCGCTGGAGCACAGTGATGATGTGCTCCACTGTGGAAATACCAGTTCATGGCAGGACAGAGGTAGGGCAGCCTGAGTCCATTAAGAGCACAGCCCTGGAGACTCTGGGGGGAGTGCTACTCTGTCTGATAGAGTTATATGAGCCGGAATCTACTTTCTGACAATAGGTGACTATTTCTTCTAAAAGTACAGGGATTTATATAGTATCTAAAATATTTTTCACTAAGGCCTATGTGATAAATGCATAAGATTACCATATAGAAACAGTAGGGCTATTTTGCCAAAAAAAAAAACCCAATTTCACTTCGGTGAATATAATTCATATAACTCGGGTTTTATTTGTTATCAAAACAATCACATATTCTTTTTCACTGGCTTTGCTTCATAGTGAACCTATATGGAAATCCTGTTCTAACCTCTAGATCTGAGTGGAGAGAGAGGTAAATCCTCATCTCACTTCTTGCTTAAACAGCTGAGTGATGCTAAATTACCCAAAGTCAGGTGTCATAAAAGAGGAGATATTTAGTGATAATTCAACTTCAAATATGAAGCCTTACTTATAAAATGAAAAAAAAAGATCTTAAATTTGTGCTTTCTAGGATAATTTTTTTCCCTATTCTCCATCTCCAACATTCCATGTAAAATAAACTGGAATTTTGGATCAAGTACATGAATGCTGAGGATGGTGAGACTTCATCTCTTGTACGTTGGACATGTTATCAGTAGGGATCAGTCCCTGGCGTGGAAAACAACATGCTTGGTAAAGTGGAGGGTCTGTGAGCCAAGGAAGACCCTCAGTGAACTGGATGGACACAGCGGTTTCAACAATAGGCTGAACATAAGCTTTGCGAGGATGGCACAGGACAAGGCAGTATGTCATTCTGTTACACGTAGGGTCGCTATGAGTTGGAACTGACTTGACAGCTCCAAGCAATAACAATACTACATTGATCTGAGGAGCCCTGGCAGGGCAGCAGTTAAAGTGTGCTGCAGCTAACCCACTGGTCAGCAGCTCTGAGAGAGGAGATGAGGCATCCTGCTTTTGGAAAAATGTGTAACCCACTGAGTGAATCTACTCTATCCCCAGGGCTTGTTGTGAGTCAGGGTAAATGCCACGGCAGAGGGTTTTTTGGCTTTATATAGATCTGATACAATTACTTCTGTTTGTCAAGGGAAGTGCCAGCACATTATACAATTATGTAACTGACTACAAATTAGCATTGTTTTATGTTGTTGTTTGGTTTTGTCTTGAGCATTGTGTTTTGGATATTTTTGGTGTCCGTATGCTAAGTGAACACAGGAGAGTAATGTCGGTCTGTAGAAGTAAACATGTGATCGCCATGATACAATTGAGTGGGTGCTATGCCGGACTCATCAAATCCAGCACTGAGTTTGGCATTTAAATGCTCACAATTTTGTAATGAAAAAAAATTAACAGGGCTTTGAAGAAATGTGCTTGAAATATATTCCATGTAAAATTCTGGTGTTATTTGTGGTGTTTGGATGATCTGAACTCATTTTCTGTAATTTCTGATCTTGGATATATAATCAAGGAATTTGTTATTTATTTTAGAACTGAAAAGGACAGTTATAAATCACCACTCCAGTTTCCATGCCTCTCTCTGCTTTCGCTTTATAATTTATGATTTCTATATTTGCCTCAGCCATTCTTTGCTTTTGTTTTTGTTTTCCCATCTGTGTGTTCTTGCTCCTTTTATTTTAGAACAAATACAATGATCTGAGCTAGACTCCACTTTCTAGATGACTCCTGGGTAAGCTGAACGAACACCTGATTCAAAGTGAACTGCCTGAGAAACCACCGGTGGTGTGCTTGCACCCCATGAGCAAATCCGATTTTAATCTGTGTGGGGTTTTCTCAATCAAGTTATCTAATTTAGTCCTTTAAGCAAACTGATCTGATTGACTGAGTTTTGTTCTCCCCACATCTCTGTCATCTCTAACTAATTGCCTCAAAGTGTCTACAGTGTTCATACTTCTCAGGGCTTCGGGTGTCCCTTTATAATGCGATCCTCGTCCTGATGTCAGGGGCCAGGTGGGGTTCATCTTTCTCTCAGTTCAATGCCTTGTAGCGAGCTACTTGCGATTGAATTGATTCAAACTCAAACTCCTGGCAATACCATATGTTTTGACATCGAAGTGCACATTCATAGCATCTGCAGAGTTTGTGATCATTTGAAACTAGATTGCCAGCCCTTTCTTTAAAGGTACCTGCAGGTGGTTTGGGATCAGAAAATTTCTAATTAGTAGTAGAGAGCTTAACTGCTTACACCACTTAGAGACTACATCTACTTAGTAGGTTCTCAGGATTCAGTTCATTCTTCAATTTTTTATTCTTTCATCTCTGCTTATTAGAGATACAGATCAAAGGGTTTTCCATTAATTAGGGCACCAGCTATGTGACTGTGATATAAATTACGCTGGAATATTAGTTGAATCACTTTGGATGTTCTCTTTGAAGATCTTCTCAATCTTTGACTATTTGGGAAGATCTCTCCATTTAGTATTTGAGATGCTTTGACAAACAAAATGACCTGATGCTTCTGGGAACATTCTTCTCCTTTGTATTTCTTACATTTATTGGAACTCTGAAATTCCGTATTGCTTTGACGCTTAATGATAAAGTTTTCAGAGTAAGATATATGTTAGGGAGATACAGGTTAATAAATACCAAATCTCCTCTTATAAATAAGTATGAAGATTTTTAAAAACGCTAGTATTTAAAGCCATTAAAGGAGGTGCATAATGAAATCTTGTAGCCTTTTGTCACTTGTGGGAAATTAAAAATGGGATGGATAGAATCTTTTCATTTTACATATGAGTAAATTATATCAAAGAAAGATTAAGTGGGTTGTTCAAGATATTGATAAGTGACTGAAGCATGTTCAGACTCATTCCAATGTTCTGTAAATTTACTGTCTCATAAGTAAATAGTAAGTTCCTCATATATCGACACATCTCCCTCTATTTTTTTCTTTCTTCTGTCAAAAATAAATGTGACTATCGACCCTCTGATGCTTTGGCCAAAACAGTCGAAAGAGATTCGGTGATTTTTCCATGACCACTGACAAAGGAATACTACCTTAGAGAGCTGTGGTGTGGAGGAGAACTGAGTCTTCACGTATGTAGCAATATGGATGGAGGTGGGAGACATGCGGTCTGAAATGTGTCAATCAGAAAAGGACAAATGCTGTACGCTATGGTTCATACCAAAAGACAAAAAAATGCACACGTGTCGAAACCAAAGTTTATTTGTGATGTTCACAGTATGAAGGTTGCAGAAAGGTTATCGTGATGGGAAATTTTCATTGATTATTGGTAGGGTCGCACAAAAACGTATTGCAGATTCGGTCTAATGTAGCACACCTGTAAAAAGTTGAATTTACCAAACTTGTGTGAATAATGTACTTACAGCAATGACGACCCCACACACACCAAAAAAATTAAAAAGAAAGAAGGGAAAAAAGGCTTTTCGGTCCTGGCAGTTGCGGCGGAGCCAGCGGCGCCCACCCTCCTGACCCTCGTGTGTCCACTCCGGCTGCCCGCTAGCCCCGCTGCACTCTCCGGCACCGTGATGGACCAAGCTATCTCCTGCGCCAAGGACTTCCTGGTGGGCGGCATCGCCGCCGTCATCTCCAAGATGGCTGTGGCCCCAATCGAGCGAGCGGGTCAAGCTGCTTCTGCAGGTGCAGCACGCCAGCAAGCAGATCGCGGAGGACCAGCAGTACAAGGGCGTCGTGGACAGCATCGTGCGCATCCCCCGAGAGCAGGGCGTGCTGTCCTTCTGGCGCGGGAACCTGGCCAACATCATCCACTACTTCCCCACGCAGCCTCTCAACCTCGCCTTCAAGGACAAGTACAAGCAGGTCTTCCTGGGCGGTGTCGACAAGCACACTCAGTTCTGGCGTTACTTCGCTGGTAACCTGGCCTCGGGTGGGGCGGCCGGCGCCACCTCCCTGTGCTTCCTCTACCCGTATGCGCCTGGCTGCCAACGGGCACGGAGTGCGAGTTCAGGGGCCTGGGCGACTGCCTGGTCAAGATCAGCAAGTCCGACGGAATCCACGGCCTCTACCAGGGCTTCAACGTGTCCATGCAGGGCATCATCATCTACCGCGCCGCCTACTTCGGTGTCTAGACACA
Source organism: Echinops telfairi (assembly GCF_000313985.2). Taxonomy (NCBI): domain Eukaryota; kingdom Metazoa; phylum Chordata; class Mammalia; order Afrosoricida; family Tenrecidae; genus Echinops; species Echinops telfairi. The sequence goes on along the minus strand of NW_022111373.1, from coordinate 42,409,912 downwards.
GCTAAAGGCATGCTGCCCGACCCCAAGAACACACAAATCGTGGTGATGAGAGCACCATAAAACTTCCTTGCAAGACGTTGAACTACCTTGCAAGACGTTGAATTACCTTACAAGACATTGAACTACCTTGCAAGACGTTGAGCCACATCAAAAAAACAAACACAAGAAACTCCACTTTAAAGAAAAAAATTAAGTGTGACATTGGGGCCCAAATCAACAGTTACATCCAAGAAGCCACCACAAAAATGTGAGACCCCTGATAAGACTGAGCTGAGACCTGACTGACGCCCAAAAGCTAGCCGAGTCACCTAAAGCATGGAAAGACCGGATAAGACTTGACTGGGACAGTGAATACATCAAAGGGCTAGCCAAAATGTCAATTTAAACCCGGGTAGAGACACTGACTTTCAGAGAGCTAGGAACCAAGGAGACATCATCTCCTGCTCTCTCCAACTCTACCCGGGCTGAGTGCACCGATGAGGCAATGCTGATTGGGACTATGGTGCTATTATGAAATGTGTGAGGAATGTTATTATTCTGCCATTATGCTCATAGTTGTTATTCTGCCCTTATGCTTATAGTTGTTTGCCCTTAGTAGTTTGAGTAATATTTTAGGTTGTTTGATGTGTGTTTGCAGTGAATAAACCGAGCATTCGAAAATGTCTAAGAGCGTTAAGTCATTATTGATCGTGCCGCTCATGACACGTGGTCAGCTGGATGATCGTCCAGACCGTGACCGCAGTGGCCGGTGTGGTCTCCTACCCCTTCAACACGGTGCGGAGACGCATGGTGATGCAGTCCGGCAGGAAAGGAGCAGACATCATGTACACGGGACCCTGCAAGGCTGGCGGAAGATCTTCCAGGACGAGGGCGGCAAGGCCTTCTTCAAGGACACCTAGTCCAACGTGCTGCGCGGCATGGGCAGAGCCTTTGTGCTGGCCTTCTACGAGGAGCACAAGAAGGTCCTCTAGGCCCTGCCAACTGGACCTCTGACCCGCTCCCTCCGTCTTTCTCTGACCAATCACGTCTGTGGGGCGTGGCCGCGGGCTGCCCCTGACCAATATCGGGTCCCCACCTGCCCGCCTCCAGTATTTATTTCAGAATCATGTCTCCCTGGAGGCCGCCAGCCTAGCAAGCCCCTCCTGTAGCCCGGGCGTCCATCATCCGCACCCCTGCTGCCTTCCTGCAGGACACTAAATCCATGACGTGGCTAAAAAAAAAAAAAAAGAAAGAAAAAAAAACCTTTGAGGTTGCTTATGTTCAATCAAGATTGGGATTTAATTCCTCAGTTTGTAGGTTTAAGAGCATGATTTTAGGGAAGATCACTGTTAATTGATCTAAGTGTTTTGTGCTCTGTTCTACCGTCTATCTGAACTCTAAGTTTGCTGTATAGTGCCTGAGGTCCGTGACCTTGAAAAGGGCTCTCCAAGGCACATTGTGTCTCTATTTGGCTGGGATAACAGAAGATTGTGGGAGTCAGTGACAGCAGATTATGAATTGTATGACTAATTGCTTCCATGAACAGCTCCTTCCTTTGCCACGAGGGCAGAAGAACCAGGTGATGCATGACTTCCATTATGGAATAGTTTGATCCAAGACTAAAGAAGTCTGATCAGAAGAAGGAAAATGCACAACACAATTTTAAATTCTCATGAACTCTGGACTATCTGGAGCTAAGAGTGCTGGATGCATCCCTGAAACTATTGCAAAGAAATAATCTTCAAAATATAAACCTAAATACCCCCTGAAGTGTCTTAAAACCAAACAAGAGTTTAGCTAAACTAATAAAGAATGTCTGCCTTGAGCACTGTTCTCTTTAAAGAACTATCTATATGGAATCAGAGCTATAACAGTAATTTGAAAGGTTACATAGGAATTTGGGGGGAAGTGCAATTAGGTTTGGAGGCACATTTCGAAAAGGAAAGCGATGCTGGTTGTATAACTTGAAGAATGTAATAAGGGCCACTGAATTGTACAAGTAGAAATGGATGGATTGGTCCATGTTGTGCTATATATATTCTCAATAACTACAAAATAAATAATAATAAAAGAATAAAATGAGAAAGCATGCGACCATCCACCTAGGTGTCAGTGGAGACTTGCATATTGTTATGAGGCTGAATAGGTTTCAGTGGCGCTTCCAGACTAAGATGAAATAGGAAGAACATCCTGGAGATCTATTTCTGAAAATCTGCCAGCAAAAATTCACAATGGTCCAATCCCAGTTGATCATGGGGTGGTTTATGATTGAGTAGCATTTCTTTCTGCTGTGCATGGGGTTACCGTAGCTTACAGATAACTCAAGGGCCAATACCACCAACAGAACGTGATTTGCCCCTATTGGTTTTCCAAAGACACAGAAGCTTCAGATCCAGGTGCGTGACTAAGGCAGGTATCCATTAACTCAAGTGATCTAAGTGTCAGGAAAGCCCTGGATAGCCAGTAGAATTTGTGCAACAATCAGGAGGAGCTCACAAATAAAGAGTCTCTTCTCTACCCAAGGAAACCTGGTGGTGTGATGGCGTAAGCTCTGGACTGATAGCTGCAAGGCCACAGAGAAGATTTACAGTCTTGGAAATCTTGTATAGGGCTTTGTCAGAGTGAATTCTCTGACAGCTTTTTTTTTTCTTTCTTTCCTTCATCTAGCAAAGGGAAGTCGCCCTGGCAAAGAGAGAGGATGACAACAGAGTACAGTTTGATACCAAGTGCCCATTTTGTGTATGTTTTTTGCATTGTCATAATTTTATGACTGATTTCCTGGTAAGACTGAAAGGTATTCAAATGGTTTCTTCTTACAATCACTAGTTTGAAAAGCAACAGACAGAGAGTCAGAGAACGGAGCTGCTGAGCTGGGAGTAGTTCCAGGTGGGGAGCTGAACTCAGGTTGGAGCGCCGGGCTGGTGTGAAGGATTGTGTGCTGCACTGGTCTCTGGATGAGGGTGGTTGGCAACCCACGGAGCAGCCCCTCAGAGGCGAGGTCTCACATCTGCTGTCAACGGATCTCAGCCTTCACAACCCTGTGGAGTGCAGTTCCACTCAGTAGACAACCAATGGATGGGTGGTAAAAAAGACCACAATGGGGTGGAGGGGTTGGAGAAGGTAGAGAGCAGAGTGTGGTTAAATATGGGAGACTTCCTACATCCTGCTAATCAAATATTTTCAAAGTTCTTAAAATTTCATTTTATTTTGTAACTTCACCATGCTGCACCAGCCTGTACAATGAAGACTAACCATCCCAATAACCATCAACACCCCTTAGCAATTGTTTTCTTCCTCATTCTGGTCTATGGGAGTGCATTCCAATTTAGAGTACTTTAACTGTCAGAAATACCAGAAAGCGCTCTTGCACTTTAAGCAATCTTTCCAATCCCTCTCTCGTAGACACACATTGAGAGCAATTTTCCGGCAATCCTTGTTTTGCCTCCCCATTGCCCTATCACCTCAGATGTAGCTGGCAGCTAATTAGCTCTTCCTGACTTTACCACGAGAGTTTTATTTTGCTATACCTAGAGCGGTAGATGGGGGAGGTCACACAACTTTAGCCTTACAGGGATTTATTTATAAAAACCATATTTTGTCTAGCTACTTGACATCTAGCATTTCAGTTGCCCAAGTGCCCACAATTCAAGCTTCCAATTCACTGCAACTTCCTGTCTTTACTTCAGGTCAGCCCCTTTACTCTGTCTCTCGGCCTCGTATCCTTAGGTATTACCCTCAGTGATCATGAAATCCACTTTTATTTTGCCTTTGGAATCTGAGCGGCTTCAGAAAATTCCTTGAAAAAGAGAATTAAAAGGTAAGGAATTTTTCCACGCACTTTTTGAGCCCCTTTGTATGTGAAGAAATATTGAAAGCCAGCGTAGAATTATTATATTTTTTCCATAGGCACTTTCTCTAATGATTAGAAAATAATGAAAGAACCAGGACCACACCCCCAGTACTGTAAGCTTCCAGTGTATGTCTACGGCTGTGGTCCTCTCCACCTTCTGAGAGGAATGAAGCCAGCTCATGTACAATGACAGGCAGGAGTGGTTATTTGAAGGGTCTTTTACAATGAAACTTTTTAACAGTATAATTGTAGACAGCTGCTTCATGTACCATCACACGACAGAGCTAGGATTTGCAAAGATCTTCTGAGCATTTACAGCTTTACACAAAAGGACATACTGGCAATTCTGCTTTCTATATAATAGTCAGACTATGCAAAATACCAAGCTAGAAGTCAGCATGGTTACAGAAATGCTCAATGTCACCAGAGCGATTGACTCGTTCCACCTGGCTTCCAGACATTTGGAGAAGCAAACATGTGTACCTTAATTGCAAACTGTGGGCTTAATGAATGTGCAGGCGCTATGTTATACTGACTGTAACACTTGACGGGATGGTAACTTATTTAAGAACATGTCACAATGTTTGGTTTTCAAGAGGCTTGCCTTTGGCAATGTTTCAGAAAGAACGTGTTCCTTACACTTGCAGTTCTGTCAACCAATAATAAAGTGTTCAGCATATGAAGCTGGTATTTATTTTAAATTGCTATGTCAATATTTCTGTTTAAAAGCAGGTTTGATTCCCTGTGTGGACTTTGTTGGGCTTTCTATCACTGCTTTTTATTTGAGTTTGATTTAGCATCTTTTCCCCCTGATTTTGTGTTTTGCAGAAGGCTTGCATGAAAGCCTTCTGATTGGGTGGGGGGTGGTAAAGTTGCTATGTGAATTTGAATGCCCAGAAAATGTAAAAGAGAAGTTAGCAGTTGTTGAAGGCACTAAAGAAGTGACTGCAATCAAGCAGTGTTGGCTGTGTGACCTTGAAGCTTCCCAGAATATCCACTACATTTGGCATACTGGAAACCCGGGATTCCAGTGCCTCAGGATGATCTCACCAGCAGCCTGCTCCTCCTACTGCGATGCCTCCAGGCTTCATGCCAATGTTTAGGCCACTTGCAGGAATTCAGAAAATCTGGCTTTTGTTTAAAAAAAATACAAAATAAAAGCATCCATTATGGAATATTGCATAAGTGATTTAATCCTAATGTGATGTGAAAACGAATGTGCCCAGCCGCTGAAAGAACGCTCTAGCTACCACAGATGCGCTGCTTTGTAGGCGTCGTGTGCTCCTGCAAAAAGGTGTTGGTCAGTTCTGTTCCCTCATTCTCACCATTCTCCAACTCTGGCACTTTTCTGTGGGGTAATTAAAATGGTCTTTGTATAATGGCTGTATGAAACAGTATGCATCATCTATACACACTGAGCTGAAGAAAATATTGTATTCATAAATTAAATTGGACATTTTGAAAGGTTAACGCAAAAAGCTACTTTGCTCTTGGTAATCAATAAGGAAAAAAGGATTTCAGGTAATTAAAATCTGTGAAGTGAACATTTCTCATTTGGAGCCTATTAAAAAGAATATAAGCAGACATAGACAAGAGATAAATATGGAAAAAAAATGGTTCAAAAATTTTTTTATTTAATTAACTTTATAGATGTTGGCAAGGGAATCTAACATATATTCTGAGAAATGATATAATATAGTATGTTATCATTGACCCTAAAACCTACACCTACTTCTTTTGAGTTGATTCTGATATTACATATATATATATATAACATATCACATACACATAACATATGTGCTATACCATATATGTGATATGTGATATGTGATATATATTATCTATAGAAAGATTCTATATAGGTTTTCCAAAGGGGAACATCTTTACAGGACCAGACAGTCTCAGCGTGACTGGGGGGTGTCAATGCTGCCCCTGAGATCAGCGTTGCAATGCTTCTCCAACAGCACTAGCAGGGTTCCATAGCACATTATCCAGGTGCTATAGGTACTGTAAGTGAATCTATTATATAGGTGCACTATGCAAGGCAGCCTGGTAGCGTAATGGGGAGTTAACATAAACATAGACTCTGTTTGGGCATTCTGCATATGAGGTACTAGGTTTAGATGTTGTTTACTACTACTTTTACTAAGGAGATAATCAATTATATAATGTAACCCTTCTAGCTATAATCCCTTTTGTTATGCATTGTAAATTCTAGCCTCCCTGCTTGTGATTATAATCCGATTTTGAAGGGAGTTCTCTGTGACAGGATTAAGCATTATTACATATTCTGAGTGTCCACTTTAGTCACCACCCTCTGTGTTCTGCTGAAAGACAAAAACCACAGAGCCATGTAAGAACGGAGTATCTCAGAAGCAGGAACCCACAGGGAGATCCCCCGGGACCACGGAAAAAGCAGAGCTACCGGTGGGGCACATTTGAGGTCTCCGTCTAAAGGGCCGGGGTCCGCGAGCAGAGGCACTCAAGCCTGTGGGACAGAGACCTTAGACAGAGCCAAAGAGCCAGGCCGATGCCAGAGACTGAGGCAAGGATATACGGAGAATGAACAAAGGTGCAGCACCATGGGGCTGTGCGACAGAATGACAGACATGCTGCCTGGGCCACAGAGGCAGAAGCCAAGGGATCACGTGGCTCAGAGTCTGAGGACCAGAGAGACGTGCCTGCTGACTGAGAAGAGATGCTGCTTTGGACCAATGACCATTCCTACTGCTTACTGATCCTGACTTGCGATAACCTACTAATTTCCCTAACAAACCACAATAAATGTGGATTTTGTCTATGAGTTTTGTGTGGCTCTTGTGACAAATTGTCAATTCTAGCAGATAAATAGAGTGCCAATGAAGAAGTGATTAGTGTCACAAGAAGCAAAGAAAGATGGGGGGTGTGCGGTGTGGGGAGCATGTGTGACCTCTGCCCTGTGGCAATAGGGAAGCCAGAGGAAATCAGTTATGGTTTTCAAAACTCACACAAGGTTGAAGCAAGGACAAGAATGCAGGAGAAGTACTTGTTAGACATGTATCATTTAAGGCCTGTCACAGACTTTCTGAATCAGAATGTGCATTTTATCAAGCTTGTCAAAAGCGTAGTATGCACATTAAAGTTTGGAAAGCACAGTTTGGCGGGAGACTGCCTCATGAAAAGTCAATTGCTTCTTTAAAAAGAAATTAATATTTTTAGACCCAAATAAATGGGGCTTTTGTTTGTTTGTATGTTTGTTTCCTAAAGAGGAGGATAATGTGGATCCAACAGAGGCGGCATGAGTTAAGGTGCATTCCAGAGCACCTGACCTCCTGCAGTGGGGCAATAAAAGGAAATACTGAGAAGGAGTCAGATACCATGTCCAACATAACTTGCTTTGGGGGCCATGCTGAATTATGTTCTCATTTTGTCTAAGGGCATTTTGCTTTCTTCCTATCTTGCATGTGCCAATTGACATTTGAGGTATACTCAATTAATCTCACCTCTTCAGCCATAATCCCTGATACGGCATATTATAATTTTGGATTTCATGCATCTTTGTCTATCATCCTATTTTGGAGGTCATGATCTGCTCATGAACAACAGAATGAGATTGAGATTTGACCTTGGTGGAGGGTATAATTGAATCAGACTTTTTCTCATGGTTATCTTGGTTATTTCTGTGACTTGTAATGGAGGTAAAGAATGATATGTGGAAGGACAAGGGGGAAAAACTGCTTCTAGAGTGGCCTGGAGGAAAGGCTGGCTGATTCAGATTACTGGAAACGTTCTCCAGAGGCCCCCATCCTAGGTACGTAAGTGAGATACGGTCCAGGGGTGGAGAATAGATTCTTATATTTGGGTGAAGCATTATATGTTAATTTGATTGCACCATTGATACTCAATGTAACTCTCATCAACTGACCTTTTCCTGCAAGGAACTGGGGGAAGAGATGAATAGTATTTGACTGTGAGTAACTGTAGACAGCATTCTCTGCAATGCCATCCTGTTGTGTGTTAAATGAGTCCTCTGAGAATCATGAGGTGTGATCTCATTACCACCAGGAACCAGGAATGGAGCGCATCCTCTGGCCCCCGCTTCTGGCTTACCCCTGCCTGCCCTTCAGATTTTGGACTGAACAGCACTGAACATCCACATGAGACCTTTCCTCAAACTTTTATGTTCTGTGGGCTGCTGCTGTAATTCACAGAACCCAGAAACATGAAAGACATATTCGAGGGAGGAGTGGGGGTGGGTGGGGGGAGTGGAATAGATTAGCATCATGGAAGAGTTGGATTTGGGACTTTTTCCACCTCTAACTCCTTGGGATTAGTTTGGTATTAATTCTTAAAAATACATTGTTAGACCACATTCTATATCTAAATCTCAAGCAAAACCCTTTACATGGGTTTTAGCAATCACTTCAGTGTGATTTTTGCTTGGTTTGTTGATTAATCCTGTTTTCTTGGAATTTCTCTGGAAGTCTGACACTGCCTTTGATATAGATGAATATTTGTCCTCCTTTACTACCTATCCCACTGGCTTCCCTGGAGCCATTCACCTCCAAGGGGTGAGCTGCCCAATAAGGAAAGTCAGATGGATTTACTTGTGATTGCTTATTAATCTGCAATAAACAATTTTGAGTTGTGTCACATCTGTGGTGAAATACATGTGAAACTTCAGTAAACTTGTGCTTACCTCATTTATTGGAAAATCCAATATGGAAAGTAGGGTTGGGCTTGGTTTTCTTTTGGGCCCGTGTTTATCTTAGGGTGCCCTCATTAGAAAATATGTCTGGATAACCTTTGTAAGCCATACCACTGCTTTTTGATGGATGTAAATCACGTGTGCCTCTTAGCTTGATTCATTCTTAAGTCGCTTAACTGTCATTTAACCTTCGGATCTCAGCTGTATAGTTTGTGCAAAGCAGAGGATTAAAGCAAAAGAAAACAAGAAGCCCCTTTCTGTAAGCAAAGGCCAACCCATGTGTTAGAGAGTGGAACAGCTGCTTAGAGTATGCCTGTAATCTTTATGGAAGCAGAGTCTGGGCCTTCCTTCTGCAGAGTTGCTGATTAAGTTAGAACTGTCAACCTTCAGATTAGCAGTTAATTACAAACTGCTTGTTTCATTCAGACTCCCAAAATGTCATATAACAGAATACATAATTAATTTTCCTTTCTCTTCAGTTTTTATGTAGCTCTTAGAACATTAAAGTAACAAACACTTCTCTTCAACGTTTACATCTAGTTGCAAAGAAGTCTTTTATGAAGAAAGAAATATTTTGTTAAAATTATGCTACCTTGTTTTAATCAATAAGTATTCATATATTTCATATATGCTAGTTTCCAATTATAAGGAAACAATGTGCTGTACAGTATGAGGATGAATTACACAGGACATGCATAGTCTAGCTGGAGCACCTAGTACAAATATCTGTAATATAGGTAGGCCTGTATAGAAGTGCTCTCAAAATAGAAGTGACAAGAAGGGCATTAGGTTTTCAGAGTAGAGAGAAATCACTTCTGTCTGGTATTCAGGGAAAGCTCAAAGAAGAGACAATATTTGAACAGAGCAGAAATGGAATAAGGAAATGGTTTTCCCAGCCCAGGGCATAGCAAGGGCACCGCTGCTGAAACGGATTTATGTAAGACATAGTCAGGACCATAGAAGACACTTAGGTGAAGCTGAATGAATGGGAGGGCAAATGGGGGAAGACAGAGAATCTGACCACAATGTGATAAACACATGAACTAGATTTCTAGAAGGAGCATGTTTGTCAGTGACAAAAATGGGAGAAACAGAGTGCTGTAGGAAGAAAGGACACACAGTTCAGCAACTTGAATGTCTACTACGAAAAAATGATTGCACAAAGGTCACACCTAGCAATGAGGGAACGTACAGGACATGGTTCATTCATCAAAATCAATTCCAAATTAGGGAAGAAAGGGGAAGAGAAATAACACCATCAAGTGATAAGGATCCATGTTCATGCCACCACTTGTCTGTCAGCTTGTCATACTGTGTGTGTTGCTGTGATGCTGGAAGCTATGTCACTGATACAAATACCAGCAAGGTCGCCCTTAGTAAACAGGTTTCAGGGGAGCTTCCAGACTGGAAACAGACCATGAAGAAGGAATTGATTGTCTACTTAAGAGGAATTAGCCACTAAAATCCTTATGGGTGGTATCTAAATACTGTTCGATACGGGAACCCTAATAAACAGAGGCAGAAATTTGTCATTGACAGTGCCAGAGGACGAGTCCCCTCAGGTGAGAGGCAGCAAAATAGGAGTCAGGAAGAGCTGCTCTATTAAAGCTCACCGTAAGGACAAGAATGGAGTAATGCTGGGGGAAGTAAAGACTTTGGGTCTTTGTTTGCTGAGAAGCCATTACCCAAATGAGAAGAAAAAGCACAAGAAAATCTAATCATTGAGACTTAGAATGTATGAAGTATGGATCTGGGGAAATTGGAAGCTGTAAAATAAAATAGAATAGCTAAAGATACCCTCGGAGTTGGTGTTAGGTGTATTGGAGTCAGTTCTGACCCATAAGGACCTTATGCAAAACAGAACTAAACACTGTCCAGTCCTGCGCCATCTGATAATGGTTTATATGCCCAGGGCCAGTGTTGCTGCCTTGGTGTCAATCCAAATCCTCGAAGGACTTATCTGCCTCACTGACCCTCTGTTGTACCAAACATGAGGGCCTTCTCTAGGGACTGGTCTCTCCTGACAACATATCCAAAACATGAAAGTGGAAATCTCACAATCCTTGGCTCTAAGGACCTCTCTGGCCATATTCCTTCCAAGGCAGATGTTTGTTCTTTCAATATTCTTCTCCAGCACCACCATTAACATGCATTGATTCTTCTTTGGTCTTCTTTATTTAATGTCCACCTTTCATACACATGTGAGGAAATTGAAAATACCATGGCTTCGGCAGTCACACTTTAGTCCTCAAAGTCACATCCTTGCTTTTCAATACTGATGGTCTTGTGCAGATTTACCTAACGTACCTCCTCCTCAGTCACATTTTGATGACCCTGTGACCCAAGGGGGTCATCTTTCAGCACTGTCTCTGGCAATGCTCTGCTTCCATTCACAAGGTCTTCAGTAGTTGACATTGTTTCAAAGCCAAACATAAGGTCAACAGGGGGGCCAAAATCCTACTTTGCTGTGTGTTTTCAGTCTGGCAACCCTACTGGAACCTTTTCGCTTTGGGTGGCCTTCCTGGAATTTGATATACAAGGGATATAAACACCACCATGCAACGAAAAACTGACAGACAAGTGGTGTATCCTAGGTATTAATGAACTGAAATGAATTGGTATTGGCCATTTAAAATTCAAAAACCACATGGCATACTATGCTCTGGATAATACAATTAAGAAGAATTGTGTCACATTCACCATCCAAAAATATATTTCAAACTATATCTTGAAATACAATTCTGATTATATCTGCAATCAAGAAAATCCAACCTATACAACAATTATTCAAATTTATGCTTTGGCCACTAGTAATTTAAAAAATGGATGATGATAAAATAATTTAAGAATTCAACCCATGTTTTCAGTAAGAAAGCAACCAAATGTAATAAAGATGCATTGATAACTATTGGTTATTGGGTTGAAACAGTTGGAAACAAAGAGGAAATAACAGTATTTTGAAAGCGTGATCTTGGTGAAAAATGTGAAGCTGTGATCCCATGATAGAATTTTTCAAGGCCAATAACTTCTTCATAGCAAAAACTTTTTTCAACATCACAAAAGTCAACTATACAAGTAGACTTCTCCAGATCACAGAGAAATCCAATAGATTACATCTGTGGAATAGAAGATGGAGAAGCTCAATATTAACTGATAAAATAAGCCAGGGGTTAACTGTGGAACAGACCACCGATTACCTCCTACGTAAGTTCTGGGTGAAGCTGAATAAAATAAAACCAAGTGTAAAAAAGCCAAAACATGACCTTAAGTCTATCCCACCTGAAATTTGGGGACATCTCAAGAACAGATTTGATGCATTTAACACTAAGGACAGAGACCTGATGAGTTGTGGCATGATATCAAGAACATACACGAAAAAAGCAAAAGGTCATTAAAATAAGACAAGAAAGAACAAAGTGGGTGTCAGAAGAGACTCTGAAACTTGCTCTTAATCATAGAGCAGCTATGGCATATGGAGGAAATGAAGTCAAGGAGCTAACAGGATATTTGAAAGTAGCTCAAAAACACAAAGTCAAGAACTAGAATGGAATGTGTAAAGACTTAGAAAAGCCAAAAAGGAAGAACACACTCAACATTTCAAAGAACTCAAGAAAAAATTAAGCTACACACTGCAATATTGAAAGATTCTACAGGAAAATGTTTGGATGATGGAGGGAACATCAAAAGGAGATAGAAAGAATACGCAGAGTCACTGTACCCAAAAGAAGTAGTCAATGTCCCACCATTTCAGGAAGTAGCATGTGAGCAAGAACCAGTGATAGCGAAGGAAGAAGTTCAAGCTGCAGTGAAAACATTAGACAAAAACAGAGCCCCAAATGATTGATGGAATATCATTTCATATGTTTCCACAAGCTGATGAAGTGATGGAAGCACTTTCTTGTTGATGCCAAGACATTTGCAAGACAGCTCCTTGTACCCATTCCAAATGAAAGTGAGCCCACAGCATGCACAATTACAGAGCAATATCATTGATATCACCTACACATACAATTTTTTAAAAGATCACCTACTACCAGTTACAAGAGTACATTGACAAATAGCTACCAAAGGTTCAAACTGGAATCAGGAGAGGACATAGAATAAGGGATCTCGTGGTGAAATGGATCTAAGCTGAAAGCAGAGAATGTTGGAAAGATGTTTGATTGTGTTTTATTGACTATGCAGAGGCATTTGATTGTGTATATCATAACAAAGAATGGTAGCCTTGAAAAGAATGGGACTTCCAGGACATCAAAGTGTGCTTGTGTGGAACTTGTACATGGATCAAGAAGCAATTGTGAGAGGAGAACAAGGGAATGCTGCATGATTTAAAATCAGGAAAGGTATACTACAGGGTTGTATCCTTTTACCATGCTTATTAAATATGTATACTGAAAAAATCTTCAGAGGAGTGCAGCATCAGCATTGGAGAAAGGCATATGAACAACCTACGATAACAGATAGCACAGTCTTGCTTGCTGAGAGTGAGGAGGTTTTGAAGCAGTTGTTGATGAAGATCAAGAGCTGTGACCTTCAGTATGGATTACAATTCAATATAATGAAGGCTCAAATTCCCACACCTAGACCAATAGGTACCATCTTGATAAATGGAGTATATATTGAAGTTGTCAATAATTTTATCTTGCTTGTATCAACAAACCATGCTCATGGAAACAGCAGTCAAGAGATCAAAGGACACTTTGCATTGGGCAAATCTGCTGCACTAGACCTCACTAGAGTGCTGAAAAGCAAGGAGACTACTGGTGGAAGCCATGGTATTTTCATTCACCTCATATATGAACTTTGGACATTTAATAGGAAAATGGAAGAAGAATCCATGCATTTGAATTATGGTTCTGGCAAAGAGTACTGAAAGTATCATGAACTGCCAAAAACAAACAAACAAATCTGTCTTTAAAGAAGTACAGCCAGATGCTCTTTAGAGGCAATGATGGGGAGATTGTCTAACATTCTTTGGACATGTTATCAAGAGAGACCAGTCCCTGGAGAAGGGCAGCATGCATTATAAAATAGAGGGGCTGCAGAAAAGAGGGAAGGCCATTGACAAAATGGATCGCCACAATTGCTGCTGGTAATGGGTTTAAACATAAGAACAATTGTCAGAATGCCTGAGGAGTTGGGTGTGTTTCACTCTGTTGAATATAGTGTTGTGAAGAGTCAGAAACAACCTGATGATACCTAAGGACAAAATCAACAGCACATGCTCATGAATACAACAATACTTTTACCATATCTTTGGCCAAATGAATCCAAATGATGGAAAATACTTATCTAATAGACTAAGGACTTAGAAAACCCATGTAGTGAAGTTTACAGGTCAGATTACATGAACAAATAGCAAGAAAAGGTTCTTAGGAACCAGAAGAGAGAGAGAGAGAGGTGAATAGATAATTATGCAAAGGAGGAAGCATTGGCCCAGGATTGAAGATACAGGGACTATAATGCAAAGTCTGCTGTAATATACTGTGGCTTTCCACAAATCACATCAACTTTTGCTTTTCAGTGTCTTTATTTGTAAATGAAGATAATTTCTATATTCTCTTTCTGGGTCTAACATTTTGTAAATGTGTGATTCATGTGGAAATTTATGGATAATGTTAATCCATTTATGCTATTTTTCTGTTTGTATTTTTTAGCTCATAATGAACAAATAAAATTTTCTTGGAAAATTAAGATGTATAATTTAAATTTCTTTCTGAATATCATCATAATAAAAAATATTGAATATACCACTTGTATTGATTCCCATGGAACCATGGTTGGACTCTCGGGTTTTTGTAACAAAAGTACACAGGAAGAGTTTGAAAAGAAACACCAGTTGACTTGAGGTTCATATTCATCAACTTTGGCTAACTAAATTCTCAGATGGGTCAGGCGAAGGCATTAGTTAAAAGTGAAAACATGAGGAGAGAGGTAAGATGGTGGATGAGGTGAGCCGCACAGTCTGAGGGGTCTTTCGAACAAGGTGCGTTTGGTGTCCAGGTAGCTGAGTGGAAGGAGTCTGGGGAGTGAAAAATCCCCCAGGAACAGCACCCCGCCCCAACCCCATGCATTTGTCCTAAGCCGGAGCCTCAGTGATCCAGGATCTGATTCTTGGGACATCTTGAGTCATCAGGTTGAGCAATCCCAGCTCAAGTCCCCACCACTGCTTCGATCAGCGATAGACCCCACTCCACCCCCAGACCAGGCCTCTGCACCCAGAGTGGCTTGGCTGCTCTACCGAAACACGCGCAGTTGTGGCGGGACCCCCTACAGCAGCTGCCCACTCTTGGGACCCCACTAGGAGAGAAGTTTCGCTTTCCACCAGTTCCCCTCTCCCCACGTGGCAGGGATCTGCCCTTGGGCCTGGGCCTCCATTCACCCCGGGGCCCTGTGACTGACCTGTAATCTACTGGTGGCTGCCTGGGCAACCTCCACGGGGGACAATCCACCCCCATTGCTGCCTGGGACCTCTCCACTGGCACCCCGTTTGCCCGCCCACCCGCCCCTGTCAGCGTTGCTCCTGCTCCACTCATTGCCTGGGAGGCTGTACCGTGCACTTCCCACAGGCACGATCCCATGGTTGGAGCCCATTACGCTTCTACCTACTGCTCTGCATTTCTGAGGGAACCACTTCAGGGTGGCCAGCGCCACTGCGGAGTCCTGTGCTCTGGCTCGGAGTGCTGAGCCTGCCCACCTCAGCGAGTTCCTCCCAGTGCAGCGGGCTGCCGCCATAGCCTGGACCCTGTGCCACTCATGGTGTCGTTGGCCCAAAAAGTGAGCACCCTGCCTGCTAGGGAACTCCTGACGGGGGTTTGCATTTCCACTGGAGGCGGCTTTGCCTGCCTCATGGCAGCCTGGAGTACTGAGCTTGCCTGCCCCAGAGCATTCCTCCGGGTACAGTGGGCTGCCACCAAGGCTGCACCCTGCACTGCTTGCAATGCTGGGCATGGATGGTGAGCATTCCTGCCTACTGGGATGGCTAACGGCATGGCTTTGCTTTCCCGCCGGAGCTGGATTGTCTGTCCCAGTGCACTGCGGGGTTTCCAGTGCCAGAATCTCCGAGCGCTAAACGTGCCTGCCCCAGTGCATTCCTCCCAGTGCAGTGGGCTGCCAACACAGCCCAGACCCTGTGCCGCTCACTGTGCCAGCAATCCGAACAGTGAGCATTCCTGCCTACTGGGAGGGCTAACGACAGGGCTTTGTATTCCTACTGGAGCTGGCTTTGTCCACCCCGGTGCACTGCGGGGTTTACAGCGTCGGCCACTATGAGTGCTGAGTCTTCCTGTCGTAGCCCATTCCTCCCAGTGTGGAAGGCAGGCGCCATTGCCTTCTCTGTCCTGCCGAAGCTGCCGCTGTCCGTTCCAGCTCGGCCCACATCGTTGTGGAGCCTGCGCTGTTCACAGGGCTGGTGGCCCAAAGGACAAGCATTACCACCTATTAAGCAGCCAAGGACACGGCTTTGTAGTCCCCACCAAAGCCATTTGTTTCCTCTGGCCGGCTCTCACCACTGCGGTGCCCTGTGGGGTCCCCAGAGCCAGCTTCTAAGACTGCCTGCCCCAACCTGTTCCTGCTGGCATAGAAGGCAGGTGCCGCAGCCAGCATCTCCCTCAACATCCCTTGTGGCCCCAAACTTTTCTGGCCGGTGCAGGA
>NW_022111373.1:42390430-42393207 GCF_000313985.2 Echinops telfairi | reverse complement strand
AGCCTTGGGGCACTCACTGAGGCTCCAGCCCCGCAATCAAATCAATGAAATTTCTCACTACTGCTGGCCACTAAACTATCGGCCACTGCCTACACAGCGGACTGACCCATCTCAAGAAGGCCACTAAACTATCGGCCCCTTGAAAGCACTCTTAATAGTAACACAGATAAAGGCCCCCTGGTCTCCCAGAAACATGGGGCCTACAAAATAATCTAGGAAAAAATCAACAGACCACATCACTCCCAACAACAACAAAAAAGACAAAACACAATAGCAGAGCTAATGTCTCTCATAGAAGCATCAGATAAGGATCTGCCATAGAAGGAACTCTTCATAAGTTTGCTGAGGGAAGAAGCTGAGGGAAGCAACACAGAATAAGGATGCAATGATAGAGGAGATGAACTCCACAATAAAGGGGATGAAGTCCACCCACCAAAGGGAACTACAGGAGCTAACAGAGGAGGTAGCAGAAGCCACACACAAGATCACAGAATTTATGATTAGGCTTGAGGAGGTAGAGAAACTTCAGTGATATCAAGGACACTCAAACAGATCTAAGCAAGTGGGAAAGACAGTCAGATGGGAAAATTAAAGAAGCAGAAGATAACCTGAGATTAATGACAGATACTATGAAGAGGGTACTATTTGAATAATTGGTTTACTGGATCACAACACACCACACAAGTCGACAGCCAAGATAGCAAAGGGATTTATGGAAGAAAACTTTTCCACCCTAACGAGTGAGAACCAGGCGCTCATACAGGAAGCAGAAAGGAAGCAAGCTAGACTAGACCCCCAAGAAGAACATGCCAAGACATATAATAGCAAAAATATCCAACTTCGAGGAAAAAGAGAAGATTTTAAGAGCAGCAAGAGAAAGGAAGACAGTCACATACAAAGGAGCACAGGTAAGAGTATTCTCAGACCTATCAGCTGATACCATGAAGAGGAGGAGAGAGGGGAGCAACATCTTTCAAAAACTGAAAGAAAAAAAATGCTGCCCCCAGAATCCTTTACCCTGCCAAGTTATCTATTAAGGGTCTTCCAGGACAAGGAAAGACTCAAAGAATATGCTGCAAGACACCAGACCCTGCGGAAGATACTGGCTGACTTATTATGGCTATAGGATGAACCGCCACCAAGAACAAACAGGGGACCACCATATAACCCATCTCCATCTAGAAGCCAACATGCCAGCAACAATTACCAGGACAACAGATTCTCAGAGGGAAAAGAAGACAAGGTAGAAACCTTCCACTCAAACACAGCACACTGATATGAAGAGAGATAGGAAAACACCCAAAACACAAATAAGGGTATGACAGCTATGAATCCACAGACTGTGATAATAACTCCGAAATCCAATGGACTTAATTTGTACATTAAAAGAAAAAGGCTGGAGGACTGGCTCAGAAAACAATCCATCAATCTGTTGCCTGCAAGAGACACATCTTTAGCGCACAGAACAAATATGCTAAGAATAAAAGGCTGGCGGTAAGTATACCAAGCAAATGGCAACTTAAAAAAAGCAGGGGTGGCTATCTTAATTTAATCTCTGACAAAACGGACCTCAAGGTTCAAACGGTAAAAAGAGACAACGAGGGACACTATATAATGCTCAAAGGCTCAGTAAACCAAGAACCAACCAGCATATTGAATATTTGTGCACCCAAAAATGGTGTGGCGAATTTCATCAAACAAACTATTAAAAGGATGAAAAAAGAAATCACGGATTCAACAATCATAGTAGGTGATGTTAACCACTATCAGAGAAAGATCATTGAGGAAGAAGCTCAGAAAGAGACCACTGAAATAAACAATGTAATTAGGTAATAGGGCATCGAGCTAAACAATGTAATTATACATTTATAGAGCTTTCCATCCAAATGCAAAAAATTCACATTCTTCTCAAGCCCACATGGATCATTTTCAAGAATAGACCACATGCTGGGAAACAAGTCAAGCGTGAGTAAATTCAAACACATAGTTATTATTCAGATGTCTTTCTCAGAGCACCATACCATAAAGCTGGAGATTAATAAAATGATGTCCAGAAAAGCAAGGGCAACCAATTGGAGGATAAACAACGATTTCTGAAGGAAGCCGAAGCAAATGAAATGGGAGGAAGTGAGTGGAGCACACCAGGGCCCACCAAGCTCAGAGGTCAATAGCCCTGCTGCGAGCGGCTAATGCCAGAGAGGACCACATGGCCGGCCCCACTGTGAAATGCGACATCCTGCCCTGACCCATGGCCCTACACGGGACAGCACTGGAAACATAGTGTGGGATGTGTGACCGAGCTGACCCCACCACACTGAGGCAAAACACTGGGGGCGTGCAATAGAGCGAGCAAGCAAAGCAAGGAGGTCCCCAGGGAGTATCAAAGAGGAACTTTGGGGCCAGGGCATGGCATCCCATCAGACTCGTCCAGAGAACACTCTTAAAGGTCAACAGACCATGAACTATTAACAGGATTTTCTTTCTTCCTTTTTGTTGTTGTCTTCTTTTAAATTTTGTTAGTTTGTTGGTGTTGCTGCTGTCGTCACCGTGTTTTTATGTGCCACTTTGTTTGGTGCTGTAGAGGCCACCCACAATTTTATGTGCATATTATTATCTCTGCAGGTCTATCTAGATAAGATAAGCTGGACAAACAATGTGGAGAAGAAAACAACAGGACCAACGGTCCAGAGGTGACATGGGAGAATGGTAGGTGGGGGAAGGGAAGAGGTGTTGGCTAACCCAGGGACCAGGTAACAGGGAGTGGTTCAAAACCAGTG
>NW_022111373.1:42377302-42389040 GCF_000313985.2 Echinops telfairi | reverse complement strand
ATTGATGTATTTATGGATTGTGATAAGAGTTGTATGAGCCTCAATAAAATGATTTTTTTAAAGTGATAACATGAGCTATCACCAGGTGGTCTTATTGAGGAGGATATAATATTGGGGTAGTCATACGTATAGTCTGCCTTTAGCTTGCCTGAGTTCATGGTCATTAACCTTTGAGTTGTGAATTCTTGGAATTCATTGTTCTAGGAGATTTGAAACAATTTGTGTAAGACCCTTACTCCCAGACTCCTCTGGCC
Source organism: Echinops telfairi (assembly GCF_000313985.2). NCBI lineage: Eukaryota > Metazoa > Chordata > Mammalia > Afrosoricida > Tenrecidae > Echinops > Echinops telfairi. The sequence continues at coordinate 42,388,786 of NW_022111373.1, read as the reverse complement.
AGTTAATGTACTGGACGAAAGGTGTACCTAGAAAAATACTTTTGAAAAATCCACGTGAGTATCATCATTTTTTTCAGTCCACTGTAGAGAGATAACTGGCAAAATATAAAAGGACACATTTTCAAAAATGTATTCACAATTATGTCAAATGAATAAAATTCTAAATATTTCAATGCAAAGGTAAAGACAATGCTTATCGGACCTTTGTTTTTCACGTGGAGGTTTGTGAATTTTGGGGAGGATAAAGAGAAAGGCACCTCTTAGTCCCAATGGCTTTTTAAACCTTCCTTTACCAGGCACTCTGTGTCTTCTTTTTGTAATCTCAGGTTTTCTGGTCTCCTTTATCAATTGTAAGAGGTGTCAAAGGCTGGTTTATATCGTTCAGAAGGGACACCTGGGTCAACAGACTGAAAGAACTTTGAAAGTTATTTGTATCTTTGCCAGTCACTGCATTGTGTGAGAATCACCATCACTGGTGTGTAAACTCTCTTTGAATAAAAGTCAGGAAAAAAGAATTTATCAGGGGACAATGCCCTTTGTTTAGAAGGAACAACAAAAGATGAATAAAAGGACACAGCCAGTCTTTTGTGTTTAGTGTCCCATTTTTCCAGATAAAAAGAGGGAAAATATTCAATCTTGATTGTGACCAGAGGTCTTGGAAACTTTAAGGAGATGGAGGATGAAGGGAAATTAAAAAGAAATAAGACAACAAATGTGTTCTTGAACTGTGACTTCCTGCAGCAGCATTTAGAAAGCAGCCATTAGACTTTGTGGGAATATCCGTGAGGCTTATCCATTATGTGTGCGAACACAATCTGATTAGTATTTGTTATACGCTCGTCTTGTCTGCTTTTATTACAGACATCACCTTCAGATGTTTGGCCACTGTAGCTATTAAATCAGGAATATTTAGCTATTATTTGTAATAAATGTCAGCAGGGCTGAACTGAAGCCAGCAGAAAATGTTCAGGGCAGAAAACACACTGACATTCATTCATGCAAATTTGTACCAGTGCTAGAATTAATCATAAAGAGGGAGGATAGAACATACAATGCATTTATATTACTGTACTGGTTTGGCCAATTCTCCCGCTTCCTGAATATAAGAGTTATATACTGAAGAGAAAGCAATCTGCTGAGAAATAGTCCCAGGTGAAGTACAGGCAATGAGATTAACTTTCTAAACCAGGCATGTCCGGGCTGAAAGTGGACCACACCTCCTTTTCCTTCGGTCTGCCCCAGCCCTCTGAGGCAACTTTGTGATGACCTGTGTTCTCTCTAAAAGACATCTAGATTTAGCATGTACATAACTCGTTCATCTGAATACCACAAGGACACTCTAAAGAACATTTCATGTGTATGGTTGAGTGCTGGACCAGCCTCACTGCATTATAAATCTGGGTGGTTGCCTTGCATAGGGAAGATGTGATGATAAGAACTGGGTGGTGACTATTAAGAAACCACTGTTTACAAGAAAAGGAGAAAATCCTTTTTAATCTGCTTCATTATAAAATGAGGTGAAACAACCCATACAATTGAATAACTTAATCTCCTCATAGAAGATTGTAATCATCATTATCAAACATAGCTATCACTTCCACTGATCATCAAGGAATCTCATTTAATTTTATGAGTTAAGTACAGTTAGCACCAGAGGAGGATTAGTACATTCAAATTTTTTTTTAAAGTTTGAAAAATACAAGAAGAAAGCATACCTTACATTTTTTTTCTCATTGCATTACATTATTCACTAGAAAGCAAAAACTGCTGAAATGAGCTGACATGAAAATTACAGATGAGTTCAAAGATATTAATTATACTTATTGTGTTTTAGACTTAGGATTTGCATAAAAAACATAGAGACCATGAAATTAAATCATGCTTCATAAAATCAATACAAAAATGCTTTTAAATATTATATAGTTATATTAATTAAAATTAAGAAAAAGTCTTCTAAAATGCTTCATATATCATAGAAGTCAGTGAAAAGTAGTTTTTAAATACTGCGATTTTCCCCACTGCTCTGAGTTATGCATATATTTTACAGAAGTCATATTAAAAACTAAAGCAATTTTCTTACTAAATATATCCCCTGACAGGGTTGGGTCATATTTCTTATATTGTTTGTAGGAGAGGTCCTAGAAAAGTCAATTCTGTTGACTAAATGAAAGTTGTAGCAATGCAGTGTATTGACTGAGACACGGTGCTTTAGTGCTTGGCTGTTAAGCGAGAGGTCAGTGATTTACACTCACCAGGCATTCTGTGGAGAAAAGATGTGTTCACTTTAATAAAGATTAACAGCCTTCAAACCTTGTGGGGCAGATTTACTCTACCTTATATGGTCACTATGAGCAGCACTTTATTGACAGCAATGTTTAGCTTGGGGTATGCTATAATTACAGAACTCATTAGTGGTATCAAAATGAGCATTCAAAATGTGTTCTTATATATGGTATTTCTTCAGTACCATTGGAGAAAACCTGATGTAGCTCTGAGACTTCAAAACACAAAAGCTGAGCTCTCTTTCTAGCAATATTTTTATGGTGACTTGTTGGTTTGTATAGTGTTCTACAGAGGATTAGGAGAAATTATAGGAATGTAGTCAAACTGCAATTTTTTAAGAGGTACAGAGTTAATGGCCTCTAGTAAAGGCGTGTGTCAGTTTGTCGGAACGTGATGGCTTGCGTGTTGTGATACTGGAGGCTGTTTCATGGACTAGAGGTGAACAGATTTCAGCAGAGCTTCCAGACTAAGAAAAGACTATGAATAAAGACTAGGATACCCCCCTCTGAGGAGTTAGCCACTGAAAGCGCCACTGAGAGAGTAGCAGACCACTGTTAGCTAGAGCGCAAGCAGATGGCCCCTTAGTTTGGAGAGAATGCAAAATGAGACGGAGAAAGAGCTGCCTTCTCCAAGAAGAGGGGATCCTAGTGACGCGGATGGAGTAGAGCTTTTGAAACTTGCACTTACTGATGGGAACCAACTCAAACTGAGAAGAAACAACTGTGAACAACTATTAATAATTAGAACATGGAATATATGAAGTATGAATCTAAGAAAATTAGAGGTTCTAAAAATAAATTAAGATTAAAATGAATTACTGTACTGAAATGGACTTTTATTGGCCATTGTGGATTAGTCAGTCATATGCTTTACTATGCTAAGATTGAGACATTCAAGACGAATGGTATTACATTCAAAGAACATTTCAAGAGCTATTTTGGAGCACAAGGCTGACAGTGATAGGATGGCATCTGTATATATACAAGGAAATGAAGCCAATGCCATTATTATTAATGTTTAAGAACCAGTCACTAAAGCTAGTGATGGAAAATTGGAAAATTCTACCAACTTCTTCAACTTGAAGAAATATGCAATCAAGATACATCGATGCTTATTGGTAATGGGAATGCAAATATTGGAAACAAAAAGAAGGAAGAAAAGATAACCTTACTGGTAGAAAGGAAGCTAGAAAGCACATGAAACAATTTTGCAGAACTAATGTTTTCATTGTAATGACCCTTTCTCCCACCCCTCACCCCCAGTGATAAACAGACTCCATAAACATTGGCTTTGCTACATGGAACGGGAATTCAATTGACTACCTAGTGGGAAGAGGCAACAGAGAGACTCAGTATCATCAGCCAAAATAAGGCCAGGGACTGACTGTGGGGCATTAATATCTCATATGTAAATTTAGGTTGAAGTTGAAGAAAATTCAAGCAAATTCATAAGAGCCAAATCATGGCGTTGATTATACTCCCCCTGAATTTTGAGAAAAATCTCAAAAATAGAGATGATGCATTGAACACTGATGACATGTGACCTGGTGAGCTGTGGGTGACATCAAGAACTTCAGATATGAAAAAAGCAAAGGGTCATTAAAAAGACAGGAGAGGAAGAAAATATAAAAATGGGTACTGGAAGATATTCAGAAACTTGCCTTTGATTACTGGGGTAACTAAACCAAAGAAATATAATAAAGTGAAATTGCTGAACAGAAAATTTCCAAAAGCAACTCAAGAAGATAAACCATTATAATGATTGATATATGCAAAGCCCTAGAGATAGAAAATGAAAAAAAAAAAACTTTGTGAAAGAACTGAGGGAAAAAATCCAAGCCTCCAGTTGCAATATTGAAAGATTTTTCTGGACAAAATATGGAACAAGGCAGGAACATCCCAAGAGAATAAAAGGAATGCAGAGAGTTACTTTACCAAAAATTGCTGGTGGAGGTTCAATTATTAAATGAAGTAGCTTTGGAATTATGGTGCTGGTAAATAATATTGAAATTACCATGCACTGTCAGAAGAACAAACAATCTGTCTTGGGAAAAACACAGCTAGAGTGTTCTTTGGATGCAAGAAATGCAAGACTTCATCTTATGTACTTTAGACTTGTTATCAAGAGAGAACAGTCCTTGAAAAAAGACACCATGCTTGGTAAAGTAGAAGAGCAGAGCGGAAAAAAAGAATTTCAACCAAATGGGCTGACAATGGATGCAACAATGGGTTCAAACATATCAACTGTGAAGATGGTACAGGGCACATCGGTGTTTGATTCTCTTGTACATAGGATACCTATGGGTCTGATTCAACACAAGGACACTTAACTACATTATAGGATAAAATGTGGTGATGGTCAGAAGTAAGTAGTAATTTAGATGGCATGGTCAGGGAAAGCTAGTCTGATGAGAAGGTATTTTTATATGTATAAGAAAGAACTTTATAACAAGAAGTAATTTTATATTAAGAAGGCATCACTTTAGTCAGAAAATACATAGTGTCTGAGGAAGCCAAAGAACACTGTACCATGATTGGTGAGCTGTTTGTAGGTGGACAAATACGATCTTGCTACATCAATATGTTGTATTAATATATGTATTATTCCAGCAAACTTATGATGGTCATTTTGTTTTACTTGTTCATATTAGGGTTTATCTCAAAGGTGCTATGTCATTGAAGTTGTGATATATTTTTTTCTGTTTTGGGGTTTTTTTTTTGTAAATGAAACCCAGGATTCATGAACCTATAAGGGATAGCAAGTAGAACAAGGATTTTGAGGGTAGAGGGTACAGGGAAGGAGGCAGGTAAAATGGAGACAATGTCAAGGAACCCAGGAAGAAATTGTATGTTTGGAAACTGATTATGGAAGTGATGATATGATTCTACTTGATGTGATTGAATGATGCAATGACATGACATTTGTGTTAATGCTTGAATAATAATGAATTTAAAGAAAAACCCACAACAACAACAAAACATAGATCCAGGAATGGGTTTTGGGATTACACTCAATTCTAGATCCAATTTAAGAACAATTAGTTCTTACATCATGGCCCTGCTCAATATTTGCCCTGAGGAAGGGAACACAGAGGAGATGGGTGCTGTAACAAAATGTGGTGAAGAAATAGATGGTGTCTGGCTATCAGATAAAATAGCATCTGGGGTCTTCAAGGCTGGTCTCCAAACAACCAGCCATCTAAGTGAGATGTCAACCAAGTCCACATGGAAGATGCACACTATCATCAGCCACCGAAAGTTTGTGACACGTATATGTGAAGACAAAGGATGGATTAATATCAGAACCTGAAGTGTGAGAGTCTGGTTTGCTATGGATGACAATGGGAGCCCAAGATCCATTTGTAGAACTACATAGGAAATAAGCCTCTGGTGAACTTCTATCCATAATTGAGGGAAGGGAGCTAAGTGGTCACTAAACAGAGTGCATTAGAGAGTTGAATATAAAAGATCAAAGGCATAACTGACTTGAACAGTTAAAACTTCGTCAGAAGATCCCCCCAATGATGCATATTGCACCTGATCTAGTTTCCAAAATTTTCTGTATTTTTGGTTCATGATGTTTTGTTTAGTTTTTATTTGTACATATTAGGGTGTATTTCAGAGGAGTTAGGTCATTGTGGGCCACCTTCTTGAGGTTGTGTTATATGTTTTTTGTTTTTTGGTATATGAAACCCATGATTGATGAACCTGTTGAGACAGCAAGTACAATAAGGGTTTGGGAGGAGGGAGTAGAGTGGTGGTAGTGGCGTGAAGGGAAGATGAGGTCAAGTAGAAAAGGAATTTTTGGAAACTGATTGTGGTAGCAAATTGACAAGTCTGCTGGATGTGATTGAATGGTGGAATGATATGATACTTGTATTAATTTCCAATTATGAATAATTTTTTAAAATGTATCTCACTCGAGTCCAACTCATCCATGGATTCGCTGCCAGAGCCCTCTTCAGACTCATGTAGCTGCTGGCTGATGAGCGTAACAGTGAAGCAAGAAGCAGGGAATCACAAGCTGGCGAGGGCACAGTCCCACGGAGCCGCTGTTGAGGGGCACATGGCAAGACTTCCTCAGCTCCACGTTCAGCATCCTGCACGGGGATGCTGCTGCAGGCAGGCACAATCCAAGCAAGCAGGAAGGAGAAGGGCAAAGGAGAGAAAGGGTCCCGGTGTCTCTCTTATAAAAAGGCCATATCCTCAAGGAGGCAACGTCAGGCTGTGACCTAATTGATATGTTCGACTCCACCCTGAGAGTTTCAACCAAGCACAAGTTGAACATCAAATCTAACCAACACTGATATTTATATCTCTACAAGGATAGACCAATTAATACAACTATTATTCAAAGTTATAAACCAGCCACTAAAACCAATGAAGTAGAAATTTAAAATTTTTATTAATGTTTTCAGTCTGAAATGGACCAAATACACAATCACAGTGCATTTGTAATTACTAGTGATTGGAATCATTAGTTGGAAAAGAAGAGGAAGGATAGTACTTGGAATATATAGATTTGGTGATTGAAATGGCACTGAAATCAATGATGTCCTTATTGCAAATGATTTTTCAACAATGTAAAGGGTCACTATGCATGTAGACTTTGCCAAATGGAATGCACAGGAATAAAATTGACTATACTTTGGGGAAGAGATGATGAAGAAGCTCAATATCATCAGAAAAAAAAAACAAGGCCAGGCTGACTTCAGAACAAACCATCAATTGTTCATATACTCGTTCAGGTTGAAGCTAAAGAAAATTAAAACAAACCCACAGGAAGAATATAACCTTAAGTCTATCCCACCTGAATTTAGAGAGCATGTCAAGAACATATTTGAGGAGTTAAACTCCAGACTGAAAATTAGATGAGTTCCAGGATGACACCAATAACATCATACATGAAAAAATAGAAATCAAAGTCCTTAATAGAGTTATTATATGTTAATATATTAACATATTATACACATATGTAAATACACAAACTATTCTCCAAGGCTATTAGTGGAATATTTGACCAGAACCACTAAAGGCAAAGGAGACTGAGAATGGCTCACACTTCTGTGTACGTTCCCTTGTATTGTTTAACTATGTTACAAAGGGTGCTATTCTCATATTGTTTAAATAAAACAGAAAGACTAACAAGGATCCATGTGTACTCATAGTAATTTCAGTTTTGCATAGTTTTCAGTGGGGTGGATGGTGACGTTAGATTTCCAAACAGTCTCTTCTCTTTATAAGATAAGACACAGTCAGTACAAACTGAAGCTGAATCCAAATCTTGGCTGTGGGCATCCTGGGGATCAAGAAAGGGCAACATGCTATTTATGTGTTAAGAACGATTAGATTGGAAAGAAGAAACCTATTAGTGAGTCATGACTCTAGTACAACATGCATAATCATTGCCTGTATTTATGTCCTTGCATAACCTGTTACCTTACGTATAGGCAGGACATGTACTTTACTTCTGTCCAATAGCATATGTAAAATGTAATATAAAATACACAATTAATGTGTGTGATGTAATGTCATATATGTTTGAACTGCCCATCTTGCTAGAACTATTTGCATAAGTAAGTTGCTATATTTTGATTGGCTGTGTGGAGAAGGCCTTGTGGAAAGAAGCCATGCCCAGCTTCTAGCAGACAGGTGGGAAGACTTGAAGGTTTTCATTCTGACTTCCTGCAAGGAATGAATACTGCCCAAGCCGCATGAGGGCCAAAGCTGATCCTCTCCTGCTGAAGCCTCAAATGAGACTGCAGCCCTGCCTGACACCTGGTTTGCAACTGTGTGGAACGGAATTGCTCACACATGTTGACTCGGAATTCCAAGCAGCTAGAAGAGTGCTCAGAGGAGTATTTCATAGAGTAGCCTCCACCATGTCATGGATACTATATCTCTGCACTATAATTAAGCTGTTGATATGAGACACTGACAAAGCTCTGGCAAGTGAAAGCTGGTTTAATTACGTACAGACATTACACAGCATACACAGGATCAATTCAATGATAAGGAGTCCCTTGGGTGGGAAGCTGTCTTGAGATGGAAAACTCATCTAAGTGTGTCCTGCATTGCATCATGGGCAAAGGACTGTGATAAATGATCTCTGCGGGCTGGAAAGCCGTGCGGATGGCTAAGGTGGAAACTGATGTGTCCGCAGGATGGACTATCGGCAAAGAAAGAAGGGCCTTCTGCCACTTATCTTTAAGGGACAGTGTCACGTGGTTCATTACATTTGTGGAGTGACCGCCTGAGGAGGAAGATAATATGTTTCCAGCCCAGAATCGTATCTCTTTAGTCCTGTTAGTTATTGAGCTGTGAGATGTGTATGCCGGGGGTATTTTATTTTATTTTTTTACAGGAGAAAGGACAGAAAAGACCATGACTGCTAGACTTGGCTGATAGACTGTCTCCTCCTCCAGAGTGCCTGAATCAGCAGATTTAGTCAAACTTGGACTGGGCTTCTGACCCAAGGCAACTATGGTACAGTGAATGTGTGCTGAAGCTTTGTGTGGCCACAGAAAACATCCCACTCAGTTTAAAACAAGACAAAGAGGATCTATCCAGAAGATAAAAAGGAAAAACAAAGCAAAACCAAAAAAGTATATTTGAATGCAGAGAGACACCATTATGTGATTGAGAACTGATAATGCCAATTAAAGCGGTTCTAATAAAGACAGAGTCCAATGAGCAAATACATTATAACACAGTTTTCTCATTAGTTTGTCTTTGGATAAGGTCACACGGAGGATGAGTTAGGGGCATGGAATGGACTTCTACTGGATAATTGAGTGCAGCAGTTTTAAATCATTGCCTGTAGGGACTAAGAACAGATATTTTCACTCATAGTCACATGTCCCTCAGAAGGGACCATAGAAGCATCACTGGTTGATGTTTAAAGAGTTTTAATCTGACATAGTGGGAATTTTCAATAGCCATTTGCTCCATTTCCTCATTTCCCAGAAATAGCTTGTAAAACAAGACCCCTTTCAGTTGTCTGAGAAACGTTAGAGGAAAATTAAAGATAAGACCTTTTCTTTACTAAATATTTATCATAAATATTTCTTAGGACAACTATAATGAAGTGGACTAATGATTGTACCCTTACTGTTTACTGATCACTACTTGGGGTAACTTGGCTAATTTTCTTAATCAACACTCTTCATTGTAAATATTGTCTGTGAGTTCTGTGTGGCCATTGCAATGAATTATCATATCCAGTATAGCTCTATGTAGAGTAGCATGGGACGAACAATTGGCATCAGAATAAATAAACAAAGGAGGATGGAACATGGAAGCATGCTTGACAGGGAACTCATATACTCACCATTTTTTGCAGTATTCTCAATGTGTTATGATCATAACTTGTGGTAATCTGTTAACTTCCCTGATTAAAAAAATCAAAACCAAAAACCTCTTTGCCATAGAGTCCATGCTGACTCAGAGTGAGCTTCAGTGGGTTTCCAAGACTGTAACCATTTACAGGAGTAGAAAACCCAGCCTTTCTCCCACAGAGGGGCCGTGTTTTCGAACTGTTGATGATGAGGATTGCCTGGGCGTGCATGCACTATCCACCAGAACGCCTTAACATCCCTGTAATACCACTATCACCCTGAATATTGTGTACGAGTTCATGTAGCTATGGCGACGAGTTATAAAAGCCAACCAGAGATGGAGAGTCCCATGGGCGGAACAGTTGATGGCAGAATAGGGTGAACGAAGGGCAGAGGACGGAGCATGTTTAGCATCTATCTTGTGGCAATCCATCTTGGGCTGGTGTGGAGTTGACTTCTCCTTCTCCTTGGGTAGGCAGAGGAAGTCAGATGTTTGTTTATACCAAGACAAAACAAAAAACATGGGTCTGTGCCTTAGAGTATTTCTTCCACATCCTGCCTTGACCACTCTCTTCATTATTAAGTAGAGACTTTGATGTCTTCTACTTTACATTCACATGTTAAATGATCATTTATCTACTATAGACTTTTAAAGGAAGCACTGCCCCAAATAAGGAGCCCTGTTGGTGTTATGTGTTGTGTTGGGCTGCTAACCACAAGTTATCAATTTGCACTGACCAGCAACTAAGCAGAAGAAAATGGAAAATTTCTTCTCCCACAATGATTTATCACCATGGACACCTTCTGGTACAATTCTACTCTAACCTATACCATCACCATTAGCTAGAATGGAGTTGATGGTAGTGAATGTTGAGCCTCAAATTAATTTAAGATTGAATTGTGTATACATCTGCATGTACATACATATATAAAAGTGTATTATCCACTTACATGTACTCATGCTGTCAACAGATTTACATGTTTGAGGTGTTAGAAGCTGTAGTGTTAGAAGTGTTTGGACCTATTAAACCTAAGTTCAAAGTTCCCACACTTTATTCCCAGGTGGAAATTCTAAGCTAGAGCATTTTTGTTTCTTAAAAATTGATTTTATCATGGATACAAAATTAATTTAGTTGTTAAGCTACTCCTATGCACCAAAATTATTTGGGGGGGAAATAATGATTTCCCTGGTTATTTCATTATGACCTAGTGAATATGGCTCTGATCTAAAGTCCTTAAACTTATTTAGTTAATGTTGAAAATATGTTACAACTCAAGGAGGGATACCTACACACTGTATGATATTTATAAATTTATGCTAAATTCAGTGGACAGTATGACAAATAAATGCCATTGAGGTCAAGTGTTATTTGAATAAATTAATACATTACTGGTAGCTTTTGTCCTAGCTATTTTCTGAAACTGTGCCATTGAGTAATCATTTTCTTTAAGTAAATTATCTAAAGTACAGATTTTAATTGTGCTTTTCCATGAAGGTATATGTTGAGCAAAACTGTTCATTGCTATGCTACAATCAATTCAGATGCCTCCCAAATTAAGAGGTTTCCCATCTTAGTCATACTGTGATCATTAAAGATCCCTATCTGTACAGTAATGAACTCTGGTACATTGACCTTGCTACTTGACTTTGGGAGGGCACAGTAAGTAAGTATGTAATACCTGGTGTGAAATACATTTTGGGTTTATAACATCCTCTCTCATGGAAATTTGAAGTGGGAAATAGATGGATTACTAGTAAGAGGGGAAAAAGAAACTGAAAAGTGTCATAAGACAGAGGCAGAGATTAGAACGATTATCCAAAAGTCAAAGTCCTGTGAAGACAGACACATGGAGTAAGAAAAGTG
>NW_022111373.1:42368098-42374653 GCF_000313985.2 Echinops telfairi | reverse complement strand
TACACCCTCCTCGCCATTGATTTTAGCTCACTTGTTCCCTTGTCTCTAGTTCCTTTTCCCTGCCTCCCCCTCTCCCATGTCTCCCTGGAACCATCAGTCCCGTTGTTCTCTCCTCCAGATTTTTATCCCGCCTATCTTTTCTATATAGACATGCAGAAACAATAACATGCACAAAAACAAGCATTAATATTTGTTTGATACTTCCTGCATCATTCAATATTTTGCCCAGAGAATCTTTCAAGGCTTGATTTTCTTTTCTTTAGTTCGTTTAGTTTAAGGCATACAGAGAGTGCTCTTCCTTTTAAGTTTCCTAGCTCCAATTCTTGGGAGATTTCATTATGATATGTTCTTGTCGTGGGCTGCCCTTTGAAATGTACTGTTCAGCTCTTTGACTTCATCATTTCTTCTATTTGTCTTAGTTTTGCTATGATTCACATCTAGTGTAAGAGTCTCTTCTGACATCCGCTTTAATCCTTCTTTCTTATCTTTTCAGAACCTTTTCATTCTTCATGTATGACATTCTTGATGTCACACAACACCTCCTTGGTCTTCTGTTATTTGAGTCCAATTCATCAAGCTATTCTTGAGATAGTATCAAAATGTAGGTACAATAGGCTCAAGGTTGTATTTTAGCTCTCGTGGACTTTTTTTTTTTACTTTCTTCGGCTTCGATCTGAACCTAAATGTAAGCAGTCAGTGTTCTGTTCCAAAGTTGGCTCCTGTCCTGCTTTTAGCTTTTGACATTGAGCTTCCCTATCATCTCTTCCCACAGCTGTAGTCAGTTTGATTTCTTTATATTCTATTTGGAGAAATCCACATGTACAGTTGCCATTTTTGTTTGTCAAAAGGTATTTATAATAAAGAGGTCATTGGTTTTGCAAAATTCTATCATGCGCTCTCCCTTACACTTTGTTTCCAACCTCTGCATTCCACTCACCAATAATTATCAGTGTATATGTATTGCATGTATGATTAATTTTAGAAGGTTTTAATTTCTGCATCACTAGTTTTAGTGGTTTGTGTATAAATTTGAATAATCATTAAATTGACTAGATTTACTTTTATGCAGCTAGCTATTATCTTATTACAGACAAGATTACATTTCAAAATAGATCTTGCAATGTCCTTTTGAATGATGAATGTGACACTCTTCCTCTTGAATTTGTCATTTCTGGAATAATCAACCATATTACTGTCTGATTCAAAATGGCCAATACCACTTCAGCTCACTAATGCCTAGGATATCCATCTCATTTTTGATGACTTCCAATTTTCCTAGATTCATACTTCATACATCTCATGTTCCATATATTAATAGATGTTTGCAGCTATTTCTTGTCATTTTGAGGCATATCCCATCATCAAATGAAGCCATTACTCCTGAACTTTACTCAATGTGAGTTATTATTATGGCTGACTCAATTTTGAGAATGTAACTCTTCCTCAGTCATATTTTGAGTGCCTTTTGACTTGAGGGGATCGTCTTCTGGCACTGTAACTGACAATGCTCATCTGTTAGTCATAAGGTTTTCAAAGGTGAATTCCTCAGAACTGGACAGGCCATTCCTTCTTTGTAGTCTGTTCTTAGTCTGTAAGCGCTGCTGAAACCCTTTCACTTAGGGTGACCCTGCTGGTAGTTGCAATACCAGTGACAAAACTTCCAGCATCACAGCAACACACAAGCCCACACAGTGCAAGAAACTGATAAATCAATGATGGGATGAGCTCATCAGCATCAGGAAGTTGTGTGCAGTCATCTCTGTAATGCAAAGCCTCTCTGCTGAATCTCCACTCTGTCTAATTGTCAACCATTTATTTTATAATGCTAATGGTCAACTTAAACTTAACATGTGAACCCATGTTCTCTTTTTCATTTAGTTTTTGATTCATCTTTTCAGTTCTTGAGCCTTACCCCCTTATAAGCATTCTTTATTTTCTGTTCATTTGTCTTTTTAAGCTAGAATTTATTATTGAAATCTTACCTGTTCTATCTTAAAACCCTATTGACTCTATCCTCAAAATTGATCATCCACCACTATTAACCCTCATTAACAGGACACTGCTATGACTACTTAACTACATGTCTTGCTCTTATCTTTTGCTGCCTATAGTATGTTCTTTACTAAGAAGCCTGTCAGCTTTAGAAAGCAAAAGTTAGATGACATAATTTTCCTGCTCTAAAATCACTGTATTCTGCTCTCTCTTAGAGTGAGACATAAAGCTCTTACAGTGAATAACAAGCTCTAGATGATTTGGTCTTCTCTTTGCTTCTCCAGAGGGAGCCAGACAGTGTAGTGGTTATTTCTCTGACCTCTCTTCTCTCCTGCCTTTACACACATACCTGTAGTTATGTGTCTCTTGGTTTTTGTGGTCATCATCAGTGTCAGCATGCCCCTCCCTCAGTGCCTTCCCATTTTTACCAGGACCATTCTCTCTTGCTCCCATCTTCGATATCTATGACATTTACTTTCTCTTTTCCTCTCGTTTTCATCTTATCAGGAAGAAGGGATCCATTTCACCATATTTACAAGAGCTATTCCAGCACCAATCTCTATCTTTTCTTACTTTAGTTTTCTCATCCCTGTCTCATCTATTTTAGTAATTTGTTGGTACCTATCTTCTAGATGATGAGCTCCACAGGAGCAAGGATGTTGTTTTGTTCATGGATACATACCTAGTTCCTGTCACATACTAGATGCTCAATGAATATTTTTGAAATAAACATTGCACAAATCTGTACATAGATATTTATGCCTTAAGGATTTAAATTCTCATAAACATAATTGAATATATGAATATTGTATGAATAATGTATGAATAATGCCTAAGAATTTCTTCCCTCTAGAAAGTGTCTATAAGCTATCGACTGACCGTGTTATTAATTACTATTGGCACTATTTTTACTTACTATTAATATCGTATACACTGTTCAAAAGGTGGTCTCTTATTTATGCATCAGTGCCATTGAGTCAGTCTGACTCACACTGAACCTATGAATAGTAAAATAACACAGTCCTCGGTTCAGCCTCATCCAAACAAGGCTTGGTTTATTTGAATGCAGCCATTGTGTCCATCTATCTCATTATATCTCTTCCTCTTTTATACTCACCCAAGCATGATCTTTCCCAGGATCTAGCCCCACTAAATAATATGTTTAAAGCAATGAGACAAAATCTCACCATCCTTCCTTATAGAGAGCGTTCTGGCTGTTCTTCGTCCAGGAAACATGTGTTCATTCTTCTGGTTTGTCATTGTTGTTTGCAACCCATAGCCACACTGCGCACAACAGAATAAAACATTTCCAGGTCCTACAACATTCTTACAACTGCTTGTATGCTCAAGCCTATTGTTGAAAGCCACCACGTCAATCCATCTCCTAGTTTTTGCTGCCCCTCTCCTCTCATCTGGTATATTCAATATTTTCCCAAGACCTTAATAATCCTAAATGAATACACTCTTCTTTGGCTTGCCCTGTTCATTGTCTTACCTCCCCAATCACAAGATGAATGCATATGCTCTTGACTGTTTCAGGTACACCTTAGTTCTCAAAATGACATCTTCACTTTTTAACAATTTAAAAGGGTCTATTTGCACAATGGAATACACTCTTTGATTTTTCTGAAGGCTGCTTTCATGTCAATTGATTGCCACTCTAAATAAATTCAAATCTTTGCCAATATCATTTTCCCACTTAGCATATTATTTATTTATCAGGTTTTGAAAATTTATATGTTCTTTAAATTGAGGCATAATCCAAAGATTTGAGTCTTGATCTTCAACATTAACAGTGCTTCACGATCTCTTCACTTGCAGCAGGCAATTCATGCCATCTGTTTATTGCAGGTTGTTAATGAGCCTTCCTCTGATACTGGTGCTGCATCCTTCACCTGGTTCAGCTTCTCAGGCTGTTTTTTCAATATACATATCGAATGTGGTGGTGAAAGGACACAACCTTGACACACAGCTTTTCTGATTTTAAACCATCCGGTACCTTCTTGCTTAGTTCAAAAGTTTGCCTCTACTCTGTACAGGTTCCACATGAGCACAATTAAGTGTTCTGGATTTTCCATTCTTTGCAAAGTTACCCATGATGTATTATAACTCACACAGTTAAATGCTATGTCAGTATGACTTATCTAGAGAAGCAAAATCATTGACATTTATATGTGTGTATACATATATATACACCCATACACACATATACACATCATGCGGTTTTGCATACTCAATAAAATACAAGTAAACATCTTTCCCGTGTTCTCTGCTTTCATACAAGGACCAGCCTATTTCAGGAGTGACCGCCCAGGTCCATGTCCTCGTCTGACTCGGACTTGAATTTCTGGAAGTTCCAAGTTCTGAGTTTCTGGAAGCTCCATGTGCTGAACCAGGTGAAGGATGCAACGTCAATATTGGAGGAAGGCTGAGTTAGTTAATTGTGCCAGCCTTGCCGATAATCACATGTGGGGCTGGTTGAAAGGCGAAGGGATAAATGGGTGGTGAAGCCTCGCCTTTCTAGTTCTCGGGTCTCTTGTTTTGTGATGGTTGCATCGGGTGCAGCTGCCTTAGCAGTTCCCTGCTTCAGCTTGCAAGATTGACTTCCTACAAGACATCCCTAAGGAGAAGCTACATGGACCTATCCCGATGCAGCCCTGGGTGCTGGAGCAGTCGTGTGGAGACCCCTGCTAGTGCTGAGATGCTTATTCGTTCACTGACTCAGCTTTCCTCCTGCAGTCGGCATCATTGCCTCTGTTTTGTGAGGTGGAGGACTTTGTGGACTGGTGTTGGGTATGGGTTAATGTTGGACTTGTGGGCTTGGGCAGCACTGGGTTGGGGTGTTTTCGTGATGCACATTTTCTTTGCATAAAACTCTCTCTTATCTGAGTTGCTGTGCATTTGTTTCTCCAAAGTACCTAGACTAATACAAAGGCTCATACATACTAATACAACCTGCAATAAACAGATGGCACGACTTGCCTGCTGAAAGTGAGCTTTTTAGTCATCGCATTCCACAGATGTAGTCCATTTGGTTCTATGTATTCCATATAGTCACATCCGTGTCCACGGTTCTTGTTTTTGTTGTCGAACAGTGGTATTTTCAAAGAGTATGTCATCAATGATGAAAGTGTCCACCAGGTCATCTTTGGAGTTGTTTCCATCTCCAAGGCCATATTTTCCAGCATCTCAGCCTTCTTTTTTGTTTCCAACTTTTGTATTCTATCCGCCAGTAATATCAATGCGTTTTTAAACATCAACTTCAGACTGTAGAAGCTGGAAATAATCTTCAATTTCTTCATCTGTGTACTTAGTCGTTGGTGCGTAAATTTGAATAACAGTAGTATTAATTGTATCTCCTTGTTGATGTATGAATATTATTCCAACACTGAGCACATTGTCCCTCAGGAGAGTGCTTATAAAGTTCTCTTTGATTGTGACTGTGACTCCATCCCTCTTCAATTTGTCTTTCTTAATAGAATAACTCTGACTGAAAATGAAAATATCAGTATAGTTTTACCTCACTAACACCCAGGATACTGATACTTATGCCTTCCATTTCACTTTTGGAGATTTCCAGTATTCCTAGATTCATACTTCATACTTTCCATATTCTAATTAATGATATTTATTGTTGTCTGTTCTCATTCCGAGTCATGGCACATCAGCATATTAAGGTCCTGAAAGCTTTGCTGCCTGTAAAGAGTCAGTAAAGTGGACTCTACTTTGAAAGCATACTCTTCCTCATTTGTACTTTTGAGTTACATGCAATCTGAGAAATTCATCATTAAGCACTATATCAAACAATATTTCATTATTGCCAAAAGGCTTTTATTATTCCAAGCATCTTAATAATAAAATTGCTTTCTTTTTCATTGGAAAATTTTAAAACAGAAGCTTTGTGCTTTTGTGAAATAAAGCACGATAAATTGATGAGATTTTTTTAATGTGCTAAAAGAGAAGAACCATTTATTTAGACCAAAATAAAATGCACAAAATATTCCTTACTTTCAGTTTCTTCCTAACCCTTACCTTGTCTTTGAGAGTAAAACATATTATAAAAATGGTTTTTGAGGAGACATTTAGTAATAAGAATAAAATTAAAAAAATATTTTTTTAGGTAATATCAAATACTACAGCTTCAGCATAGTATGTGAATGTACTGAAAATATCCATTTTCCTTTGTGTTAGGCTGACTTCTCTAGAGAAGCAAAACCAGTGACACTTGTATATGTCCACGGAGAAAGAAATGTATAGCAAGAAAATTGGCTCACATTTTCTAGAAGCTGGTAAGTTTTGTCAAGTTCACAGGTCAGATGTTAAGCTGAAGGCTTTCGCTGACTCATGGAAATCTTGGTGCTGATGAATCAGGAAGAGAAAAGACAAACTTGGAAACAGAAAGGCCATGGGCAGGTGGACACAGATGTGGATAAAACCAAGGTCGCCAGGTTGAGATAACAGCTACAGAGTCGAATGAATTCAAGGTCACCAGGCAACAAGGCAGTTCATTGTCTCAAGTCCAAAGAAGTGGAGTTCCATGAGATAGATGCAGGTTACAGACCC
>NW_022111373.1:42360163-42367609 GCF_000313985.2 Echinops telfairi | reverse complement strand
ATTTTTAATGATGATGAGAACTATGCCTCTCATATTAAATACCTGTAGTGTCATCTATGGCAGATAGATTTCAGTAGAGTCTCCAGACATAGACACAGGCCATCTGAAAATTAGTCTATGGAAACACCGATGCTTCTGGTGGAGGAATCCCCTAGATTAGAAGGTATTCAAATTCTTAGTGGCCACAATGATGTACTCCAGCACACCAACAATTAGAAAGATGGCAGAGGACTGAACTGTGTTCCCTTCTCTATGGGGTGTCCATGAGTCAGAGTTTGTTTCATAGCAACAAACAAAAACATTAACACATGGAGGGAAAGAGTGAAGGAGAAAGCTGTCTACGTCTTTTGTAATCCATGGACATATAGTATCCACATACCTTTTCAGTCTCTCAAGTTCATTGGGAAGTTTCTGTGCCACTGATAGTAGGTATTACCTGCAAGTGGAGAACCTAATTGAAACAGAAGAAACAGGCATATGCCAAAATTAGTGTTGCTACAGGTATTTTGTGGGAAACTGATATTTTTTACTTTTGTACCACAAGGTAAACCCTGTAAGTATATTCTGTGGGAAAGTGGATGGCCTTCAAAAAATTCATGGAAAAAAAATCCATGATCTATTAGTTCAAATATTTCAGTAACTCTTTGAAATTTCTTGAATTTGGGGGTGCCAGTGTATTTGGAAATTGTTTCTTGCAAGGACTGCATGTTGCAGTGAATACTGTATTTCTAGGTGCCAACCATTGTTCTCACCTATCAAGGGATGTCTAAGGCATTGCAAAGTTCAGAATGACATGTACATGCCACATAATCCTGTCTCTCTGAGCATGCCAGGAGGCACATATGTCATACATAGTACATACCAAAGTCCATATCTCAAAACGAAATTTCAGAAATGCTCCCTGATTCACCAAGCCTTACATTAATGAAAATGTAATATTTTTAAAATATCAAAACAGGAAGTAAATGGTTCGTGAAGGAATAATGAGATGAAGATCCATTGATACTGATAATCAAATAAAGCTTCTTCTTGTGACTAGTACAAATGTCCCTCCGTGTCTTCAAGTTTGCTTTATGCCACTTCGATTTTAGGAAAGACCCACATTTGAGCCTGTTTTCACTAATTTAATGTAATCTGTAGAGGATTTCATTTTTACCAAAAAAAAAAAAAAAAGTGAAAAGCAAAATTAATTCAATGTGTGCGTGTTCACGCATGCGCGCGCATACACAGTAACTCCTTAGCAGCAAAGCCCGTATACCTTCCTGAAGCTCTTTCTCTTGAAACTGTTCTCAGTGGGTGAGCATTAAAAGCTGCTATCATTTTGAACTGTGTCTATGACCCCTATGTGCTGTGGATACTATATGTAATGTGATTGTAAGTGTAATTTATTATTCGGTAGGATTTGAGAGAGGGTTTATGTCTTGGTATGCCCAATGAATTTTTTTCCCGATAATCCAAACCCTTGTCCAGGAAGTGATTCCAACTCACGGTGACCCTGTGAGTAGTACGACCCCACAGCATCTTCGAGACTAAATCTATGTGGACAGAAGCGCTCATCTTTCTGCAACAGAGCAGCTGGAGGGTTTCCACGGCCCACTTAGTGGTCAGCAGTTCAATATTTATACCACCACACCACTAGGACTCGTTTTCCCCGTGTAAATTAATGGTAATTATTCCTTTACTTACACCATTTTGGTTTCTGTGACATTCCCTAAGAATGCTCCACTTTTGGATCGTAGGGGACATCCCTATTGCCTTTATGAAAACACAGTATTTTCCAGAGTGGTATTTAAAGAAGGATTTCTGCTGTTACATTTCATGCAATTGTTGAAAGCTGTTCATGGTCAAATAAGATTTCTTGCACAGCTCCTGAGTGTAAGAGACTGTGAGAGGTGCTTCACATATCATTTTATGCTTACAAAGGTTTTCAAAGCCTGTTTTGGGGCTATAAATCAGGTATCAAACAGTAAGATGCCAGGAAATGTGAAGTGAAAATAGGTTTTAAAACCAGAGTCATCTGACTTTCAAGTTCATACTGCTACTTATTACATCCCTTTAATGCAAATAATGAAGCATGTTATGGAACACCATGCTTGGGTCGACAAATACGATCTAGTAATCAGTTCTAAAGATAATTTTTCTATTACTGCCCAAGTAATATTTGAAACAGTGTTTACATTTAAACTTTCTGCAGCTAATTTAAATATACTTTATGTTTGTCATTTTCAAGGTATCAAAAACAGTTCCATTTTTGTTGTTGTTATTGTTGTTTGTTTGTTTTCAGCTGTAATTTAAATGGAAAGTTCCCAAAAAAGTAGTGCTGACTAAAAAGATTGTCATCTTAAGATGAATGTCGTTCAGGATTCACATGTACATACCAAGTTTTTACAAGGTGCTTTTCCCCTTTCACCTAACTAGCATTGATCTTACCACTAGTTTACAAAATCAGAGACATCGTTGAAGAAGATACATCACTGTTAGGAAGAGTTGTCTTCATTTTTCCATGAGAACGCGTTTGATGTTGTTCCACTCATTGCCATCCCATAGAGGCACTTCCAATTCCTAGTGATCCTGGAGGGAAGGGTAGAAGTGCCCCCTATGGGAGGAGAAACATCCATCTTTCCCCTACAGAGCTGCTGGTGTTGCAAATAATCTGAAATATAATCCAGGGCACTTTGGATCCCATTAGGTCATGGAATTAACACCAAAAGGCAATTCCAGTATTGCATTCTGTGTACCCTGCACTTCTCAAGAATACACCTTTTAAATAAGGCAGCGAAGCACACAATAGTTCCTCTCCCCATTAGTACAGACAGCATAGAAACCTAGGTTCCTAAGTGGCACAGATGGTTTGCTTCCTCTTTGTTGTTAATTGAAAGGTTCATAGTTCAAATCTGTCCAATGGTGCCAGGAAAGAAAGGCCTGGGGATGCAACTCGGCGAAATTGTTGCCAAAGGACCCACAGAGCAAAGTTCAACTCTGACGCCCAGAGGGCGGCCAAGGGCCTGACATGACTCCATTGTGGTGGATTTTTTGTTTTCCCAAGAGCCTAGGGTCAAATTTAATATGCATTTTTTTGTAACTAACCCATAATCCTGATTAAGCTTAATATGTTCTCATCTTTACAGATTTCTTCTTTCTCTTCTGATGACTGTATTTATTGTTCTGTGTGTATATGTACCTTTTGTAATACATTTTTGTGTTTAAAATTTTAAATTTCTTCAATTCTTTTCAGAATGAACATAAATTATTTTTCCATTGAATATTATACCTCTACTTCTGTCAACTAAAAATAAGTGATAATTTAGTTGTGGAATCTAGGAAGCCACGGAAAATTATGCCTAAAGGAATACTTTATTGAGTATATCAGTGGCATTTATCATTGTCTTACTAGATTTCTTATGAAACAATAAGACCTTACAAGAAAGATATCTGAGAAGAGTTGCACTTGTAAACTTTCTTTGAAATATTGTCTTACTAGCTGCTGGAAAATTATGCAAAGGCAAACCACAAGATGTGTCTATGTTTAAAACTTGATCTTCACAACTCAGAGGAAACAGTGGCTTTTGGCTTGGTTATTCAGTAAGCACAGCAGTGGTTATTGCACAGCACCAAACATTCTGTGGTGGGATTTGCTGTAATAACTCAAGTCAATCGGTTTGCACCACAGAAATGACCTTTGAAAGGGAAGCCATTCCGTTCTGAGAAAATTGATCATCAGCAGGCTTGAGGGTAAAATATAAAAATTTAAAACCCTATAATTAGGCAGCTTACTTAAAAACACAGGATGAGGGGCACAGATGGTTTATATTAACAAAGATAAACAAAAGAATAAAAACAGGCATATAAAGTCAGCAAGGACAATAGATGAGCATAGATTGGTTCCTCCAAATATCTTAGCTGATCAATATTTATTAAGAAATCAAGATGCTAGACAATATAAATGTCTTCTTTAAATGAATGTGCCATCTAAGAAATGTTAGAACTTATATCACTTAAATAAACATATGTGGTTAATGAAGCTGTTTGTACAGGAATGTTAAATAAATGTTGGAGAAGATAGAATGGTGTCATAAATGCTAGATGGAAATAGAGATACTCCTGTGCTTTTGTTCCACAAGCTCTACCTTTTTCATTCTTTTTCTCTGCTAAAATGACATAAAACTACAATATTAAAAGGTGACATTTGACTGTAAGAGCACATTCCAACTGTCACACTGACAGTCAGGTAACACTTATAGCACATCTAGTGCATCTGCCTGTACTTAAAAGGTAAGCATAGAGTTAGAAAAGCTGCTTTGGGTGGGTAGTGGGTTATTCATAAGAATAAGAATAGTTTTTCTCATGAGTGAACTGGTTTGACATGAGGTATATTATTGAGGGGGGAAAGAAAAAGGAAATCTTTTTTTTTAATTCCATAAACTACTCTTCATTCCCTGTTCTACATTTTCTTCTTGAGCTTTGTTCTCCTTTCTCTTTTTGAAAATAGTCTTTCTTTTCTCAGACACTGAAATTAAAGTCATTAGACAGGAGGAACTATTAGTTTTATTGCATATGGGACAGTATTTTGCTGCGTTTTTTAAAAATTTGCTTCAATTCTTGCTCATACATTTTCAAACTTATGGAAAGAGAAATTTAACTAATCTTGCTTCTCTGAAGCCTTGGATTCCTTATTTTTTTCCTAATTTGAGAGCCTACATAAGGAAATAGAATAAGGAAATTCCTCAAATGCCAACTAACTCTAAACTTTGCTTTTATGATTGTCCTCGGTGTTTGCTTAGTGTCCTTCAGAAATATTTCCTGTGGTAGCATGGGAGGCTGTCAACAGGAAACTAATCTATTTGATCTCTTAAATAAAAGTGAATAGTTTCAAGAATACCTGCTTACATGGAACCATATTCTATATCAAATTGCCTTTGTTACTTGATTTTATAAATTGAAAAACTGAGTGGCATAGAGAGTTTAGTGACTTTCCAGCTCAGCACAGCAAGTCATTATCCAGGTAATTCAATCTTCTGGAAGGCCTAACAACCGGGTCATTGTACATGTGTATTATTTTGACCAGACCTCTTATGTGCTGCATTCTCTTTTCTGTGGTTGCTTGTGGTTTTCAGCTAGCTGCACTTCAAAGCCCCAGCTCTCAGAATCAGTAACTCTTGGAGTGGCACCACTAGCAGCATTTGGCTCATCATTGACCCAGAGACCTTGGCTCTGTACAGCAGCCTGTCTATACAAATACCCCTGTGATTGACTCACAAAAGACACTGACTCCATGAGGGACAATAATTCATCTCACTCAATGACTTGTTTGAGCATGGGGTAATAATGTGTGCACAGAAATCCACATCAAATATATATATTTTTTGCACTTACCAAAGTAAAATTTTTCCTTTGCAAGATTTCCCTCTATGTCTTTGTCTCTGCCTTTTCAACTCTTTCTCTCTGCTACATTAGCACTGAACAAGCTGTAAGTGGGATAATGTGGCTCACTGGAAGAATAAGATGTTCATCAGGGACAAGGTGTGTGAACAGGGCAATTCATTTCACAGTTGAACTTCTAATGACTTGTTCAGTCTTCCAGGTGGTCGGCCCAGTCATTGGTACTCTAGACAGTGATGTGTGTACTCTGCCAGATACTAGTATCTTTGTCATATCTACTGTTGCATTGAATGCCAGCCTGACAGGGTGGTGTTGGCAGAATTTTTCTAACCTCAGGCACAAAGCATGGCAAATCAGTTATATGATAAATGGATTAGAGTTACTGCTTATCTCTCCTTGGAGAAAAATGCTTTTATTCCTTTCTTTGTCCTCAGACAAATGAGGGCGAAATAAGGCAGTCATGAAGTGGAAAAAGAGATGAATCAAAGTTTCCAAATGTTGGCATCGATCCGGAAAGCATGGACATATGTTTTCCACTGGAAAGGGTGGAAAGGAGCTGTCATGGAATAATTAGAGGCTGATGCACTAACTGTGTATACCTTTCAAGCAAATACCACCAGTAGATCATGACCTCTTGTGTGCTGCCGCAGCAGGGCTTCTTCCATCAGGTGCCAAGGGAGAAGTTCTCCGCAGATATTCCCTAGTGTAGACTCCTTCTTCCCGTCTATTTTCTCTTTTCACCTACTTCCCTTTTTAGCTCACATACCTATTGATTTCTTCCCAGTGAACCTTTTTTGTCACTATTCTGTCTCCCATAACTGTTTCCTAGATCCCTTGACTCTGACTTAGCTTCCCCCTAAGCCACCCATCTTTCTCTTCCATCCATCCGAATGCTGACAAGAAGATCACCTGTTTTCCCAGATCTTTTGTTAAAACTCACTTCTGGGAAATTATTTTATTACATTACATATCAGTGTATATCTAAAGATGAACAGCAAGATATTCAAAAGAAGTTAAATAAGTTCTCCTCTCAAATTTGAATCATTATGTATATGTGAACCACATGCTATGATCAATTTTCTTATTTAATAAAGGAAGGGCTCACAAACTTTAAAAAAATTGCCTCATCATCAATAAAATGATACATAGAAAATAAATAAATACATTACTAAAAATCAATAATGAAAACAATTTTTGTCGTACTTATAAAATTACCATTAGACATATTAATTTTATGCTAGAAAGAACTGGTGTGTGTAGCACTAACTATCGGAACAGTTAATATGTATCTTGTCAACAAGTAGATATTTAAAAGTTCAGTGAAAATATATACATGTGTACAGTATGTTAAATGTCACATATTTTATAAGATTTTTGGTTTTTACTTATATAAGTTGATTTTTTTATCCTCTGGTTACTCTACAAAGCATACTGTTTTCCTCATCCATTTTACTCACTTTTTTTCTTGCTTGTTATCTTTATTTCTACATTTTTAATAAAATTGCACAACTTGAGAGTTTTTTAAGATTTTAAATTTGCATTGATTCTTCAGTCAAGGATAACCTGAATACATACCGTGGATTTATTGACCCATTGTTTTCCTTTCATTTGCTCATGAGATACAAATGGAGCTATAAAGAACCTTTGAGATGCTTCTATTTGTAGCTATTTGCATAGGGTACTTCCTAGCACCCTATTTAGTCTTGGGTCCCAGATAAACAGAACCAAGGAGCCTCTCCTGAAGGCCAGAGAAGCAACTGTGGTGGTGAAACAGGAGGAGAGGTAGAGGCTGTGTTCCAGCCTGGTTCTCACATTCAAAATTTTTATTTTTTTAAATGAAATCTAAAATTATATATTTAGCTTCTTAGAAACAAGTACATATAGACAGAGAAGAGATAAAATTGGGGCATGGGCAGAGAGGAGAAAGAAATAGAAAAGTCAAGAGCATTTTTAAAATTCTTGGGTTGATCGCTGTTTTTATTGATAAACATGATATGCTTAATACTAATAAGTTGATTGATTCATAATTTATATCCTAGATAAAAATTGAAAATACAAAACATATAC
>NW_022111373.1:42341019-42359472 GCF_000313985.2 Echinops telfairi | reverse complement strand
GGCAGTGTAAGATAAGATATAATAATAATTTACAAATTATTAAGGCTTAATGAGGGAGTGGGGAGTGGGGAGGGAGTGGTAGGGGAAAAGGAAAATGAGGAGCTAATTCCAGGAATCCAAGAGGAAAGTGAATTTTGAGAATGATGAGGGCAACAAATGTATAAGTGTACTTTACACAATTGATGTATGTATGGATTGTGATTAATTGTATGAGCCCCAGTAAAATGATTTAAAAAAAGAGGAAGATCATTGTATTCATTATCAAAAAGAAATTTCAAAAAAAAGAAAACAAGAAATGTCAAGATCTATACTGAATTATAATGTTTTCTGTCATCGGACAGTTATCCACATTCAAGGCAATCTAGTAAACAATTTTAACAATTTTTGTACCAACAATTGTAACAATTACTGCATCAACCACTAAAGCTATTAAGTCAGAAATTGAAGAATTTTATCAACATCTTCTGTCTGAAATTGATCAAACATGCAATCAAGATGTATTGATAATTATTTATGAATTAGAATGCAAAAGTTCGGGAAAAAAGATGCAGGAACATTATCATGTCAAAATATGTCCTTGATGATAGAAATGAAACAAGATTACATGATAGCATTTTGTAAGACAAACAACTTCGTCATCACAATACCTTTTATAAACAACACAAATGGTGACTACATACATGGACTTCTCCAGATGTATTACACAGATAAATTACTGCATCCGTTGCAAGAGATGATGGCAAAGTTCAACATCAGAAGCTATAACAAAGCCAAAAGCCAACTTTGGACCAGACCATCAGTTTCTCATATGTAAGTTAAGACTGACATCAAAGTAAAGGAAAACAAGTCCATGATAACCAAAATGCAACCTTGAGTGTATCCTACCTGAATGTCAAGAACAAATTTCACTTACTACACACCAAGGACAGACGACTTGATGAGCTACGAGATAACATCAAGAACATCAGACATGAAAAGGCTGATGTTTCCCAGTTATTGAGACCTAAAGCATCTGGGGACATAAAGGCTTGAAAGTAAACAAACGGCCATCTAGCCTGGAAGCAACAAAGCCCACATGGAAGCAGCACACCAACATGTGTGATCATGAAGGGCCGAAGGGACCAGGCTTCAAGCACCAAAGGCGGGGTGGGAGGGTGGGGGGTGGGGAATCATATCATCATGAATGAGGGCAGTGTGTGATGGGGACCTAATGCCCATCTGTAGACAACTGGACTTCCCTTGCAGAGGGGTAGTGGGGAGGAGATGAGTCACTCAGGGTTCAGTATAGCAATAATGAAACTCACAACCTTCCTCTAGTTCTTAAACGCTTCCTCCCCCCAACTACCATGATCCCAATTCTACCTTGCAAACCTGGTTAGACCAGAGGATGCACAGCGGGAACTGATGGGAACTGGAAACCCAGGGAATTCAGGACAGATGAACCCCTCAGGACCAGTGGTGACAGTGGTGATACTGGGAGGGAAGTGGGAGTAGAAAGGGGGAATCGATCACAAGGATCTACATATAACCTCCTCTCTTGGGGATAGGCAACAGAAGGGTTGGTGAAGGGAGACGCCGGGCAGTGTAAGATAAGATATAATAATAATTTATAAATTATTAAGAGTTCGTGAGGGAGGGGAGAGTGGGGAGGGAGAGGGTGGGGAAAAGGAAAATGAGGAGCTAATTCCAGTAACCCAAGAGGAAAGTGAATTTTGAGAATGATGAGGGCAACAAATGTATAAGTGTGCTTTACATATTGATGTATATATGGATTGTGATGAGTAGTATGAGCCCCGATAAAATGAATAAAATAAAAAAAGCAGATAAATAGCTCACTGGAGGCGGAACACTTGCTCATTCCCTGTGAGATATTCCTGTTGAGAAGACTTATAGAGATATATGATAAAGCCAGAGCCCTAGAACAAGAGGAGTCACATGGAGACCCTTGCCAGCGCTGAGATGCTTACACTGCCACTGGATCCACAAGACTTTCCACCAGCTGGTCTGTGATCTTCCTGCATTCGGCATCATTGCCTGCATTTCGTGAGTCTGAAGAGGAATTTATAGATTGGTATCAGACATATGGACTAATATCAGATTTATGGACTTGATCTGGACTGGGATGCTTTCTCAATATTCAATTGCTCTTCTATATAAAGCTCTTTCTTATACACACAAAAAATAAAATAAAAAAGACAGTAAAGAGAGAAAAAAATCTAAAGGAATTTGAGAAGACACTGAAACTGGCTCTTAATCATTGTGAAGTTAAGCAAATGGAGAAATGAAGCAAAAGAACTGAACACAAAAAATTTAAAGTATTTAGAAGACAAAGTATTGAAATAAAATGTGAAAATACCTAGAGTTAGAAAACTAGAAAGGAAGAGTACACACATCATATGTAAACTGAAAGAATCCAAGTAAAAATCCATGCCTCAAGTTACAATATTTGAAGATTCTATGGGTAAAATATTGAGCCATTCAGGAAGCATCAAAATAAAATGGAAAAGAATACACAGAGTCACTGTACCAAACAGAACTAATCAACAACGAACCACTTGAAGCGGTAGCATATAATCAATGATATTGAAGAAAATCCAAGCTGAACTGAAGACATTAGCCAAAACAAGCCTCCAGGAATTGATGAACTTGATATCTGTCAATGAGCTGATGAAACTCTACATGCACTCACTGTTGCTGCTCCTCAGAGATTATAGCTGTCATCTGGGACCCAGAAGTTTATTGTGCATGTATATTGGATCCAGAGGACACACTCCACTCCTGGTTCTTGATGGTAATGAGATCCCTCCACCTGCTTCTCAGAGGGCTCATTTTATACCAGCTGGGAGCTAGTCCATGAATCTTGTTCATAATTACAGATGAATCTGATCAGCATCTCCCACCACCGTCTTACCAAACTCATTCACGGAGAGGTCTTCTGGTGAGGGCAAGAGACTTTGGCTAGAGAGCCACATTCAATCATTTTCTGCCCCAGCAAGTGGCCAAGCTTTCATTTTGTTGGATTCACAATGCTCATGGAAGCAGCAGTCAAGAGATACAATCATGCATTGGGTAAATCTGAATGAGATCTCTCTAAAATACTGAAAAGCAAGGATATTACTTTGAGGGCTAACATGTGCCTGATCCAAGCCATGGTCTTTTCAATCACCTCATACGCTTGTGAAAGTTGGACACTGAACAAAAAAGAATCAAAGGAGAATCAATCCATTTGAATTATGGTGCTAGCAAAGAATATTGAAAGTATTATGAGCTACCAAAAGAACAAATGTCTCTTTGAATAAATATGATCCTTAAAAGCTAAGATGGCAAGAGTTCATTTCAGGTACTTTGGGCATGTTATCCAGAAAGTCCATTCTCGGGGAAAGGGCATCATACCTTGTAGAGAGACAATGACAAGAGAACGACTTTGGACAAGATGAATTGACACAAGACCTGCAACGACGAGCTCCAACGTAACGAAGATTGCGAGGCTGAAGCATGACTGGGCATTTCATCCTGCTGTGCGGCGGGTTGGAACCAATTAGACTGCACCTACCTGACAACACAAGACTCTTGCCTTTTGTTAGCTACATAATTGAGTTACTTTATTTACGGAGAAGGAACAAGCAGAACAGTTTATGTGTATTTTTCTAAGTGCAAAAAGGTATTAATGAAAATTCATGAAAACCGTTTTCAATCTTATTTTAAAAGGACTTTCTATAACAGGTACTTAAAAGTACTTTGGTAGAAATACACTCATTTCCAGTTAGAGACACCTCTTTGGCATCATTACTTCAAGATTAAAGGACCATCAGAGCCACTCAAACTACCAAAGGGAACAGAAATGTGAGCTGGATGAAGTGAACAAGCCTCTCCACATTGGGGGAACAGTTTTCATCAGGCTGCTTCTTCTTTCTAAGGTGGCAAAACAAAGTGTCATAATTTGTCTTCCTTATAAGGAAATGAATAAGGGTTCATTTTCCCTCCATTGTTTTGCCTAAGTGAGTAGTAACTATATACTATATATAAATCAGTACCACATTTGAATTACAAACCCAACTTTGTATATAAGGTATAGTGAAGGAATTAGTATGGATTACCATACACTAAAATGCAACATTAACAGTCAGATGGAAAGAAACCAAAGACCTTCTCCGTATTGTTCATCGTGTCAAATCTCAGATGATTGTCTTATCAATCACTGTAGGAAAACTTACTTATTATATTCCCCAAATTTCTCAGAAAAGCAAGTCCATTCCTTTTCATAATACACTGTAGCAGTTTTTATTAGACATGAGAAGTAATATGCAAGTTTTTGTGTTGATTGTGAAGTGGACCAAGAAGAGATTTTTTTGTTTTAATTCAGAAACTATCAAAGAAAATTCCCGGTGTTTTTAAGACATTAATTCTTGAGTCAAATCTCTGTAAAGGGACATACATAATTATATTAAAATAAATATGTATCATCACCCCCTTACTATAAACACTATCACTATTTAATGATAACATTGGACATTTCTGTTTTATGAAGAGTAATGAATCATCCAGCTATGTATAAAGGTAGGACACAGAAGAAGTGACAGCCCATAGATGATTCCGTCAACTAACACACAGTAGCTTCAATTTAGAGGCTCGCTTAGTTCACTGCTTAAAACTACATAATTCTGCAACATATGAGGGGGTCATCATTGCCCAAGATAGGTTACAAAATCTTTTTCATGCTTATTTTTTTTCCAGTGAGCAGAAAATAGGAGACTAGAATCCCCCACACCAACCACAATTGTTGGGTTTAGACAATTTAATCTTCAGTATACATCCAAATTATCCATGGCCAATACTGTACCCCAGGTTTAATTAGTTAGAATCTAAGCATGGTACTTTTAATGCACTCAGGTTTGGGGACTATTATATAAGATGAAATTTTGGCTGAAAAATAATACCAGCATTTTTAATTTTCTTTTTTTCTCAAAGTATAGATTAAGGATTGATACAATATCCAGTAGACATATGAAGTAATGGAAATGAGGAACATATACCCGTAACCAACCTGGAATATAACTATAACAAACCTGCTGCTTTGGTGAGAGGACATTCTTGGAATAGATATGATCTTAAGGGCAATCTAACCAATTCTGAGTCCCCCCCACTTTGATTAACATCTCATGTACAAGTTCATAGACTTCAGTGACTCAAAATTAATTTTTATATGTTCACATTTTGTGGATGATTTAAATTTCTGTTTGGAATCTACTGGGTTCTATAATGTAGTGTAGATCGTTTATTTACAAGGCTTAAAATCTCAAAATGAATAAACTGTTTATTCACTGACTGACATGAAGTCAATTCTGACTCATAGTGACCCTATATGACGGACTCTAACTGCTCCCCTGGCTTTCCAAAACCATAACTCTTTATGAGAGTAGAAAGCCTCCTCTCTCTCCTTAACAAACTGTTAACATTACTCTTATTTCTGTTATAAATTATTTGAAGGAAGTTGAGTTACCTTGTTTTCTTTAAAACTTTACATCTGATCCAGTTCCAGGAACATAGTAGAAGATTATTAGTATTTATTGAATAATTGAGTTCCCAAGCCTATCCAGTTATTACTTTGTAACTTTATATGTTTTGTCTCAAAATAAATGCATGTAATTTTTTAAATTTTATGACTGTATTTGGTACAGCTTTTAGAATAGTGGGAAACATATCCACTGAAAATCATCTATTTCTTGGTTCCCATTTTCAGGCTATCTCTGCAAAATGCGGTTCTAAGCCTTGGCCTCCTCTTAAATAGTTACCACCTTTGTTTTCCCAATATAATAATGGTATATTCTATATAATCATTTATCATTGATTTTTTAATATGTAAAATATATTTAGGGAATGATGATTGTTTAGAAATTATTGTGACTAGTATTATTGTTCAGATATGTATGAGTTTATTCCAAACAAAATGTGTTTAAATATGTATATGTAATCCGCAAATGGCTGCAGAAAAGTTCTTAGTACTTCACTTATCTTAGTCTTCTTAGGCTGTCTTAAAAAAAAAAAGGCGGGGGGCGGTTCTAATCAAAACAGTAAACTTCCTGAGGGTTTTACTAAACAAGGTCAAGGTAGAGAAGTCAGCCAGAAGTTTGACCAAAATTTATTGAAACTCCAAAAGAATAATCTTAATATATTTTTGAAATAGATGATCATAAAGACGTACTAAGAAGTATTAAGAAAGTGGAAAACTCTTAGTTTTGCCAGACTTTTCTCCCTTGGAGTGAGTGGTGAGTTTGAACCGCCTACTTTTAGTTAATAGCTAAATTCTTTAACCATCATGCCATCAAAACTCTTTTAATCTTCACAGCAACCCTCATAGTTAAGTACGATAAGTGGGAAAACCTTCCCCATTTGAGAAATTACTCTGTTGAAGATCCAATGGGTATGGCAGGTGTGGCACGTGCCCTTGGCACCACTGGAAGGGGGCACTAATGTGTGGGTTTTACCACAAGTTGGAGTTGCAAATTCAGATTCTTTATCACACAATTCTATTGGGACTTGAATGCAATTTGCCTATTAACTAGTTCATGTCCCTCTATCATCGTACTTTCTCCTTATCACAGCAACCAATGAAGACAATGCAAACACACTAGATACATTTTTTTAAATTAGGTATATTTAATCAAGCTAGATGAAATTTTTAAAAATTCATACAATAACTCAGGGTGTGGTGAATTTTACTATTGATACTAAAAATAAATAGCTGATGGATTTAACTTTTACTACTACTACTTTTACTACTTCCTTGCATAACACAATAGCCTGACTATTGTTTATATTCAGATTTTCTGTTTTATATGAGCTATAATTCCCAGAGGACATGCACCTTCTCTGATCACATGATATCTGACCTCTATCCCAAAGGTTAGTGTCTTAGAAAGTTCACAGAAGAGCAGTTGGGAAGCCAAAGAGTTTGGTGTTAGAGAAAATCCATCTCTCTCACAGGTCCTCACATTTGCTCTCCCTTCTTGCATGGCTGGATTTGTAGCGCTTCTGGAAATGTGCTGTTTCTTTAAGCACAATTTACTGGCCAGATGCCTGTGTCAGCACCACCACCACTCCTGGTACTAATTAGCACCCTGTTTGGCAGTTCCAGCCCAGCGGTGAGGACTTGAGCGGTTATAAATACTGTGATACCTTTTCACCTGTGAAAGTATTGCTCCTTAAGACAAAGGAAAAGGCACAGCCGGTGGGAAGCCTGCGTTATTGCCACCTGAGCTGCTCCTTTCTCTGGACAATTTCAAGCTTTAACATCTGTTCGGAACAGTACATTTATTAAACTAAATAACAAAATACACTCATCTGTATATAATAGTCCTCCCTGGGGACAGAGAATGGGATTTCCCTTTTCTAAAGAAAGTGAGACGCAGTTGACAGAGTCTTGTTTCTGTTCAATGTCAAGAAAAGCAGCCTGAGAAATGGGTTGGGGATTTATTAGAAAATATATTTTCCCCTTCTTTGACTGTGGTGTGACGGTTGCTAAGGATATGCTTATGTGTATTCTCCTGCAATTTTTAATTACTGTGTTTAATTGTTGGCAGGTGGGTAAGAGTTCTGTTTCATGTAATGTTTAATTGTTTATCCTTTGCTCTTTGTTGGAAATTGAATGCATTTTGCAATGCATGAGTTTGAAAATGAGACTCAAGAGGTCTGTTGTGGTAATGTGTTCTTTTCCCTGTTAGAGGACAAAATAAACTCAGATTATAAAGTTCTAATACTTGCAAGGTCAAAAACTTTCTTCAAAGTAGAATCATACGACTGCCAATGAATATATAGGTCACCCACTTAAGGTTCTTAATAGAAGTAAAAAGTTTCAGGGAAATGTAGCCCCTTTTTTTAGGTGGACATAAAAGTCTATTCTGAACCCAACACAGAGGACCTCGATAAATATTCTAACTTTGCTCTTTCCTTTTATTATTCTGCTCACATGGTCAACTTACGCTAGACTTTCTCTCTCCCTTCTCCCCGCTTGTCTCCTTGCCTCCTGAAGACTTCATCTAGATTCTGAACAAGCTTTCCTCAACCTTCCAAGGATATATATTACATAATTATATGAGGGTAAGTACAAAAATGAAATAAAATTGAAGCCTTTATTAAATGATCTTCTCCCATGCCCTGAAGCCTGAATTCTTCATACGGCTTACCCTGGGGCAATCTGTCGAGCTCCAAAGAGATGGTTAGAGTTTAAGAAAGTGACTGGAAGAATGGCAAAACCCGAAGGGCTTCTGCGGAAGGAAGAGGAACATTAAGGTGCATAATGGAATTCCAGTGAAGGATGAAATCCTAGGTTGGAATGGGATAGATGTGTTGGAGTTAACGCTTAAATAGGAAGCGATAAAAATAAAACTCAAACTTGTTGCCAATGTGTCAATTCCAAGTAGAAAGGGAAATATATGGGAGATATGTGTATGAAAGATAAGAAAGAATATACTTGTTGAACACTAGGTAAAAACACGGTCCAACTATGCTGGTGAGATATTTGAAATCAGAAAAGAAGCAATAAACGATTTAACACTTACTGGTCTTTTACCTGCACTAATAATAGATTTTCAAGATGGCTATCTCATACGTTAACAGAGTTGGTACTTTGTTACCAACATTTGATTGTGTGGACATTTATGACACCTACATAAAGACTGACTGATTTGTGCAGTACTAATGAAAAATGGGAGCTTGACCTTTCGTGAAAATACACCTGTGGTGTGAAATGCAACAGAAATACCAAGGGATATAAATTACCACTTTGAATTAGACATACTAATCTTCCATTTGGCTAAGTTAAACAAGAAGTGCTATATTTCACTTGAAAGAGCTTTCAGCTATGAGTTTTCTTAACCCAAGATTTGCCTGTAGTTAACCTTATTGTATTTGGCATTTTGATTGGTAAACGAGTGGAGAGTGGAATTTTGTATAATATGTTTAGGACTTCCTTTGACTAACATTGATTAAAATATTTTTATTGTGTTTTGCTGGGATGGACATAACAACAGACTTCTATTCAACAATTTATACACATGTGGCTCAGCTACATTGGCTGCATTCTTCACATTGTAATATTTTCATTATTTTTGTTCTAGTTTTTCCACTCATTTTAAACTAACTTCATAGCCTTTCCTGCACCCTCCAAAGCTAGCTCATCTACGCTTTTCAAGTATTTGTTGAGTGTATGCTTTCATAGGTTGTTTGTTTCTTTTAATAAAGCACAATACTCGGAGGTGATACTTATTACTTTATAAGCTAGCCTATTTAGCTAAAAGGTGACTTGTGAATATTGTTTAAATTCAAGGCTTAAACAATATTTTAGGGCAATATTCTTGAGATTTCTCCTATCTCTGTAGGTCTAGTAAGTCTAGATCAGTGGTTCTTAACCGTCCTAATGCCATGACCCCTTAGTACAGTTCCTCATGTTGTGGTGACCCCCCAACTGTAAAATTATTTTTGTTGCTACTTCATAACTGTAATTTTGCTACTATTATGAATCGGGCAACCCCTGTAAAAGGGTCATTTGACCCCCAAAGGGGTAGCGACCCACAACTTGAAAACTGCTGGACTAGATGATTTTGAAAATGTAAAGCTCTGGTCCACATTCCCCCCATCTCATCCCCACCACCACAGTATCAGGGTCCCAATACTGTGGTCCTTATCAGGACCTATGGTAGTGGTAGGCAGGCATCATCTTCTGGTCTCAAGGTGGCTGTTGTTCTTGGTATCGTTAGGTGTCACTGAGTGGGCTCTGAACCATAGTGACTCTATGTACAACAGCACAAAGCAGAGCATGGTCCTGAAGCACCCTCACAAGTGTACCCATGCCTGAGCCCATTGATGTAGCCATTGTGTCAGGGGCCTCCATCTTTTTCACCTCCCATCCACTTTACCAAACGTGATGTCCTTCTCCAGGGATTGGTTTTTCCTGACAATATGTCTGAAGTATGTAGGATGAAGTCTTGCCATCCTTGCCTCTAAAAAGCATTCTGGCCTTACTTCTTCCAAGAAAGATAGCAGTACATTCAATATTCACCTCTAGTACACACTTTGAATTTGTCCATTCTTCTGCAATCTTCCTCATTCAATGTCCAACTTTCACCTGGGTCTAATGCAATGGAGAATATCATGGGTTGGGTCAGGTGCACCGTAGTCCCCAAAGCACTTGCTTTTCAATACATCAAAAAGATCTTTGCAGCAAATTTACCTAATGCAATACATCTTTTGACCTCTTAACTGTTGCTTCTATGAGCCTTGATTGTGCACCCAAGCAAGAGAAAAATCTTCGAAAGCTTCACCCTTTCTCCATTTATCATGATGTTACCTATTGATCCACCTGTGAGGATTTTTAACTTCCTTACATTGAATTGTAATCCATATTAAACGCTACAATCCTTGATCTTCATCTGTAAGTGCTTCAATTCCTCCTCACTTTCAGCAAGCAAGTGCATCCCACAGGTTGTTAATAAACCTGGCTCCAATCCTGATGCCGTATTCTTCTTTGTATAATCCAGCTTCTCTGATGATTTGCTCAGTATATAGTTTGGACAAGTATTGTGAGAGGATACAACTTTGACACATACCTTTCCTGATCGTAAGTCCTGCCTTATCCCCTTGCTCTGTTTACACAACTTCCTCATGATCCAAGTAAAAGTTCCCAATGAGCACAATGAAGTGTTTAGGAATTTCCATTCTTCTCAAGGTTATCCATGGTTTATTGTGGTCCACACAGTCAAATGTCTTTGCAGAGACAATGAAGCACAAGTAAACATCTTTTGGATATTCTCTGTTTTCAGTCAAGATCTATCTCACATCAGAAATAATATCCCTTGTTCCACGTCCTCTTCTGAACCTAGCATGAACCTGTCAATGTACAGTTGCAACCACTGATGGGTGATCTTAAGCAAAATCTTTATTGTGTGTCATATCAATATAATCTCAAGGTAAAGGAGATTATAGTTAATAAAGATAATTTGTCTTAGACTGGTTCCCTCTAGACTTTTGCTGTGTGTTTCTTTAATCTCTTTGGAGGAACTTAATACTAGTACTTTGAGATCTTTGTCAGTTTGTTTTTCTCCAGAGACTTCTATGTCCCTTTATTTGGTTAAATTTCTTGAACTATGGCTCTCTGACTCTTTATATGGTTTATAGTTACTGTCATACAGACATATTGAAGAGCAAGGATGTTACTTTGAGTACTAAGAGCCTGACCCAAGACATGGGATTCTCGATTGCATCATGTGCATGTGAAAGTTGGACACCAAATAGGGAAGTCCATAGAAATATTGATGCATTTGAATTGTGGTGCTGGAGAAGAATATTGGAAGTATCAGGGGCTGCTAAATGGACAAACTTATCTGAATTGGAAGAATAAGGCCAGGGTGCCCCTTAGAGGCAAGGATGGCAAGACTTTGTCCTACATAATTTGGACATATTGTCAGGAACGACCAGTCCCTGGAGAAGGACATCATTTTTTAGTAGAGTGGAATAGATAAAGACCCGCAATAAGATGAATTGGCACATGGTGGCATTAATGGACTCAGGCATAGAAACAATCGAAAGGATGGTGCTGGACCATACAGGGTTTTGTCCTGTTGTGCACAGGGTCACTATGGGTCACTAGATTGCTCCTATCAATAACAACAATAGATATTAAACATTTATTTTGTTTGCCTAAAATATTTTATTGCGTTTCTTTGTCTTTTTTTATTTTCTTTTGACGTTTTAAAAACGTAGCTCTTTCCCCCCTTTTCTCATAATAGCTCCCCTTCCTCTGTATTGTTTTAATTGTTATTGCTTTGTGTTGTTGGTCTCTGTATAACTTGAGTACCACAAGTTGACCAGGCCTGGTTTCCTCTTCCTGGTGGGTACAGTGGATCATGTATGCAGGGACTATGTTTTTAGGTGCAGATGTCTTCCCGTTGAGAACTGTATGCAGGAACCAGAGCCGGCCCCTTGCCCAATGTGAGAGTGCAGGTGGGTTGGTGAGGTTTTCTCCAAAGCACCTGAGGGACAGTGCAGTTCCTCTTTGTTGGAGTGAGCAGTTAGTGTGGAGCCCAGAGAGCAGAGAGACATCTTGGTAATCACAGAGAGACAGCCTGATCCGGATAGGAAAGGCAAGTTCTTCATGCCGGCGCGACTTAGGATCTCAGGAGGACAAGGGCCCTCCCCACATTTATGGAAAGTTTGTGGAAAAGGTAGGGTGAAGGAGGGCTGTAACAGCATGGAAGGAGGGACAGATGGGTCAACTGGTACCTGGGAGTGGGGCAATGCTAGCCACATTATCAGGAGGCTGGCAGGGCCTGAGCATGGGTTATCTGAAGACATCTGTGACCAGTAGGGGCAGCTGGGCAGGCCTGTTCCACTGGTGAAGGCAGTCAATGGCAATTCAGTAGGAGCCTCTACTGATTCCTCCACATGTCTAGGATTTAATGGGTGTCTTCTATTAAAATGGACAACTGCTGCCACTGAACAGCTGACCTGACACTAGTTCTTGCACTGTCTTCATTAATGTCCACTACTTTATTCCTCTAATTTCTAATAACCATGGCAATGACTGCTCAGAACGCAGACCAAATTCATGCTTGAAGGGTTTGTTAAGGAAATTAACAAATTTTAATAGCAGTGAAAAATGCTCAGGGTTGTTATTCATCAGGACATGTGACAAAGTTTTGTCAAGTCTGCTAATAAATGCCCAGTGAGTATACCACTCTACTATAAACCTCAACTCAAAGGCATTCACATCAAGCTCCTCGTTTTACAAGCCAAGCTACCCGAATTAAGTGCCCACAGGTGCCCCACTCCAGGAAGCCTCAGATCAAAGGCACTAAGCTCCACTTCCATGGATCAGCAAGTCCAATTTCCCTATTTAAGTACCCAGAGGCACCCCACTCTGCAAACCAATCTCTGCACAAAAGCACTCGTCTTTACTTGCTTCGTGGGTTGGGAAGTTCAACTACTGTGTTCCATACTCTGGCTCCCAATCCTTTTGCTGCTCCTTTGATAGTTTAACTGTTCCTTGGATCCAGGAAGTTCACTGCACAGAACTCTTGGGTCCAGAGGACATGCCCCACTTCTGGTTCTTACTCATAAGATTCCTCCTCCTGCTTTTAAGAGGGCTCATTTTATACACAGCAGGATGGCAATGCAGGGAATCCTGTTGATGATTACTTACAGGTGCATCTGGTCAGTAACTTCCCCTACCTCTTACTGGACCCATGCATGAAAAGGCTGTTTGGTGGGAGTTGAGACTATGCCAAAAGGAGCCACATTAAATAATTCACTGTGCCTATAGTTCCTAACAGTCTCCCTTTTCTATACTCACCAGGGACATTTGAGCTCATATCTCCTGTACCTTCCCTTTGGCCCTTGCTCAATGTGTACCCCCTGTCTTTTTTTAAAAATATTGTTTGATTAGGAGCTCATACAACTCTTATCACAATCCATACATACATCAATTGTGTAAAGCACATTTGTACATCATTATTTATACAATTGTTTGTGATTTTAGAGTATTATATGCTTTAGTTCTACTTTACCTACCCCACATGTAACATTTCCTTCCTCTAACCCCTAAAATGTTAGTTTACATTTTTCTAAGTCGATAGTATTAGAAAGTTAGCAACACTTGTCTATCAGTTTATCATACTGTGGTGGTCTGTGTGTTACTTTGAAACCTAAAGCAATGTCACTGGTATTTCAAATACTGGCAGGTTTCAGCAAAGCTTCCAGACTAAGAACAGACTACAAAAATGAATAGGCTGTTCATTTTGAAAAATTGTCATCTATTGAAAACCTAACAGATAGAAGTAGAACCTTGTCACATATAGTATCAGTAGCTGAGCCTCTCATATTGTTATTCTGGGTGATAGTGAACTGAAATGCACTGGTATTTGCCATTTCCAATCAGAAAAATCATATGATGTACTATTCTAGGAATGATATAACAGGAATGGCTGTTGCAATCATAGTCAAAACAGATATTTCAAGATCTATTTTGTGCAAAGCTATCTGTGATATGACCATGTCTACCTGCATAGAGGGAAATTCAATAAATATAACTGTAACAGTAAAATCGTGACTGGGAATGATGAGGCAGCACTCTTGGAGAACTTGAAAGATAGAAAGTTTATTAGTGGGAAAGCCAGAAGAACTAGCGTTCTGGTAGATCTGGGCCCTGAATGTTGGGTGGGCATAGCTTTTATACTTTGTCTCTATGAGTAAAGTGACAGAAGCGAGCAAGTTCACAGAAGCAAACTAGGCAGGGATTTCTAGTGGAGCTATGGCCCTTAGTGAGGGGGTTGGGGCTGGGTGCATTTGGGAATGAGGAAGTATATCAGGCGTTCTATTGCCTTGAGTTTCCTTCCCACAGGTTAACATTTCCTATTAAGATTTTCCTAGCATAACTATTATTCAAACTTATGCATCAATGACTAAAACTAGACAGGGAACAGTTAACCAAGTCTAGCAATGTCTTCTGTCAGAAATTGATTAATTATACAGTCAAGATGCATAGATAATTATTGGTGATTGGAACTTAAAAGTTGGAAACAAAGTAAAATAATAGTAGTTGGAAAATGTAGACTGAGTGATAGATATAAAACCAGAGATTGCATGATAGAATTTGGCCAAACCAACAACTTCTACAATGCAAATGCATTTTTTCTACAACAAAATAGGTGGCTATACACATGGACTTCTCCAGATGAAATACAAAGAAATCAAATTGATTATATAATATCTACGAGAAGAGGCAGTTGAGGAGCTCAGTATCAGCAACTAAAACCAGGAAAGGGGCCAACTGTGGAACAGAACATCAATTTCTCATATTCAAGAGTTCAGGTTGAACTCTTCAGGTTGAACAAATCCTTGAGAGGCAGCTTACTACCTTGAGTATATCACACGTGAGTTGCCAGAACATCCCAGGGCCAGATTTGATGCATTAAACACTAATCACAAATGACAGAAACCTGATGAGCTGTGGGTTGAAATCAAGCACAACATACACGAAGAAAGCAAAATGTCATTAAAAAGATAAGAAAGAAGGAAACTATCAAAGCGAAGGTCAGAAGAGATTCCGAAACTTGCTTTAATCTTAGAATAGCTAAAGTAAATGAAAAAAAAAAAGATGAAGTCAAAGATCTTAACAGAAAAGTTCAAGGTCACCTCAAGGAGACAATGTAAAATATGATTATGAAATCTGCAAAGACCTAGAGCTATAAAATCATAAAGAAAGAACATGCTCAGGCTATCTTAAACTGAAAGAACTGAAGAAATGATAAAAGCCTTTAGTTGTAATACTGAATGATTGTGTGGACAAAATATTGAATATAAAGAAGATGGAAAGAACACAGAGAGACACTGTACACAAAAGAACTTGTTGACATTCCACCATTTCTAAAGGCGTGATCAAAAATCAATGGTGTTGAAGCTAGAAGTTAAAGCTGCACTGAAAATATCCAAAAACAAAGCTTCATGTAGGGACAGAATACCAATTGGAATGTTTCAATAAGCTGATGAAACACAGGAAAACTCATTCATCTATGCCAAGAAATTTGAAAGACAGCTACTTGGCTACCTGATTGAAAGAAATTCATATATGTACTTATTCCAAAGAAAAATGACCCAATATTATATGCAACCAATAAAACAATTTCATAGATATCACGAGCAACTAAATTTTTGCTGAAGATCATACAACAATGGTTGCAGCAGTACATTGATAGATGCCAGAACTTCAGGCCTGATTGATGTTGATGTCAAATGGATCTTGGCGGGCAGCATAAAATATTAGAAGCATATTTACTTATGTTTCATTGACGATGCAAAATTATTTAACTGTTTTGGTCACAATAAGCAATGGATAACCTTGAGTATAGTGGGAATTCCAGAACTCTTAATAGTGATCTTGTGGAATGTGTACATGGATCAAGAGGCAGTTGTGCAAACAGAAGGTAAAACTGGATGTGTAAAGTCAAGAAAGGTGTGTGTCAGTGTTTTATCCTCTCACCATACTTCTTCAATATGTAAGTTTAGCAAATAATCAGGATTGGAAAAGAAAGCAGCATTAGGATTGAAGTAATATTTATCAACAATGCAGATGATACAACATTCCTTGCTGCAAGTGAAGTACTTGCTGATGAAGCGCGAGGACTGCGGATGTCAGTAGGGATTACAACTCACTGTAGAGAATACTCACATCCTTAATAGACCAACGGACAGTGTCATGAAAAAGTGAGAACATATTAAAGTGACAAGGATTTTTATCTCACACGAATCCACAATCAATGCTGATGGAAATAGTAGTCAAGAGATCAAACGACTTCCTGCATTAGGTAAAAATGCTTCCCAAAGCCTCTTTTAAGAGTTGGAAAGGAAGGTGGTTACTTTGAGGTTTAAAGTGCACCTGACCCAAGTCACGTTATTTTTAATTGCCTCAAACATATGAGGAGGTACCAAAAAAGCTGGATTTTTTTCAAAGCTATTTATTTAAATTATTTTACAAAACAACGTTATCACCTTCAAAGTAGTCTCCATTACAATACATTTGTCAAATCTGCAATTCCATTCTTGGAAACATTTTCAAACTCATCTGTTTGGATCGCTGACAGGATCTCCCTCGTTTTTTCTCTTCACTCTTCTGTGTCATCACATTGCCATCCTTTCAAGTCCCTCTTCACTCGTGGAAACAAAAAAAAGTTTCATGGAGCAAGGTCAGGTGAGTAAGGTGCGTGGGGCAAGAGAGGCATGCTGTTTTTGCCAAAAACTAATGTAATGACATGGCTGAGTAATTAGGTGCATTGTCGTGGTGGCAAAACCAGTCCCCATTCTGCCATAAATCAGGCCGTTGTTTATTACACACTGCTATGCAATCTTTTCATAACCTCTAAATAGAAAGTTTGATTAATAGTCTGACCTGGTGGAATGAACTCCAAATGCATTTTCCTCTCACAACAAAAAACAAATGCTTGTGTCAATAAAGGGGGGGCATCGTGTTTTTTGGGTACCCCCTCCTGTGTGAAAGTTGGACGTTGAATAAGGAAAAACATAGAAAAACAATGCATTTAACCTCAGGTGTTGATGAAGAATACCAAAAGTACCTTGGACTGCCAAACAAGTAAACAGATCTGTCTTGGCAGAAGAACAGCCAAAACGCTCTTCAGAGGCATTTGAGACGTCTCTGGATTCCATCTCTCATTGTTGGGACATGTTACCAGGAGCGAACAGTCTGTGGATAAGCAGGGCATCACACTTGGTTAAAGTGGAGGAGAATTAAAAAAGAGAAAGGCCTTGAACTAAATGGATTGACCCAGTGGCTGTAATAATGGGCTCCGATATAAGAGCCATTGTGAGGATGGCATAGGACTGGGTGGTGTTTCCTAGGGTCTACAGAGGGTCACTGGGAGATGGAACCTGCTGGATGGCACCTAACAACAACAACATTAGGAAGTTAGTGTGATTTCTGTAGAGAAACGAATTCATTCACACACAAATACACACCAAAAAGATCTCACACAATTGTAGAAGCTGGTGAGTAGCATCTGATTCAAGTCTGTGGGTCAGGTGTTAAGCTGACAACTTCCCCTGACTCATGAA
This sequence comes from Echinops telfairi, assembly GCF_000313985.2. Lineage (NCBI taxonomy): Eukaryota > Metazoa > Chordata > Mammalia > Afrosoricida > Tenrecidae > Echinops > Echinops telfairi. The sequence continues at coordinate 42,341,856 of NW_022111373.1, read as the reverse complement.
GCTACAGGTGCTGATGAACCAAGCCCACAGAACTAGAGGTCAATACGCCAAACATGGGCTCCACCGCCAGCAAGGAGCAAACTCAAAGCCTACTCATATAGGAATTAGGATACACTCCTGGGGGACTCTTCCTTCCATTACATCAGGGCTGTGACTTGAATAAAGGAGTTGCGTTCTACCCTAATCTTTTTACAATTTACTGGCTGCTCACTGCAAATCCCATTATGGAGTTGATAACATTGTGTTCCATAAATTTACAAGGGATTACTTGGCCTTCATTGCCAAACCAGCCAAGTTGACATAAAACCTAACTCTTAAAGTGAAGTAAATGTTATTCAAAACTCAGTGGTTTAATGTAGTCCTTACATTTTCTTTTTTACACAATAATAAAGGAGAGATCTAGAAATATTTAGTGACTACTAAATATTTGGCTTTGGAAATCTAGATGAAAAAGGATTGTCCTTCAGAAATTTGAAGTTATTGTTCCACTCAGCTCTGCTTTCCATGATTTCTTTTGTAATATCCACTCTCCTCTAATTCTTGACCCTCTGCTTATATATTTCATCCCTTCTCTGGAAGCCTATAGACTCTCTTTCCTTTATCACTTGTGCTCTGAACTCCAACAGTGGCATGTGTTTATTGAGTTGGTGTGTTAGACAGGGTTCTCTAGAGAGATAAAACCAAATTGCTGATAATGTAATATATTTATTTATAAAGATAATTAGATATATAACAAGGAATGAACTGTTAAATCATATACAGTTAAATATATAATACAAGAAAGAAACAGTTAAATTATAAAGCACTACAAATGGCTCAATTCAACTCACTGCCGTG
>NW_022111373.1:42337785-42338948 GCF_000313985.2 Echinops telfairi | reverse complement strand
CTCAGAAGCAACAAAGACCACATGGAAGAAGCACACCTGCCTGCGTGATCACATAGTGTCAAAGGGATCAGGTATCAGGCATCATCAGAACAAAATATCATATCACTGTGAATAATGGGTGGGGGGGTGCAGAGTGGAGACCCAAAGCCTATTTGTAGCCCACCGGACATCCCTTTACAGAAGGGTCTCAGGGATGAGATGAGCCAGCCCGGTTGCAATGTAGCAACGATGAAACATAGAACTTTCCTCTAGTTCCTAAATGCTTCCTCCCCCCTCTATCATGATCCCAATTCTACCTTACAAATATGGCTAGATCAGAGGAGGTGCACTAGTACAGATAGGAACTGGAAACACAGGGAATCCTGGGCAGATGATCCCTTTTGGACAAGTGGTGTTAGTGGCAATACTTGGAGGGTGGAGGGTGAGTAGGTTGGAAAGGGGGAACTGATTAAAATGATCTACATATAACCTCCTCCCTGGGGGACGCACAACAGAAAAGTGGGTGAAGGGAGATGTCTGACAGTGAAAGATAATACAAAATAATAATTTATAAATTATCAAGGGTTCGTGAGGGAGGGGGAGTGGGGAGGGAGGGGAAAAACGAGGAGCTGATGCCAGGGGCTTAGTTGGAGAGCAAAGATTTTGAGAATGATGAGGGCAAGGAATGTACACATTACACAATTGATGTATGTATGGATTGTGATAAGAGTTGTATGAGCCCCTAATAAAATGATTTTTAAAAAATTAAAATAAAAAATGCCCACAAGAGAGGTTGTTGATTGTGTCTCCTCAGGAAAAGAGGGACCAGACTTCAACCCGGAGCTGCAAGACAAGAACACAACACAATGACACGAAGCAGGGAACCCATAGAGAGGCCTGAGGGGCCGGCCCCATTACCAACTAAGTGGAGAGCATCCCCTGACCCCCCCACCCCCCTGAAAGAATTCACTTCAGAGGACAGCACTGAAGTTACAGCTCAAGAAGAAAGACTGGTCTGGTCAGAGCATGTAATAGCCAACGAGGGGGGATAGGGAAATAAAAAAAGAGTGAAGCACATCCTGGCTCACCAAGCCCTGAAGACAATGTTCCTGCTCAGAACAACAATGCACAGAGATGACCACAGGGTCAGCCCCACCACAGTGTTCCTCATTGACCCATAGCAG
>NW_022111373.1:42335920-42337081 GCF_000313985.2 Echinops telfairi | reverse complement strand
GATTAGACCAGAGCATACACACAGCTACAATAAGAGCCCACAACATAGGGAATCCAGGATAGATAAACCCCTCAGGGCCAACAGGGCAGTGTAAGTAGATAAATCAGGAGGATTAGGGAAGGGTAGAGGAAGAAAGGGGGAATCAATCACAAGAACCACTCTAGAACCCCTCCCAGGGGGACAAATAATGGAAAAGTGGGTAAGGGACAATGGAGGCTGATGTAAGATATGGAAAAATAATGTATAAGTTATCAAGGGTTCATGAGGAAGGGCGGGTGGGCAAGGGAGGAAGAATAAATCGGGAGCTGATATCAGGGACTCAAGTGGGAAGAGAATGCTTAACGGCGTATGTGCAAATGTGCTTGACACTGGATGCATGTATGGATTGTGATAAAAAATGTAAGAGCCTCAAATAAAAAGTATTTTTTTTAAAAAAGAACTGTGCAAACACCTTAAAAATATTAAATCATTCCAAAATATGCATTATTAATCTGCAAAGACATGCAAAGTCACAATATGTCTAAAGTCATTGTCTAGTTGGTACTTTGGAGAGAATTTCTGATTAATTAGAACAAGGCATTGCCTATTTTGTTTGCAAGACACTTCTCTATCATGCTGCTCCTATTAAAATGGGAGTTTTTGTGAGGGAATTATAGGCAGTCTCCTAATTCTGAATTAATCCCATTCCTAAATCTCTTTTAAAATTAAATTTGTATGTAAATTGAAACAGTTAGGTGTGGTCCATACTGTGAGTCAAATGCTTGTCTCTGTATATCGTATTTTGTATATATTGATGTAACTCAGCTCACTGCAGTCAAGTTGATGCCAACCCAGAGTGACCCTCCAGGGCATGGTACAACTGCCCCTGTGATTGAGTTCTGAGTCAGTAACTTTCTCCACGAGTAGAAAGCTCATCTTTTTCCAGCCAAATGCTGGTGCTGACCTTGTAGGTGACAGCCCAAGTATCCACTGCGCCACCAGGACTTCTCATACATGTTTATGCATTAGAAAATTGAACACTTCCAGATACACTGAAAATATTCAGCACATTAGCATAGTCATAACAGAAAGACTATTTTAATGTGCATTACAAAGTAGCAGCCATTTGTATGAACCTCCACAGTCAAGGTCTCACTGGCTGAGGCCACATTGGACTCCATA
>NW_022111373.1:42332986-42334498 GCF_000313985.2 Echinops telfairi | reverse complement strand
AGCATTAAAGAACCAGAGGAAAGCTAATTTTTAATGCAGGAATGGAATATTTTGTTATAATTATGATTTCAGATAAGTTTGGTGGTTTAATACTCGAAATATAGCTCAGACAAAAACAGAAACACACAAGCAAGTTTATTCCCAAGATCTGTATCCTATCACCTCCTCTATGTGGAGCACAAATAAGGACATCAAACCAAAAACCAAACTCACTGACATTGAGGAGATGTCAACTCCTAGTAACCTGCAGCACAGGGTAGAGCCTATCACCTCCTCTATGTGGAGCACAAATAAGGACATCAAACCAAAAACCAAACTCACTGACATTGAGGAGATGTCAACTCCTAGTAACCCGCAGCACAGGGTAGAGCTGTCCCTGTGAGTTTCTGATACTGTAACAATTTGAGGAGTAGAAAGCCCCGCCTTTCTCCTGTAGAGGGGCCAATGGTTTTGAACTGCTAACCTTGCAGTTCACAACCCACTACCTAACCACTGTTTTACCAGGGCTCCTAAATAAGGACACAGAAGTGAATAAATAACTTGAACACATACTAAAGGAAGAATGCGCTCAGTAGATACCAAGTTTAAAAGAACTGAAGAAAAATTCAATCTTCACATTTTGAGATTGAAAGATTCTATTGACCTTGTGGATCATAACAAACTATAGACAGCCTTCAAAAAATGTGAATTCAAGAGCACATAATGGTACTCATGCTTAACCTGTATATGGACCAAGAGGCAGTTCTGCAAAGAGAACAAGGGATTGCTCACAGTTTAAATTTCATAAATGTGTGCATCAGGGTTGTATCCTCTTACCATACTTATCCAATCTATATGCTGAGCAGATCATGAGAGCTGTGTTATATGAAGCGGAATCTGTCATCGTGATTAGAGGAAGGCTTACTAACCACACATGTAGTATGCAAATGATACAACCTTGCTTGCTGAAAGTGAGGAGGACTTGAAGTAGTTGCTGATGAAGATCAAAGATTGCAGGTTTCAGTTTAGACAACTCTATGTAAAGAAAACAAAAATCCTCAATATGTAAATCATAATAAACAGAGAAAAGATTGAAATTTTTGAGGATTTTGCTTTCTTTGATTCCACAATCAATGTTCATCAAAGCAGCAGTTAAGGGATCAAAAGATCAGTTGCATTAGGTAAATCAGTGTAGGAGACCTCTTCAAAACATTGAAAAGCAAAGATATTACTTTGAGGACTAAAGTATGCTTGATCTAAGTCATTCAATTGCCACATATGCATGTAAAAGTTGGACACATTGGAACTATGGCACTGGTGAAGAATATTGAAAGTATCATGGACTTCCAAAAGAATAAACAAATCTGTCTTGGGAGAAGTACATTCAGAATGCTCCTTATGTGCCAGGATGCTGAGACTTGATCTCACATACATTGAACATGTTGTTAGGAGAGACAAGTCGCTAGAGAGGGACATCATGCTTGGCAAAAGAGAAGTAGTGAAAAAGAGGAGGCCCTTTAATAAGATGGATTG
>NW_022111373.1:42318483-42328760 GCF_000313985.2 Echinops telfairi | reverse complement strand
AAAAAAACACAACAAGAAAAAAAAACAATCTACAATCTATCAAGTGGCCATGAAGGTTGGGGGCGAGGGCGGAGGGACGGAAAAAAAGAGGAGCTGATCCCAAGGGCTCAGTGCAAAATAAATGTCTAGAAAAGAGTGATGAAATATATGTACTAATATGTTGGATACAATTGACGTATAGATTGTAACAAGAGTTGTAAGAGCCCCCAATAACATGATTAAAGAAAGGGGAAAACAAACAAACAAACAACCTCACTCACTGCTATCGAGTCAATTCTGATTCAGGACCACCTTAAAGGATAGGTCTAACTGCCCCTATGTATTTCTGAGATTGTAACTCTTTATGGTAATAAATGGTTTGGAACTTCAGACCTTTTGGATCATAGTCCTACCCAAACCACTATGCCATCAAGGCTCCAAATTGCTGTTAAGATCATGAAAATAGTGATATCTGAAATATAAATAAGTCATGGTTACAATGTAGTTACCATAAAACTGTGTCAAGAGATGGAAAATTATAGGTGGCTTAGTGGGTTACATGTTGGGCTGCTAACTGCAAGGTCACCAGTTTGAAGCTGCCAGTAGATCTGTGGGAGAAAGATGAGGCTTTCTACTCTTGTAAAGATTTACAATCTTGGAAAGCCACAGTGGCTGTTTATCCTGTCTAGTGAGGTTGCTACGAGAATTGCAGTTTAGTGATGTTTGGGGTTTTTTCCTAACAGTTTTATTGGCATATAATACACATTTCATATTATTGAACTATTGTTCAATCACATCAAGAAGAGTTGTACAATCATCCCCATACTCAGTCTTAAAATATGTTCTTCATTCTTGTCCTCATCATTATTGGCTCCCCATTTTTCCCCAATCTTCCTTGTCATACTCCCAGGGAACCAATAATACATTTTGTGTCTCTATAGATTTACCTATTCTGGGTCTCAAATACAGAAAAAATATTTTTTGAATCCAAAATATAAAAACTAATAACAATAACAAAGTAAAACAGATAGAAATCTCAGTTGAAAATAAAGAGGGTAATATTAAAACCTAGAATAAATTTAATTGGTTCATAAGAGAGATCAAATGATATGGTGCTAAATTTTAAACTAACTGCATCCACAACTTTCCACTGTCCAATGCAGTCTGCATGATAGCAAGGTGATTCACATCCCTGGTCCACACATGGATTAAGCTTCTGGTGCATCTCCTCTGATCATAGTTGAGGGATGTGAAAAGTCCTATTCTCAGATAGAGAGCATTGTAAAGTTGCTTAAGGCAGATGTAGTTTAGTTAAAATGAAATATCTTATGTTTTGATCTCCCCTTTTACCTATTTTAATGCTGTTCCAGTATTATTTTTTTAAATGAAGGGGAAATACATGTAGATTAAGACCATGGTGAATCCCCTCTGACCTTGGACCAGTTTAATGATATTTTTTTATCACATTATTTGAGCCTCTGAACCTACATATATCTGAAGTTCTCATTTCCCATGAATTTTCAGTTTTATAAAAAGAGCAAAGTAACACGTACCCATACTGTTTTCATTTTAGCATAAATAAATTGAGTTGGCTTTCTGTACATTGCAAGCAAACACAACCTAATACATTCTAATAATGATTTTTACATGATTTATCATACATATAAAATACAATAGGGTTTCTCCCTTACCCCTGATTAATACTGATTACAATATTAATACATCATTAATACTGATTACATATTTAATAATAATTGAATAAATTATTCCTGGTGTATAAACAATTAATCTGTCCTTATTGGTTAATGACAATCATGGCCTCTTCTTAATTATTAGCTTACTATACTTTTTATCTTAACCTCCTATGCACTGTTAGTTTTCTAAGCTTATACTGAGATTTTTTTGTTTTTCTCCCTAATCCATGGCTTTGTTGTGTTTTTGTTTCTTTCTTAATTCTGATGCTCTCTTTTCTCCAACTAGGTTTTTTGACATGAATTATTAGAATTATGGCCTCTTTTCTCGCTCATGTTTTTTACACTCCTTATGAATAACTTTACACTTACTCCAGTGCTATGGGTACTGGATTGAAGATTCTTCTACTTCTTTTTCTTTCCCCCTTGGCCAAACTTACAGTATTTTTCAGGAGATATCAATATCAAAGGAATTCTGTGGCTTGTGCATGCTTGACTCTCTAAGTGCACTGTCCAAGTACCTAGCTGTCAGTAACTATTGAGTTGATTCTAACTCATGACAACTTCAGGTGTGCAGGGGATTTCAAGGCTGTGACATTTCCAAAGCTTATCACCAGGACTATCTTTCAAAGCACCTCTAAAATGGAGTTTGAATTGCCAACATTTCAGTTAATAGTCTAGACACTAACCATTTATGATACCTAGGAACTACTTGATGGAGCCCTAGTGGTGTAGTGGTAACTCATTGAGCTGCTATCTGAAAGGTCAGCAGTTCAAAAGCACTAGCTGTTGTGCAGGAGAAAGAAGAGGCTCTCTACTCCTATAAAGAGTTACAGTCTAGAACATCCACACAGGGCAGTTGTGCCCTTCCCTAAAGGGTTGCAATGCATTGGAACCCTAGGTGTTGGGATTTATTGAGTAACTACTATGCACTGAAAAGTCCCTTCAAGGACTCTTCAATACATAGTAGTTAATCAGTCTTTATTGAATTGATATTAACTTACTACATAGCTTCTTGAAGTTCTAAAAAAAAAAAACTAATGCTGTTTCAAAGCTGCCTGATTTATGCACAGTAAGCAGCCAAGACAAGGAAAGAAGTGAGCTTATAAATCTTACCTACAGCATAGTTAATTTTGATGATACCTGTTAATCACCATTATTAACAGGCATGCCTCTTTACTGAAGTTATGCCTTTCTACAAAATGTTTCAAGAGGCGAACAATGGGATTTCAACGCATGGTGAGCAATTGTTTATCTTTCTTTCAGTGCAAGCTCTTGTATGATTTCCTCCATTTTTTAAAGTTTATGAGACTCTAGGGAGATTATTAAGGAGAAAAGACAGCCATATCGTTGGTATTGTAATATTGCTGTACTCTGTGTTTCAGATCTTCTGTGTTCATTGACTGAATTCGCCTTCTAATGACCCAAATCCTCATTTCCCTCAATCCTTATTCCCACTGACTACAATTGATTCCTTGCTGAGTTGCAATTCTAGTCAGTCAGACACCTTTATGTAGTTAGAATGCCATAGTTTACTTTATAACTTAAATGTATTGTCAAACCTGCTAAGTCTGAATCAATCCTTTGCCCAATTTTTACTTTTCATTCTCCCAGGCTATGGAATGTCTATGGAGACTTCTGTTGGTTTCCATAGCTTTAGGCCCTAATTTAACTTTCTCACTCATGAATAGCATGCTTTTCCCCTTCTATATTTCTGATAGCCTGAAATCTTATTTTTTCTTTCTCACCCCAATCCTGTCAGATTATTATCACCTCCTGTTTCACAGGTAGAGCGAGGCTGTCCCTTTAACCATGACTTTCCCATCTCCTGCCTTCACCGCTGCTCTCTTCATTCCTCCTCTCTTTAGTACTCTTTGTTTAGACCTGTCTTTCTCCCTTGCTTCTCCCAGACACATGTGTTCTTTCTTCTTCCTAGGCTAGCAACAGGCCATTCCTCCTCAAAAACTCTGCTCATTTAATTTCATAATATACAGCATCTTCAGGCTTTCCATCTTCCATCATTTCCCCCTCAAGTATAAAAACAAAGGACTCACCTTCCTTTTCCATTGCTCAACATTGGGTTCAATTAACAACCCTTAACTCTTTTTCCTTATTAACTCTAATCTATTGATCAGTTAGCATTTTTATCTCGAGTCTGATTAAACCTCTCTAAATTAATTGACAGGAATTTAATTGTCAAATCTAACACTCCTAACTCTCCCAGCCACTCCCAGTTTTTAGTTTTGAAACATTTGGCTTTGGCTTCTGTCTTGCCGTTAAGTTATTTCTCCCTTTGTTACATCCTGGTAATCTGTTTTCTTAGTATTTGACTCTTAGTGGGACTCCTCACTCCCTCTCTATTTTCACCTTACACTTCCTTGGAGCCCTTCTATAAAAGTTATGCTTTAAAAATATTGACTTAGTATGACATACACGTACGTGCAAACCGGAACACATTCTACACAGCATTATCTGGCATTAAAAGGTAGCAGTTTGGGCCTTGCTTACTTTTCTGATTTTTGCTACTACCATATCCCAACATGGATCCTATACTCAAATCAAAATTTTTCACTAAAATGATTGCAGTGAAGAGTAATACAAAACAGTATTCCTTATAATCCACCTACAGTTATTTTAAAAGGATAATTATTAATTTATCTGGTGGAATCAGATGATTTAAGTCAATTTTTTATACAATCATGTTTTATACACACACAAAAAACAGTTGTCTTGAATTTAGTTGCATTCCTCAGTGGTGAATGAAGCACATGTGTTTGGTTTGGGTTTTGCTTTAATGTGTGTATATAACACATTGCCTTCACGTCATTTCTGACTCACTGCTACCTGATAGTACAGATTTGCCCCACAGGATTTCTGAGCCTGTAAATCTTTACAGAAGCAGAATGCCAAATCTTTCTCCTGCAAAGCAGCTGGTTGTAGAATGGCTAAGCATGATCTGTTAACAGCAAAGAGCCTAGCCTCTGCACCACTATGACTTCTCTATATGTGATTATATATCACTTATATATGTATGTAATATACATATGTAAGTATGTAAGTATATATATATTGCTCTCTCTTATATTGCTCGTAAGAAAATTGTCCAAATTATTTTTAAATGAACTGTCTTCCCATGAAACAGTTTAAAAATTAGAATGTTTCCTAATAACATTTGAACTATTTTCTATAATAACTGGAAGAAACAAAGCTTGTAGAATTACATCATGGATTCTGAAGAAGGATCCTGGATTCTTATTTTATATTCTTTTCAGGCTGGTATGCAGTGATATACAAATTACTAAGATTCGTTTTTCATCTTTTAAACATAGCACTTAATTAGAGTAATGCTGGAGATAATGAAAGTTGCTGATAGCATAAAGGCATTAAATGTTTTCCCCCTAGCCAATGGTTGGCAATATGAACCTACCCAGAGGTGCCTCAGAAGGCAGACCCAGCAGTCTGCTACCACAAGGTCACCGCCGTTACACTCCGGAGCAGTTGAACTCTGCAGACATAGGTCGCTATGAATCAGAATCAACTCAACAACTTACAGGAAGACAAGATGTTCTGCCAGCTGCAGAAATCTTCTACTGGCCTCCATTCTAAAATGATAGAGTTACAAAGGGTTTTCATCTACGGCTTGAATTGCATTTGGAAGATGTTAATGTTGATGTCGTTAGAAAGTCTAAAGGACTGATAGCTATCTCTTTTCGGTCTATGGTCCTCTGGAATCGTAAAGTCAAAGAGAGTTTGATGCACAAGTGAGGCAAAGCCTCCTAGTGGGAGTAGTACTTACGTTTAAGTAGTTCTGGTGACTCTCTCTTACTAGAGGTCTGATTGGCGTATAGCCCTAGGTAGGATTTTTCATCTACTGTCAGTTACTCCAGCTATGGAACCCTTTGAGTAGTAACTTGAACCCAAGTGTCATTTATTAGATAGTAGGGATCTAATGAAGCATTTCTAGTTCATCTGAAAATTCCCTAGAGCAAGAGTGTCAAACTCTTTTTGTGGCCGTGGTGCTCTGAAATAAAACAAAAATAGAAAAAATTGTTATGAAGAAAATAGCGCTTAGGGGAGATTGAGGCAATACTGTACACACAATTCCCTTGTTTACCCTTTAACTACTGAAGTCGAGTAGACACGTGGCCCAGTGCCTTTCCCCAGGGGCCTGTGGACGTGGATAAACGCGCTGACTCAGGTCTGGCGACGTTTGGAAGCGAAGTGTCTGCCACTGTCAGTGTCATGTAATGTAAACGGATCCCAGTAGTGAAAAGGTTAAAAAGAGCCCTCTGGGTTGAATCATACCTCGCGGCAGTGCTAGTTAACATTTTTAGAAGGAAGCCATTATGATTGTGCATCACGTTTGTCAGCTGTCCAACATTTTGTGTTTTTTATTAGTTACTTTGTTATATTTTCCGGTCACAACATAAGAGGAAAGTGAAAACTAGTAGGAGGAAAGCACTGGCAAGTTTCAGGTAAAAAAGAATAATTCTAGTTGTATAAATACATTAAATAAAATAAATGTTTAAATAAAAGCACTTATATAGTGTTTTAATTATCCTATCCATATTCCTGAATCCTCACTTCAAATATAAATTTAACAAAATTTATAAATTTTCTGATGTGACCCACCTTTGACACTCCTTCCCTAGAGGGCACTACACCCCACCCCACCCCCACCCCCCAAGAAAAGACAAAACAACAAAACTAAATGTTATCGAGTTGATGCTGACCCATAGCAACATTATAGGACAGGGTTTTATCGCTCCATTTGAGATTCCAAGACAGTAACTGCTTATGGGAGTAGAACACCTCGTCTTTCCCCCCAAGAGGATAAAATCTTTGAAATTACTCTTTCTCCTTTTAGACATATAATTCAAGCACATGATTGAAAAGCCTTACCCAGTCTGTGAAATGCCTGTTTATACATGGAAAAGTAGGAAAAGATTTTCATGACAATTTTCTCATTTCCCCTTGTGTACTTTATCAAATCAAAAGATAAATCACATCCTCCATTCTGTGCCTAGAACATGCTATCCTCTGCCCAAGACTGACTGAGCACTTTGACCTACCAGGTTTTGTCTTATCTGCTTGTCAGGTAGGTTCATGCAATTCTGCAACCAGTTGGGCAGCATGCTTACCATGAGTGTGTTCATGAATTGCTTGTGGTAATTAGTATTGTAATGGTCTAATTAAATTGATAATCTCTGTGTTAATATAAAATAAATGTTATGAGAGAGTTGTTTCTATGATAGCTAGGATTATTTTGAAAGGCTTCATCAACTTAAATTCCATGTTTGCTGTTAAATTAGGTCTAAGCAAGCCATATATAAACAATTTAATGAAAAGTTATCAAATGTAGAAATTTTCTTTTTGAAAGTATTTTAAACTTTTTTGTGTGCTATTTAAAGGACCTCCAAGAAATTGTAAAAGGAACCTGGGTGGCATAGTCAGTTCCTAGTTGGACTGTTAATTGCAAGGTCAGACGTTTGAAAGCACCGGACATGCTGTGGAAGAAAGATGAAGCTTTCTACTCCTATAAAGACTGATAGTCTCAATACAGGGTCAGTGAATTATTTAATGTGACTGTTTGACCCCAAAGTCTCTTAACTCTCACCCAATGACCTTTTCCTGCATGGGTCTGTTAAGAAGTTGGGGGAAGATATGGATAGGATTTACCTGTGAATAATTGTGAATGGGATTCTCTCAGGAGGAGGAGGGATCTCATTACCAGGAAAAGCCAGGAGTGAAGCATGTCCTTGGGACCTGAAATTTCTGGATTCAGAAGACAACTGTGACATCAGAGGGGCCGCACCAGAACTTGAAACAGAGCATGTAACAAGTGATGGACATGCCAGCCCACAGTATAAGTAAAGTGAGTGCTTTGGGACATGAGGATGGCTTGTGGATTGAGGTGTCTCTGGCCACTTAATTCTGGGAGCTGGGTTTGCTGACACGTGGACCTAGAGCTGAGTGCCTTTGGGTTGAGGCTTACAGTGGCATGATGTGCCCCGCTTGGCATTTATTAGCAGACTTGAAAGAACTTCGTAGCATTTCCTGATGAACACTTCTTTCGTGAGAATTTCTTACTTGCATTACCATTTGTTAATTTCTTAATAAATCCTTTATCGTGAGTATGCCGGTCAGCTTTGTGTAGCCATTGCAATGGGTATTAGAGGTAAAGAAAATTAACACACTCAGAAACCCACAGAGGCAGGTCTATCTGTCCTATACAGTCACGATGTGTCAAAGTCATCTGAAGGGCAGTAAGTTTGGTTTAGTTTATTGTGTACTCACACGTGATTTATACATATAGTTAGAGAAAGAAAGAAAACGGGGAGCTATAATCCATAGAACCATACATTTGTTTATAAAAGGCCTTTCCCTTTATCAAAAATTATAAAAATGAATATCTTTGACCTTTCAGATAAAATAAAATATTGAACTGCTACATACTTTGCTGATTTTTTTTTAATGCAGCATTGAGAATTAAGTGACCAATTGCGGTTCTGGATAAAATAGGATAAGGCTCTGTCTACTGTAAATTCTTGAGTCCACATTACTATTTTTTTGCTTCTCATTTCAACTTAGACACCCTGAAACCCCACAATAGAAAACTGATTCTTTGATTGGTCAAGTTGAATTTCATTACCCAAAAAGACTCTTAAGAATGAAGTTTCTGCTACTCTCTCAGCATCTTTCCTACTTCTATCACATATGTACATCTGAAACTATCAAGTACAGCCAACCTCTAATTATTTACTGATCATGCATGACTTTGTGCGTTTAATCACATTGTTTGGGATTCTGTGGACCTGCACCCACCCTAGCAAAATCCTGCTCAAAGAACAAATTCAAATCCTCACATCTGTCTAATAATCTCAGCAATACACTCCCTTAGTCTTACCAGAGTACTTTGTTTTCATATTTATCACCCACATTACATGTATGATTTAATAAGCAGCAGTTATTTTTCTTAGCTAGATTCTAAACTCCTGTAAGGAGAGAGAAAGTGCACATATTGATTGTTTCCGTGTCCCCAAATCCTAGCAAATACCAGTTATTCAGTAAATGTATTAGAATGAGGTAACAAAGGGATAGAATTTGTTTCAAATTGAAGTTTGAACTAGTAACTGGACTTTTTCCTCCAGGAAAATTCCTTTAGAAGTTAGTGGATTCTTTTGTCATTCCATCTTACATCACCTGTACTCTTTTGCTTTTACCATATCCTTGAATATATTGTCTCAATTTTCATACTTCTAATGAATCCTAGCTTAGTCTTCAATTTCTTTCTCCATGGATTTTTTGGGAGATTTTAGAGAAGATGGTTAACAACTACTGATAGGGAATTATAGAAGGAATTGAACTATCAGATGATGGGCTTGACTAGAATAAATAAGACTCTCTTTTGCCCTGTATTCTGCAAGTTATTGTTCAGTGAATATTGGTCCCTTCAAAAATTTATGGTGCTGCAATGCAGTGAGATTTATTTAATATGGCTTTTCTAGTTACTATGCCTAGCAAAAGACCTTCATTTTCCCCAATGGGTTTGTGTGAGAAAAGATGCTGATTGGTTTATGTGATTCTGCTCTGAGTGATTGTTAATATGGTTAATTGTGATTGCCATCCTGCTGGTTTTAAAATCAGACATCTTAGAAGCAGGAAGGGGGATTTCATTACCAGCAAGAAAGCAAAGCCAGGAGTGGAGTGTGTCTTTAGACTTTTAGATCTCTGTACATTGAACTTCCTTGATCCAGGAGACAACTTTGATACCAGAAGAGTTGCAAGGAAGTTGCAACAGCAGAGCCAATAGGCAGAGCCTGAGACAGTGTAAAGCTGAGTGCTTTGAGGTAGGAGGCTAACTTGTGGAGTAGGGTGCCCCTGGACACTCTACTGGAGGAGCTGGGTCTGTTGATGCACTGAGTTCCAAAGGAGACTTGCAATGTTGTTGCATGCCCTTTGGACAATAAAAGAGCTTTCTGAGATTGCTTGGAAAGGCCAAGTTGGGAGCTGATATCCAGAGGGAGGCTTGCCTGTGGGCACTTCAAAGAAGAAATTGTCCTGCTAGACCAGAACGTGAACACTGCTACAGAGAAGAGCCCGCAACACAGGGAATCCAGGATAGATAAACCCCTCAGGGCCAACAATGAGAATAGAAATACCAGGAGAATAAGGGGAAGGTGAGGGGGGAGAAAGGAGGAGTCAATCACAAGGATCAAACTATAACCTCCTCCCAGGGGGACAAATAACAGAAAAGTGGGTGAAAGGTACAAGAGGATGATTTAAGATATGAAAATAATAATCTATAACTTATTAAGGGTCCATGAGGGAGGGTAGGTGGGGAAGGGATGGGAAAAAAAGAAGAACTGATGTAAAGAGCAAGCAGAAAGAAAATGCTTTGAAAATGATGATGGCAGCAAATGTACAAATGTGCATAACTCAGTGGATGATTGTATGGATTGTGATAAGAGATGTAAGAGCCCACAATGAAAAGATTTAATTAAAAAAGCCCAAAACTGGCTGCTCTATTTGGGGCCAGTCCACAGAGAGGACCACATGGCCAGCCCCACTATGAGACGTGATGCCCCTCACTGGCCCATGGCCCTG
>NW_022111373.1:42312122-42316731 GCF_000313985.2 Echinops telfairi | reverse complement strand
GTGTGTATGGATTGGGATAACAGTTGTATGAGCCCCTAATAAAATGTTAAAAAAAAAAAAAAAAGCCCAAAACTTTATGGCCCACAAACCACAGGTTAAGAAAGAAAGAAAGAATCCTGACGGAAACCCTGTGTGATCATCTTCTGAAAGTTCTGTGTGGCCACTGTAATTGTCCAAGCCAGCCACAGAAGTAGAACACCTTGGAAGGGACAGTTGGGTCAGAACAGGGTAAAAAGGAATAGGTAGGGTGGGCCACGTCTGACTCCTGCCTTGTAGCAAACAGCTTTGGGAGTCAGAAGAGGGTAGATTTGATCCTTTCACTGTTTCCACTGATGCCTTTTTCAAATTCTACTTCTATTCTGCTCTATAACCATAGCTTGCTCCTATAGCCTCTGCCTCATCACCTAATTAGTGAAGCATAAGTATGAGAAGACAAAGTGCCTGCTTACTTACCACTTAACAAAGTCATGGTCAAGCAGATAAGCTTGCCAGAAATGGCGGAGTATCGTGGCAGAAAGCTGGGCTAGCTCACATCTTACTGTCCACTGTTCTCTGTTGTCTGAGATTAGCAGAATGATAGACATAGGTGTTTTCTACTCTGCAGCAATGATCACTAGGAAGCAGATAGTGTAAGAAATGGAGGAGGTAAAGATAGATGCATTGTGATAGATGGTAGGTCACATCTGATGGTTGAATATATTCAGAAGAGGGGAGTTTCTATTCCAAAGCATCCATTCCAGTTACATCTGAGCCCAAAGCCCGAAGCACAAATTTAACTGAGAATGAGCAGTTCTCGGGGACCACATGAGAACAGGGCTGCGGAATCTTGAGGACTCGAGTTTCATGCCAATTTTGATCACAAGTTTGCTATACATTCAAATATTTCCTTGCATTTAAGAATTAGTAGGTTTGCTTTTTGTAGGTCACTCAATAGGACAATTAAAAGCATTATACTTATAACAGCCAATACAATGTCATGGTATCCTATTGAGAGCTGCTATCTCTGGGCAATGGGTAATCCTTTCAAGCCAGCACTTTTCCTAAATATATAAATATATATATATATATTCTACAAGTGGTTAGAAGCTCAGAAAATCTTGTTTTCTTTGTGATTATATGTGGCTAATTAGGTGTATTTTAAGTTATTTTGTTGAAAGCAATTTAACTTAAAATGTTAGCACAAAAATTCAGCGATATGACTTTCTATTTTATTTTTAGAAATATGTAGCTAAATAAGTGTATGCAGAGATCTGAAAATTTACTCTTGGGAGTGCAAGAATGAAAATATTTTAGATAGGTTTCCAGAATATTAATATCAGGATCACAGCATGTGTTTGTATATGAGACAGAATGGAAGACAAAATTCTATAAACCACAAGAAGCAAAATACAGATTATACATCTCTAAAGTCAAACACTAAAGATACTAGAAATAATCCAATTTCAAAACTTAAGGAAAAACAACACTCTCCAATCACAGATATGTGGACTTAGAGCACAGTTATAGCTTTTACTTGCACACAGAATTGCATTTCATTTTAAAACTGGTTCAAAACAAAGCTACACATATCAAATGTTTACAATAAAAATATTAGCACTAGGAGTTAGGAGAAGGTATACAATAGTCTATCCTTCTTAAGTCAGATGGCTGCAAACTGTAAATGATTCAAGTCGATGTCTTTGAAATAAAGTACTCTGGTAGATAATATTTATGAAAGTATATAATTTAATATAGCAGAAAATGAGTCACATAAAAGATGAAAATTAGTATTATCCATAACAAAATTTCCCCTTGGCTCATTAACAGTAAGGGGCAAAATAACTCTGATATGGAAAGATATGCAGGTAAAAGCTAAGGGATTTATTCCAGTTTCACAATTACCTTGTGGCCTGAAGGAACCATTGTCTTGCCTTAGGCAATGCTATCACTCTGAAGTATTCCAAAGCCCTAAACAATTCACTCAATTCTCTTTCAAAATTGTATGCATAGATGATAATCCAGGGGAACTGGGGAGCTCCAGATGCCCTATTATTAATATCTGGCATGCAATATTTCACTCAGAAAGTAATGACTTTGGTTCCTTGGACCCTCAGCCAAAAACTAAAACAAATGTGACTACACTTTATAATAAGTGACAAACCTCTCCTTGCTCCTTTTGGTATTCATTGTTATATCATTAATCAGTGCTGAACCTCTGATAATAAATCTTGATGTTCCCAAGAATGTGAAAATGCATTATTTCACTGTTGTCCACAGTTCTGTATGCTGTACTATTTGTTAAAAACAACTAGAAGGTTCTAGGATAAGTATTTAGTTTAAATTCAGTTATTCAACTCTTTCACTTTTGAGACCATCATGTCTACTTTGGGATCTAATTAAGAACTGTAAAGGTTGCTTTGTCATTTGTCTATTGTCCCTCGAAGAAAAATAAAAATTCATCCTTTTAAGAGTTTGAGCCTGTAGTCTAGTAATACTTGTCTTCTAATCTATATGTTATGAATATGCATATTGTCCTGTTCCAGAGATGAAAACCATTAAAAGGGAGAAAAAAATTTATGTCCACTTGATCTTCTTCCTGATGGAAATATTTTCCATCTGTTCTTAATAGAATGTAATCAGCTTTATTTTTTTTCCAAAATAAATTGACAAGGACAAATAACAGGCATATTTATGATTTAAGACAAAATAGCTTCCTCATCATGAATCTCCACTAGATCAAATGTGTACTATATCAGTTTGCATCATAAAATCAAGCTCAACATATTAAAATAATACTTCTACAATCCACAATCAAAACAATAATAGTTAACATTTGATGTCGCTCATATTATCCAAATGTATTTTTCACCTACATAATATCTACATACTTAAAAAAATAAGATAAGTTAATAAGTAAGGCTTAGAACCAGACAGTGAAGAAGGATTTGGCTCCCACTTTGGAGGAAGTTGCTGCTGAAAACTTTATGCATATGTGTTAGTCTGGGTTGACTAGAGAAACAAATCCAGAGACACTCATTTGTGTATAGGAATGAGTTTTATATAAAGAGTAATTGTACATTAAGAAAACATCCCAGCCCAGTCCAGATCACGTCCAAAAGTCCAATATTAGCCAGTATGTCCAGCATCAGTCTATAAATTCCTCTTCAGACTCACGCAACACATGCAATGATGCCGAATGCAGGAAGATGACAGGCCAGTTGGTGGAAAGTTTTGTGGATCCAGTGGCAGTATAAGCATCTCAGTGCTGGCAGGGGTCTCCACGTGGTTCCTTCAGCTCAAGGGCTCTGGCTGCATCGGCAGCTGCATCAGCATAGCTCCATCAGACTCCTCATCAGTAACGTCTTTCAGGGACTGTGCCTGAGTCCCAGCTCCAGAGAGCAATTTATCTCCTTAGCGCCTCCAGATGAGGTCATCAAGCTTCAACGTGATTGACAGGCTAAACTCTACCCCTTCACTTTTAAGTCTCACATTGACAACAGATTATGTAACTACCACAGTATAGCTTCAAAACATTGTCAGATACTGAAGGTCTAATAAATGGAAGCAGAATATTGTTTGAGATAGTGCCAGAGGATGGGCTCCTTGGGTGAAAGTGCACTGAAAATGTGACAGGATTTTTTTTATATCCGAAAGGGATGATCTTGATAGATTTTCTTGAAAGATACAGTATGACCATAGGAGATTACTTGGAAGAAGTTTAAGAGAAAGATAATTTGAGTTTCTGAGAAAATGGCAGGAAAGTTGTACCAAACCCCCCACCCACTTATTTTGCTACACAATCTACCTTCTCATTCTTCTATGGTAGCAAAGCATGTCCTATGATCATTTGATCATTTTACTGGGAAACTTTACTCTATCTGTCCTACATTCCTGATTTTGCCCCTCCAGACTTCTCTGTTTCCACTACTCAAGGAACATTAAAAGGAACATTATCTGAGTCTCCCTTGGATACTGAACTTCCATTGTTATGTAACATACATTTAAAAGCATGAGATTCTTAGTAGAGAGATGGAATAATCACCTTTAGAAATGAATAGACCTAGGTACAAACTATGTCAAGAAATAAAAACTTTACCTTTTAATAATTTTGTTTAATACAGGTTTCTATGCTTTTATATTAATAAAGGTTAGTTTATTGACTTTGTGTATTAAGTTGTTCTTTCTTAATAACATCACTCTTTCTAATTTGATCAAATAAATACTAGGTGTCACCCTTCATGTTATGCTTTCTCTCATCCTTCACATCGAATTAATCATGAGCACTATCAAAAGTATCTCTCTATGTCAGCTACTTTAATCAAATCTTATTCTGGATTATTATAATGACCACCATGTTTCTTTTTTTTTCTCCTGGTATTTTCTAAATCCATTATTTAGACTGTTTCTGAGGGATATTTTATAATATAAAATTACCTCTATTCCTGTAAACCCTTGATCCAGCCCTGCAAGGCCTCCCGCACCCTCCTTGACACTGATTTTGGATCACTTGTTGTTCCCTTGTCCCTGTGCTTGTTAACAACCTCTTCCTTTCCCCTGCCTCCCCCATCCCCATATTCCCCTGATCTGTCATCCCATTGTTTTCTCTTCTGGCTTGTTTATTCCTCCTATC
>NW_022111373.1:42290351-42311653 GCF_000313985.2 Echinops telfairi | reverse complement strand
CTTTTCTTCACCTTCCCCCCTCATTGGCTCACATGCGCTCCCACCAGACCAGTCCCCCTTCCCCTCTTCCTGAGCTGCAGCTTCAGTGCTGTCCTCTGAAGTGAATTCCCCCTGGGGGAGGGTGGTGTCATGCACTCAGTTGGTAATGGTGCTGGCATTCTATTCCTTCTTGATCTCCTTGACATCAGCTTCCCTTTACCCCCTTCTCCTCTACTGTATCCCAACCCTTATTCTACTTGCTCTTTCTATAGGTTCATCAATCCTGGGTTTCGTATATTGAAAAACAAATAACAAAAATTCAAGCAGGTTACCCCCAATGGCAAAGCACCAATATGAACAAACAAAAAGATACAGAAACTGTTGAAAACCAGATCATGTCAAATGTGCATCAGGACAGGGATCAACTGACTAAGCTTTAATATTTGAGTCAGGTTTATCACTTTGATCTCTTATACTCATCTCACCAATGCACTCTGTTTGCTAACCAGTTTCTTCCCGTCCCTTGTGTATGGATAGAGGGAAGTCACCAGCCTCATTTCCTATGCAGATCTCACAAATGTATCTTGGGCTTGCACTGTCATCTGTAACCTTCTGCAAAGCATAATCTCAACATTAAGGGCTTGATCCTATTGCCATCTTGGACCTTGGATTATATGAATTAAAATCCTTCTGTCACTGATATTGGTGTGTTTCTTCAAGGTGGAGTTAGGTGACATCTCACTTAGATGACTGCATATTTACAAACAAGATTTTAAGACCCCAGGCAAGATTTTATCTGATAGCTGACCTTATCTCATTTCTTCACCACACTTTACTATAGCACCCTTATCTTCTGTGTTCCCTTTCTGATTGTGAGTATAGATCAGGGCAATTATGTCAGAACTAATTTGTGGGATACAAAAAGATTTCTCCCAAGTTGTCTCCCCCAAATATATACCAAACCTAGCAGCTTGCTACGCATGGTAAATGACTGTACACTAGGAGGTCAACAAAAGTAGGTCAGAGGTTATTCTCCTTAATGGTATCTAGAGCAACCAGACAGTATAGTCTGACTCACCCTAAGTAGGGCCCACTCCCTCTGATATTGTTCCCTTGCAGAAGTGCCCAAAGGCAAGACTGGGACCACTCAAAGATGACTAAGGCTACTATATTGACATAAGCACCAATATGAACAAACAAAAAGATACCGAAAATGTTGAAAACCAGATCATGTCTAACATGCATCAGGACAGGGATCAACTGACTACTATATTTAGGCTACTATATTGAGTCTAGGGTCCACCCATCTTGCCACGTATGTACCCCTATTCCCTCCCTTTGCTATCTCTTCCCACCGCAGCATCCAACGCCTACACCACTAGCTCATCCCCCTCCTATTGCTTGTATTGCGTATGCTACAATCTCTTCCCATGATGTGGGTCGTTATCTGTAATGGGGTATTGCATGCCGCCAAAGATATATAAGCTTTGGTTATAAATAAAACCTCATGAGAGCTCTCTCCTGCCCTCTTGTCTCCCACCTCCATGTGTACCACCCAAGAGGAGCTGAGGTGAGCATGCTACCATGAGGTGTGTCTGACTTCTTTATTTTACTTTATCTCTCCTATTCTTTATGACTTTACTATAATCTTTGTATATCATAACCATACAATTGCACCTACCAAACCTGAGATTAGTTGTGGGGGGCTGGTTACCCCTACACTAATTTTCTTAAATTGGAGCTAGTGTTTAGTGCGAGTCCCAACCCCATTCTTGGATCTATGTTATTTTTATCTATCTGCCTTTGGCTCCTTTTAGAGACCTCTTTGTTAACTTACAATAGATGGGCTTATCAATCATCTCCCTGGGGCATAAAGATCTTCTATTAATATTCTCATTGATTAGCACCTGGTATTAATTTTTAAAAACACTGTTTAAAGAAGGATATTGAGCCAATGTAGGCTAAATCCATATTGCAATACCTGAATTATTCATTTGTACAGAATAAATCTTTTTGTGTCTGGATGCTATTTACACAAACAGTGGGAGTTGGTTGTCAGGGAAATTCTACAATAATATTCATTGTGAATTCCAGTGAGATATTTAATGTTTATTGTGCCAACCTGGTCGATAAGCACATGTGGGGTTAATTGAAGGGCGGAAAGATAAATGGCTTGGTGAGCCTTGCTTTTCTAGTTCTTGGGTCTCATGCTTTGTGATGGTTGGACCAGGATGGAGCTACCTTAGGCAGTTCCCTGCTTCAGCTGGCAAGATTCACTGAGAGGAGGCCATATGAACCCACCCCAGTGCAGTCCTGAGTCCTGGAGCAGCCATGTCGAGACCCCTGCCAGTGCTGAGATGCTTACATGTTCACTGATTTGGCTTTCCTCCTGAGTCGGCCTCATTGCCTGTGTTTTATGAGATGGAGGAGAACTTTGTGAATTGGTGTCGGGCATGTTAATGGGTTAATGTTGGACTTGTGGGCTTGGGCAGCACTGGGTTGGGATGTTCTCTTGATGTGCACTTACCCTTTATATAAAACTCTCTCATATATATGAGTTTCTGTGGATTTGTTTCTCTAATGTACCCAGACTTACACAGCCAGTTACAGGTTTGCTGGAATAATATATATCTTATTTCAGCATACAGACATTGATGTAATAAATCAATGTTTGTCTTCCTACTGACAGTTCAATAATCTTGGTATAGCAGTCTTCTGCTTCTTCCAACCCCAAGAATTTTCAGTCTTAAATCCTCTTAAATCCTTACAAGTGTGTTTGAGATAGAGTCTAATTCACCTAGTGGAGTTTGGCATCAGACCTCTCTGGTGCAGCCTTTCGTGTTGTGAGTCTTGAAGATCCAGGATTCAATGCCCCAGTGTTGGGGCATTGTCCCAAGGATGTGTCCAGAAACGCAGGCCAATGTGGCTTATTTGTCGCATATTGCTAGGGATACTCCCCCTTAGGGTCCTTAATAGTATACTTTTAGTCATTTGTTCCCCACTTGGAGGTTGGTTCTCCCCAAAATTCTACCAACAGTCTGCATTTGTGTTCTCCCAGATGTGTCTACTCCCTTTCCCCTCTTCCAACTTGACTTTCCATCAGTGTCCCTCATTCTTCTGACAGGGATGCCTATCATGGCACCTCCTCAGAACTGAACATGGCAGCTACTCACCAGTCAATACCTTACATAGTTTCTTAGTTTTTCTGTCAATTCTGTGAGCTAGATAGGACAGATAATCATATCACATTCTTAAAAGTTTGAGAAAATGGAGTTTATCTAGTTTAAGGTAAATGGAGTTCAGATATTTTTATTCTTTAAAATTATGCTTTGTAAGAAATAACCCCCAAATCACTAACTAGAATGTTCATATTTAATATTATGGGTATGGGTGGCAGACATGAGGTTTAGTTTGTATTTCCTCCCTTGTTTTGTTCCCTTTTTCATTTGAAGCAAATAGCAAGGTCGATGATTCTCCGAATGTAGAAACAGGAGTTGCCTGCCAGATGCTTTTTTTCACTTGTTTTGCTTTTTAATAACTGGAATCCATTGATAAGAGTATACTGGCTTTTCTGAAAAGAGAGGGAAAGAATAGAAGTTGAATTTGAGGGAAATATCATCTAAAATAATACTTACTTGTAAGCAGTACAATGCTATTTTGAGACTTGAAAGTATCCTAGTTTTTGAAACTACTGCAGAAAATTTGATTCAAGAATTCAAATTTTATTAGTAACAAAATTTCTTTTGTAAGATAACTTTCATTAGCAGTCATCTTGATTTCTACTTCTTTCCTCTTATATTGCACTTGCAACCTAAACTGAGGTCTTCCTTTGCCTTTTTGAATATGAGTAAGACACATATGACCATAAAATGTTGACTTCCAAAGGGAAAGTGGTTCTGAAAAAGAATAGCCCAGGAGGTGATTACGTTATTCTCCATTTTTCTCTAAACTAATCTGTTTGACAAAATAATGGCAATAACCACACAATGTTGTTAGCTTTCTCCTCCTGAGGCAGTCTGTGGAATAGGAGGAGTGATTTCTTAATAGCTTTTATTAAGGCAGGGACAAGACAATGATTCTCATACTATATCCACCATTCAACATTTTATTATAGAACTTGCACAAACCACCAAGTCAACCAAAAAAAAATTAAGGAAATGAAAGAGCCTATGTAATTTCATATTTACAGACAATATAATCATCTAAATAGAAGATCAGTAAGATCTAAGAAGTACTAAGAGGTTTCTACAATGTTTCTGACTATCAGTGTTTGGAAAAAAATATAGGGTAAAATATTTAAAAAGCCATAAAAGAAAATCAGAATAAATGAAGAAATGTCTTATCATTAGTAGATTATAAAATTTATAGGCATGGAATTATTCTATACACTTAATACCATTCTAATTAAAATCCCTAAGGATGCCCCTTCTGGAAAGTGATAACATTTTAAAATTCATATGAAAGAGTATTGGTCCAATAATAGTTTATTGAAAAAAAGCTAACAATACAGAGTTGATTGACAAATAAGACTAGGAACTCAGAAGCGTATTTATGCTTAGATAGAATTTTGATGTATTTGGTGATCAACAGGGGAAGAAAGAGATTATTCAATAAATTATATTTATACAATTGTTTCTCATGTGAAAATGTAAAATTATTTGATATCATACACAAAATAAATTGAGAAACAAGATTTAAAACATAAACTAATATGAAACGTAAAATTTTAAAGCAATTAAGGTAAATTATGTAAGAACATTGTTATAATTTATAAAAATGTGTTTCTAAGCAAGACTAAAACTTAAAACAAAGTGAAAAATAATGAACACTTCAAAATTTAAATAATCTGGGAATATATTTTCAACATAACCTGTACCTATATATGTGTATGTTCTGGTAAGTCCTAAATCTGAAGTTCAGACATCCTCCTAGAGAATCTTTCTGATCCATGAGCATGGGCTATTCTTCCATTTGTGAAGATGTTAATCCTACCTACGGCACTATATAAATTCAATGCAATCCGATACAAATTCCAGCATCATGTTTCAAAGAAATGGAAAAAAAAAAAAAGACTGCCAAGTTCATATAGAAAGGGAAGTAGCCCAGAATTAGCAAGGAACTCCTCAAGAGGAAGAACAGAGTGGGCGGGCTTGCACTAGCGGACTTTGAAATTTATCCTACAACCACAGTTGTCAAAACAGCCTGGTACTGGTATAATGATAGATACTTGAACCAATGGATAAGAACAGAAAATCCAGAAATTAAATCAGTAGCATACAGACAACTGATGGTTGATAAATGCCCCCAAAATATCAAATAGGAGCCAGATGCCCTATTCAACAAATGGTTCTGGAAAATCTTGGTATCAGGCTGCAGACCAATGAAATGAGACCCTTCCCTCACTCCATAAAAAAGAACAAATTCAAGGTGGATCACAGACCTAAAGGTAAAACCTCAAACTATCAGAATCATCAATGAGAAAACTGGGACAAAGCCAAGAATATTAGCACAGGGAGCACATGGGCTATCAGACATAAGGAAGCATACACACCCAGAGGAATATAAAATAGATGAGTGGGACCTACTAAAGATAAAACACTTGTGTACATTGAAATATTTCATTATGAAAGTAATAAGAGAACCCACAGGCTGAGAAAAAATTTGAGTAATGACCTATCAGACAAAAACCTTATTACCAAAATCTGCAGAGTCCTGCAAGCTTACAATAAATAAAAAAACGAATTGCACACAAAGGGAGTGGGCAAAAGACTTGAGCAGAAGATTCACAAAAAAGGAAATTTCAATGGCCATTAAACATATGGAGAATATTCCTGATCATTAACCATGCAGGAAATGCAAATCAAAATAACTATGAGATACCACTTAATACCCACAAATATAGCCCAATTCAATAAAACAGAAAGCAACAAATGTTGGAGGGGTGTGGTGAGGTAGATTCGCTGCTTCATTGCTGGTGGTCATGTAGGTATGTACAGCCATTTTGGAAAGTGATTTGGCAATACCTAAAACAGATGGAGATTGAGCTACCATACAACCCAGCAATTAATTCCACTACCGAGCATATGGCCAGAAGAAATAAGAAACAGACCACACCAGACATCTGCTCTCCAATATTCATCACTGTGCAGTTTACAATCACACAAAAAATTGGACACATCCTAAATTTCCATTAATAGATGAATGAATAAAGTAACTCTGGTTACAGGCACACAATGGAATACTATGCATCCCTAAAAAATAGGGATGAAACTATGGAACACCTCATTTCATGGAAAGAGTTGGAGGCTCTTATGCTGAGTGAAGTTAGCCAAGCACAAAAGGTCCAGTGTTACCGTCCAGCGGTATGGACCTGCTGGAGTGACGACCTGAAGAAAAAGAGAGTCCAGTGGACTGATGATCCAAAGGCAACTTTTATTTCCAAAGTGCAGCTTTATATATTAATGAGGCAAGGGTGCATAGCTTCCATAGTGTAACAATAACATCGTGATAAAATTGTGCTAAGCACAAACAATTCCTAGGGACTAATCTTATCAACAAATGTAGCTGTGCTCTCAGTTTACTCATTGCATCTCAGAATTTGAGAAAACATCACTAGTATACTTCAGTTAAAACTCAGTGACTCTCTATAATTCCCCCTTTTAAAATTTATAGTTAACACCAAAGAGCTAAACAAGCAGCTATCTGCTGAAGCTGTGGTTTTGCTAAAATGCTGCAGAGTACAGAAGTGGAACATTCGGTAAAGCTGAACTTTTCACAAGCATGGGATCTTCCTGCCTTCTTCTGCTCTTGTGGCAAACCTAGAACAGTTTCACCCTGAGCAATTGCAACTTCCTTACCACCTAGAACAATTTCAAGTTCGTTATCACTTTTTCCATCACATCATCACATCCTTATCACAGTTCTTATCACATTCCTTTTCTTATCACATTACTCATCACATTACTCTTAACATCCTTGCAACATCCTCATCACATTTCTTATCACATTCCTTATCTTTCTATGGGGTTTTGGAAGCATACTGAGTTTTCTGACTCAGTTTGACTTGCTTCTACACAAACTTTAACTCCTTCCTTACTTCTGTTTGGGTCTGCCTAACAATTCCAGTTTTGTTTGCAAAAAAGCAACAGTCTTCTCTTAGGGCCATGCATAAGCTACCTTGTTGCCTGTAACAAAGGTGGAGGCACGAAGGGCTGAGGATCCCATCACTCTTAGACCCACTAAAAGGGACACTAATATAGAAGTGGCTCTATGAGATCGGGTGCTCCCAGCAATTATGCCCAGGTGTTCTCTTCCTTCAGTCCCATTAAACAGGTACACCTGGAGGATTACATGAATAATATGCACAGCTCAGAGTACTTGTTTTGGTGGAAAATAGGAACATATAGACAAGGAGGGAGTCAAGAGGTACAAATAAATCAGGTGGTAGTGGAGCTTTAAATGGGGTTCAAGGGACCTGTAACAATGTTAAAAGTCAGGAGAGCCACCACCCAGTGCCAGCCTCTAGAGTTAGGGTCTCTTTCAGGGTCCGATTCATCTTTTCAGCTTGCCTTGAGCTCTAAGGGTGATAGGCACTGTGTAATTTCCAGTTTGTGCCTAAAATTTTCCTTAATGTTTGTATAGTTTTAGCAACAAATCCAGGTCTGTTGTTTGACTCCATGGTGTCAGGCACCTCTCACCTAGGGAATATTTCATCTAATAACATTTTACCTAATACCTGAGCAGTTTCTTTCTAGTGTCTAAAGAAACTAACAAATACCTATAATTCCATTGTCTTGGTGTAATCTCTGTAGAATCTACCTCCTAGTGCTTTCCTACCCTGCATCCTCGTTCTCTGGTCCCGATGGGGTGTGGAGCACAGGCAGGTTGAGCGTTTACTTGCAGGCAACTCTGGCAGGCAGCCATCACTTCTTCCACTCTCTTGGTGAGCTGAGGGGCCCCAAATTGGACTAGTCTTGCCAGTCTGCTAGAGCCTAGATGAGTATAGGCACGCAGCTGCCTTCTTTTACTTTCACTTTCTGGTAAGCTGTGTCAGCAGTCAGGCAGCCAGTACCAGGTCCATTCTTAAAGCTGCGGCTTACTCTGCTTCATCAGCTTTTGGTTGCTTAGGCCACTGGGGCTGTTCCTTTTAGATGGTCAGGACAATGCATAATAGATACTTTACTTGGTGTCCAGATGGCTTCTAACAGCTGCAAAATGTCCTCTTTTATTTTTAATTTCAGTCCCTTCCGAGTTCAGCAAACTCCTTCTTTATCTTTCAAGGGGAAAGGGTACTGAGGGATGGCTGCTGGGCTTGCTCCGGGTTTTAGCTGAACCACATCTAGGCATGTGGGCTGCAAGCCCAGGGGGGTTACCTTCTGGCCAAACTCCCGGGACTTCAGTCAATAGTCTTCCCTCATATGGTCGAGAGGAAGGCTCAGTGACTGTGAGAGATAACTGTCATTAAAGGGAAGACTCTCAGAGACTCGCCAGGGGGCTTCTTCTTCGGGCCCACCCAATGCTGTTTGGGTATGGTCTGGTTGAAAGCTGATCACCCCCTTAAGCTTAGTCCAAGAGACAGTTCCTAATTGGCCTATTGCTTCCTTGAATGGGTAGGCTTCATTTTGCTGATGGGCCTGCCACTTCCTTGAGGACGGAGTGGGTTGCCCCTGTGTCTACAAGGAACACGATGGGCCTGTCCCCCACTTTCAGGGTTATCATAGGCTCTGCGGGAACAACAGCGCCCCAACCTTCTCATTCCAGTTCTAAGACTGGAATGGGGGTAGTCTCTGCTGCTGGGGCTGATGTCTGCGCTGGGGTCATTTTGGGTAGCTGGACTTCCAATGTCAATCTTCTTTGCAACAGGCACATTGGTTCTTGCCTAGTGGTTTACACATATTCTCTCTGTTTTGTCTACCTGGCCGGGGACAGGGATGGGGTTCTGGTCTCCCTGCA
This sequence comes from Echinops telfairi, assembly GCF_000313985.2. Taxonomy (NCBI): domain Eukaryota; kingdom Metazoa; phylum Chordata; class Mammalia; order Afrosoricida; family Tenrecidae; genus Echinops; species Echinops telfairi. The sequence continues at coordinate 42,302,722 of NW_022111373.1, read as the reverse complement.
GTCAGGGCGAGGATTCCAGCGATTGCTTTGGCTTGCTTCTCTTCTGGTATGTCTCTATTGTTATAAGTCTTCTGCTGTTTCTAATTATTCCCCCTGAAAACCCGTCTAGCTTCTGTAACCTTTTCCTGATGTCTGGTGCAATATGGGACACAAAAGCTACATTAATGGCCTTGCAATTATCTGGTGCCTCCGGGTCTATTGGGATATAGCCAGTAGGCATCAAACAACCTCTCTAAATAAGCTGCTGGGTTCTCATCCTTGCCCTGAATTATACTAGTTACTTTGGACAAAGTATGGGATGGCGTGCTACCTCCTGGAGACCACTCATCAGAGTTCAGTGGTAGGTGAGGAGGTGTTCCCCACCTTCAGGGCAGTTTGGGTCTCAATCAGGGTGCCGCTAGGGGAAGAAGATTTCAAGTCCTGGGGGTCAGTCTCTGGTCGCCCATCTGCCCCCAGACCTGTTTTTAGCTCTCCCTGCCAATGCGACTGCGCTCCCCGGATGTAAAGAGAGTCTGAAGTGGTTGTTGACAGTCATCCCATGTTGACTGGTGGATTTGACTCCACATTATCAATGCACAGGGTGATGTCCATGAGTTGGTCTGGATGTTCGGCTTCTCCATGTGTTTGACCTAAAATGAAACCTCGAGCCAGGTAACACAGAGAGAGATTAAACGTTCCTTTAGAGGGCCATCCCAGGTCAAAAAGTGGCCTATCATGACAGGGTATTGCGATGAACCTTTTCTCCACAAGAGGCAACTGCCCCCACCCCAACCCTTTTTTCTTTAAGAGGCCAGTGGGCCAGCATGAGATTGAACCCGGTGAACTGATGTTTTCCCTGGATCGATGCCATATCTGTAGGAGGAAAAGTGATGGCCACAAGACAGACACCAAAACACAGAACAGAAAGTATACAGACAAATACAGCACAGGCGCCCCAGAATCTCTTTAGCTGCTTTCCATGGACTCTTCCAACGCACGTGTAGACTCCCTGCATTATTATGAATAGCTTTATGCTCTTCTTCTGCCGAGTTGAAGCATACAAAAGGTTTAGTTACAGCATCTGCTGCAGCATTGCTTGTGGCCAAAGCTCTTGAGAGGGCTGAATGGGCTCAGATATGGGTGATAAACAGAGGACAGTGGCGCTGGTGCAATAAGCACTGAAGATATGATTTTAAATGGAAAATAGGCTTATCTGGGGACTCTTTCAACACAGCAGTACTAAATCGAGGTACAGTATCAACAATATACAGAGAATCAGATACAATATTTAAAGCAAATGGATTATTATTTAAAATGATAATCAGGGATAGGTGGTAAAGGCACAGAGGGGATAATCTCACTCAAAATCTTATGCCCTTCATTTTTCATGTTTACATCATCTATTTCATATTCATGTAGAGAAGCATAAGCCTTTTCCAAAATTTTCTTTAGCTCTAACGCAAGTCTCATCATCAAGGGTGCCTTCATTTGGAAACCAGGCATTAAACGCTCAAATTACTTTGAAACAATCAATAATCCTATTTCTAGAAACAAAAACCTCATGGTTTTTAAATATATGGTAGATAAGTCTGGGAAAATCCCCGAATTCTCCTTGGGAATTCCCCATGGAGTCACTGCTCCACAACCCCTTATCTTAGGGAAGCCATCACTCCTTCATACAATTCCAGGTGGCTGATAGCCCCAGGCGTGTCAGGTCCCTGTTTTATGCACCATATTGTTACCACCCAGCTGTATGGACCTGTTGGAGTGATGACCTGGACAAAAAAGTGGCCAGTGGACTGATGATCCAAGGGCAAATTTTATGTCCAAAGTATAGCTTTATATATTAATGAGACAAGGGTGCACAGTGCATAGTGTAACAAATAACAACGTGATAAAATTGTGCAAAGCACAAACAATTCCTTGGGACTAATCTTATCTTAACAAGTGCAGCTGTGTTCTCAGTTTACTCGTTGAGTCTCAGAACTTGGGAAAACATCATAAGGACACGTGTCTTAAGCACCCCAGAAAGTCACCAATACACTTCAGTTAAAACACAGTGACTCTGTATAGTCAAGCACAACCTGAGTCCACTGAGATAAATTCAAACAGCAGAATGGGCACAAGGGAAAAGGCACATAACACACAATTCCTGGGATGAGGTCAGATATTCTGGCATGAGCCAGACCAAGCCAGTGATTCATCAAAAGCAGATGCAGACAGCACCTGTACTAAAAGGTATCTCCCCCTTCTCCCACTCCAGCTCATAGGCCTTTAAGACCCACACAGGAGTGGGCGGAGAAAAATGACTGCAATAGGGGGTTAGGGCTCTAACTAACCTAAGGGGAGGGTATTGTTATATCTCCACAGGAAAGGGGAACTGAGCATAGACCTCATTCTGGTGCTAATCCTTGAGAGCATTGTTCCTGCTCAGAGCAGCTCATTCCCAGAGATGACTGCATGGCTGGCCTCAGCTCAAGACATGATGTCCTCTCCCTAGATTAAAGAGCTGCAAAGGACAGCCCTGAAGATGCAGCTTGGGGACAGTGGCCAGTCTGACCAGCATACATAGGGGTAAATCAAGAGGGGTTTGAGGGGGCAGCACTTGACACCCTATCTGAACTTGTTGGGGATTATTCACAAAGGGGGAAAACTGAATATCTAAAAGCATAATGGGTTGGGGGGCAGGGCGGGGATATTAGACCACTCCATCCACCACTGCAGGAATAGCAATGTGGATGGTGTGGACACTGGTCTTTTGGACACAAATCTGAAGATAAAAGAGTATATGACGTGTTAGGCAAGTGGGACCTGGGATACACAGCTCTGGAAGAAAGAGGGACTGGACTGATGCTTTATAACCTGCCTTTCCCTCTCTTTAACAGAGAGCTATTCATCTGCTCTATGTCTGCATCCCTGTTAGTCTATGACTGTGCACTTTGTGGGGGGTTTTTGGTGTTTTTCAATACAAGATAAGCAGGATAGGAAATATTACAGAGACAGTGACTGGTCTGAGGGATCCTGGGGGACCTGGAAGGGGAGGAGGTAGGGGAGGTGAGTGAGGAAGCCAACAATGACAGTCACAGGGTAATAGTAAGTGTTCTAAAATTGACAGCAAGGAGGGTGTAGCTTTTCTGGTCATGCTTGATCAATCGAGTTGTATCTGAGAGAAATTACTGAGAGGCAAATGATGGGCAAACGTGATAGTGGGGCAGGAGGAAAAAAAGAAAAAGAGGAGAGAAGAAAAAATATGTAAATATATTTATGTATATATGTAAATATATAAATATCCATGTACTTGTTTATATATGTATATATTTGTAAATGCAACAAGGAAACAAATAGACTTGGGGCCTTTACTTAAATCTTACCTCAGTATAAGAACGACTAGTTCTAATAATGTGGCACTGTATGATACTTACAACACTATTGCTGAAGACAAAATGGGAGCATAAGCAAATATGGTGATAAAAGCTGATGGTGCCTCGCTATTAAAAGATATGGTGTCTGGGGTCTTAAAGGCTTATAGTTAAACAAGTGTTCCATCTAGCAGGGAAGCAACAAAGCCCACATGAAGGAAGCACACCAGCCTGTGTGATCAGGAAGTATAGACAGGAAGAAGTATCAGAAGTTCAAAAGCAAGCAACCAAATCAATGTGAAGGGGTGTGGATGTAGTGGAGACCCAAAACCCATCTGTAAGGTAGTTGAACAGTCCCTCTCAGAAGGACCACACAGAAGGAATGATAAATTCAGGGTGCAGCATGGCACTGATGAAACACATAACTGTGCTCCAGTTCTCTAATATTTCCTCCCCTTACTACTATGTTTTTTATATGTTTTACCACATTAATCAAGTTAGATTTGCACATGTTCATTTGCATATTTATAATCCTTCAGTACATGAACGCCAAGATAGACAACCCTTCAGAAACAGTAATTGGAGCAATGGTTCCCTGAGCATATTGGAACAGAGTGTGTGGGGGATATGGAGCTGATAGTATTGATGACTGTATTACCACCATTCGATGGGCTTGAACAACAGAATTGTTTGTGAGTGGATATGGCAAATATAAATATGTGCAAGATATGGCAAAATAATAATAATGATTCCTGGGGGTTAACCCCTCCTGGGGGAGGGGCTAAGAGGAGCTGATATCAAGGAGTTTAAGAAGAAAGAAATGTTTCAAAACTGATTATGGTAGCAATTTTTCAATACTGTTTGATATGATTGAACTATGGGATGTTATGATATTTGTAAGAACTCCCAATACGATGATTAAAAATTAAAAAGAAAGGAAAATAATTCTTTGGTGGGAGTTATAAAGACTATGGCAAGAACCATATTAAATAATTTACTGCACTGCCACCCACCACAAACAAATGGTTATGCGAAATCTATGCCAGCTACAAATGATATTTCATGTATGATTAACAGCATTAAGATTCTGGGTAGGGGGGTTGACTGAAAACTAAGAAAAACAGTTAAAATACCTGGTACACAAGTTGTTATTTCCAATTGAATAAAGTGGTATTTTCTGTTTCTCTCTTACACCAAAATCGGTAATTGGTGAGTAAAGCGTTGACATTCACCAGAATAAAACCAAAACTGTTTTGTTTTCTCATTGTGAAGCAGGACTTGTTCCACCCATTACGAGTCTGAAAAACGTCTGACTGCATTTGTATGAAGCAAATTGGCTCACCTTACTGAAGTGTTCTTCCATGTGCTGGATGCATGAGCTGTCATCAGACTTCACTTTCTTCCATCTTTTTGTTCTAACTTCTACTGTGTTGACTTTGTTGTCATAATTTACCTGTTGTCAGTCTTGTCCTTTCCAGAAACTACCCCTTTGGTTGAGCAATGTAAAAGACTCAGTGACTAAGCGTACGTTATGTGTCTCAATGCTGATACAGGTCCATGTGGAATGGAATACAAGTCACACTATCAGAAAAAGCAGAATTCACATTAGGCAGCAAAATTGAAAAAAAAATGACTACACTACTGGTTTCTTCACTTTCTAAGTGAAATGTAAAAGAAGGTCCTATTTGACGATTTAACAATTATACTGTGTTCTGTCTTTGTCTGGTTACAATGAGTTGAGTGTATCCCTTGAGAGTTGTGAACATGACTTGACCTTTGTAAGGATAAAAGTAACACCACTGACATCAGCTCGAATGAAACTAGTCCTCTATAATCAAGCGAAAAGTTGCTGAATGGTGCCTATTCTAGAAACAGATTACAGTGAAAGAGGACACACAGAAGAATTAAAGGAGCTATTAATTTTACATTCTTGGTGGTTTTAGTTACAAGAAAATGTAATTAACTTCAGTTTGGTTAGATAGAAGAAGAGAACATCTGCTTTCTTGATCCAAAGGGAGTTAGAATCAAAGTTTTGAGCCATTAAAATAGAAGGGTTGGGAATCCCGAATGAACTTTATAGCAGATGAACATGTGGAAGAACATTACTTTTCTGAAGTTACGTAGTTGACTAGCACAAAGTTGTGTGTGTGTGTGTTTTGTTTATTTTTTTCTAAGTTGCCCTAATGACATAGTTTTTAATTAATCTAGTGAAATTGTAAATATGTTCAAATTTATATATGTCGAGACTTCAAAAGTTTGTGAAAATATTCCATTGTCTTTTATTTCCACTTTTCCATGAACTTTTTGAAACCCTCTTATATGAATACCACATTATTTAAAATTGTGTAGTAAACTTCTCACAGAGAAAAAATATTTCAAGAAATAGGCTTTAGCGACATTGGTGACCAAGTATATTTACTCACTGAGGTGAAATTTTAATCAATTTCTTTTAAATGTCAATGTGATTGGGATACATGGAAATGAATCTCATTTACCATTCACATTATCCTACTAATTGAAGTCAAATGAGCAAGACTCACATATTGCATTTGGGACACTGATGTGCATAGTTCTTTGGTTTAATTTCTAATCCACAGAACGCGTTCATGTGGCAGTATGATGTGCACAAGGCTCAGCTAGCTAACAAAAAAATGGTACACAATATATAAGACACTTTTCTGAAATTCAATTGAATGAAAGATAGTGCTTAAAACTCCCTGAATGAATTACAGGCTGCTAATATTCTGCTATAAAAGCAGAGAAACCATTAGCATAGACAGTAGCAATGCTAGACTGGAATGCTTTTATATGCCAATTTAATGTTTGCGATTATGCTGCACAGATTCAGGCCTTCATAAACCCATTTCTATGGCAACAGGGAAATATTGAAAGCCCAGAGAATATAACTAAGACTTTAAAAATTCTGACTGGTCTAAAGAATATGTTATCTTCTTTTAATGCACAAATTTGAGAAATTGAAAATTACTGAATAACACATGAAGTGGAAGATCTGACATCTTCTAGTTAAGCCTGTTGAGAGCCTTACTTGATACCTTATGAAATGCAGCTGGTATATTTAAAATAAGACTAGAGGGGGAAACAGCGAGTCTGTAAAATGCTTTAGTCCGAATAAGCCTTCAGCGCTTTGGTGATAGTAAGGAAACACAGCCAATCTTTCTGGTGGAATTCACCTTTAGGACACCCTTACAGCTTTCGAATGGGATAGTGTGAGATGTAGCACAGAGATTTTAAGCACAGATAAACAAACAGGAAACTTTTAATAATCTGATAGCCTTGTAAAGGCTTTCTTCAGAAATTAACTTTGGGGGCTTTGGCATTTATTTCCTCATAACAAGGGTGCATCGATTATTGAATGGTTGAGAGCACACAATGCATATTGATCTGTTCATGCATAGCCACTCTCTCCCAGCGGGCACCTTTCCACCTGCAACCTATTTTAAAATAAGATTACTCCTCATTAAATTACAATGACCTGGAGCAATGGTCAACAGAAGTGAAATTGCCCTGGTTCATCATGGTTCGGAACTATGCCAACGACACTCAGTGGCTTGTTTTCCCTGGTCAAAGTTGATCTGAAGAATATACACGGATGCATGCCTCTGTATAGAAAATCGAGTCAAGCAAAACCCCAATTTTTGTGCCTATGACTGAAATTTATACATGACAAAGCATTTTTAAGGAATCATTATTAAGTGAATTCATTTTCAATCAAAACAGCTGATATTTTGTGTACCATCTTATGGAGATGAGACTTTAATCTTAGCTATTATTGAATGCCAGCATTTCATAGCAAGAAGACATGAAGTTAGATTCTTGCTATGAGAATAAAACATGTTTTGCTATAGAAAGGATAAGGCAATCATTTATAAATCATCACGAACAATGTAACTATCTCAGAATAAGTTTCACATTTCCAGGAATGTCCCCAGTGAGACCATTAGCAATACCATGTCCATTTTATACCCTCTCCTTGCACCACCTCAAGTAAGCATTTTCTATTACTTTGATTTCCTCTACAGAACGTTTCGTCTGGCACATTATACATTTAATTGTTCTTGGCTTCCCTCCACGAAAGCATACACTCTTAGGATAGGAATTTTGTTCACTTCCTCAATTCCTCTCCCTTCCCCTCCTCTCCCCCTTTGCCTAGAAAATCACCAGACATAGGTTCCAACAAATATTAATTCAATGACTCAGTGAATGAATTTTGTGGGTTAAAGAGCCTTATCCCAGCCTTGTCTCTGAAGAGACTAGAAACAGTAATTGAAAGTGAGATTGCCCTCAGTCATAAAAGGTTTGAGGCGACCAATTAAGTGCTTGAGATATATAAAATGCTAATTTATAATTTATTTTCGCTTAAATGGGTTCAGCTATGTAATCATTTTTCTTTCAGCTACTTAATCAGAACTACCAAACCCAATGCTGTCAAACTACTCACAGTAACCCTGAATGGCAGAGCCGATCTGCTCTATAAGGTTTCTGAGGCTGAAAATCTTCATGAAGAAGACAGCATCATTTTACTGTTGGCTGTATTCTCATGGGGCAATAATTGGAATAGCCGACCTTTAGGTAAAGTACCTTAATGCTTAACAAAGTATGCTACTGGGGCTTCTGCTACTCAAAATTAAAACTAACTCACTGCCATCCATTCCATTCAGGCTATAGGATATGGTAGACTTCCCCTGTGAGGTTCTGAGATTAAACTCTTTGGGGAGAAGAAAGCCTCATCTTCTTGTCACAGAGCTGCTGCAATATACAACCACTTCAGATATACTTAAATATATGTCTCCTAGAGAAATTTGGAAAAAAAAATAGAATGTTGATTTCTAAAAAACAAACAAAAAGCAGTCCTGTTGATGGCTAATGATTGCTGACGGTGGTAAGATTCTGTGTCATCGACTGGCCTTCTGTTTGGTACTAAACGATACACGACAACTGTTCGACAGGGCAGGACCCTGGTGGTGTATTGGGTTACATGCTGAGCTACTACTCACCATAGGTCAGCATTTCGAAACCACCAGCCACTCTTCAGGAGCAAGGTGAGACTCCTGTAGTGAATGCCAGTCTGTGCACGCCACAGGGCCTTGCTGCCTTGGCCTGTACAGGGTGTCCATGAGTTGGAATGACCCCTTGGCTGTTAGCTGAGTGGAGTTGTTGAGAGGCAAGTGGTGAGGGCGGGGATCCAGAAGTGGCAGACTTGCTGGCTTCCATGTGGGAAAACTTGCTTCAGTTCACTACCTATGCTCCTCATGAGCAGTCACCATCCATCTGTGAGTGGACACTTGTTTTTTAATCTGCTGCTGGACAGGTTTCAGCAGAGATTTCAGACTAAAATGTAATAAGAAGGAAGATCTGGACATCTACTTCCAAAAAGTAGCCAAAAACAACTTTAGCTATCGCAATGATCCGATCCACCACTGGAGGGATGGGAAAGGATTGGGAAACATGTTTTCCCATTACACATGAGGTTGTCCAGGGCAGCCAACATCAACAATGGAGGGCATTATGATGTGATTCTCTTCTTCATTCTGCTCTTGTACCTTGCGCTTCTTTTTCTCCTGTTGAATGCCGGCCCAGTGATTGAGCTGAACAGGTTTTCTATTTGAAGGTGCTTAACGTAGTCCTGGGGACATGTGGTAGAGTTACAAGGTTTGGAATCAGACAGACTTGACTTTTTAATAAATTTTCCATTACCTATTAGCTCTGTGACCTTTTGTTAGTTTTTCCCCCCTATCATTTTAGTAATCTCTTTAAAATGAGATAACTTTTAGTGTTGTTCTGAAAATGAATCTTGATAACACACTTAATCCTTCTGACACTTAGAGTGTACTCAACAATGTGCTCTATTTCTTCTCGTCTTGATTTTACTCACTTTACTCAGTGATGACGAATTATTTGCTTGGGTCATGAAAATATATATTGAGGATTCTAAGTGAGACTTTTCTGGCTCATTTGTATGCTCTAACGAGATGGTTGGGGAAGTAAAAAATGAAGGGGAATAGTTATATAAACAATCATTATTTGTTTCCTTTCTTTTCTCCATCCCTTCCTGCTTTCCGGTTGAAAAAATAATACCTGTGTGAAAAACTTTAAATATTCTTGTTGTGTTTATAAATCTAGTATATGTATAAAAGTGTAATTCAGTCTCAGACAAATAAAGACATACTGTGTCATCCTTGCAATCCTTCCTTTATTTTGACAAACACAAACCAGTAAGTATGCACAGAATGAATCATTTTGATTGGAAAAAAATATATTCTCTGAAAACTCAGGTCTGTGAATTTGAAACTATACTAGACTTTAATTAAGCACATCTTGCGATCCATTCAAAATCTAATTCCGGTTATTTCATCTTGACATTTCTTCCCTACATTTCCCACTGATGATTTACATTTTTGATAATGTAAAATATTAACTTCAATTTTTTAAAACTAAATCTCATTTTATTTCTTGTCCATATTTCATTTCACTCAGGTCTGTTTGCCTAGTGTCTATGTCATTACTGACATTTGCAAGGCCACCTAATTTATCATGAACTGCAAATATCTTAATCATCCTTCCATATCATTACTCCTGGTGTGAAATGAAACAGAGTCATTGTCGAACCTTTAACTACTTTCCCGAAGAGTTTCAGTGTCATCTATTTCTTCCTTGGTTTGCAGTCCTTACGATATTTTATTCTATAATATAATGTTTAAATTTATTTAATTCACTTCGTTTTTCAGTAAAATGTCATGAGCCACAAACCCAGTAATTCTGGAATCAGAATGTGTTTTACTGTTACTTTGTTTACTTTTTTAACCCAAATTAAAATTTGAAGAAATTAGAATTTTCTCTCACAATAGCTAAATGGTGACTGTTGCCTTAATTTTCTTTTTTTTTACTTTTTCCGTTGGTTTTTATTAAATCACCCAAAATTTTGGAGATCCTACAGTAACCTTGGATAATTTAAAAAGAGTACTTCTAATTATGTAACTTTTTCTAACTTGGATGATAATATTGCTTCTAAACTTATCATATTATTATAGACAGATTTAGCTTTACTATTGATCACATTAACAAACTTGTTTGTAGAGATTTTTTTTTAAAGAAAAAGAAGGTTCATTTTCACTCAGAACTAGATTGAATTAAATCATATGTATTTTTAGTATTAATTTTCAGTTACTCCTGTAATCATTTCCTGCCCAACCTTTTGAAATAAGTTTCAGTAAAGCAAGCTTCTTTTTATTATTTACTTTCTGGCTTTACTTATTTATATCTCCATCTGAAACTGGCATGTGCTCCCAAGACCTAAGTGCTGAGTATTTCCCGATGCTGTAAAATCCCCGTTTTGGGTTCAGCTTCCTGCAACAAGATCAATTGATAAATGAAAAATATGGGTGAAGGCATACATAGCCATGCTTTACATATAGAGATAGAATCAAATCTTAATCTCATTATATAAATACATTTATTATTACAGTTACTATCTGTTGGGTTTTTACTACTTGCCCTTAATGGGTTTTTTTTCCCCCCCAAACTTGGTATCTTTTTTTTTTAACTTGGTATCTTTTGGTAGAAAATAAAGGAAATATTTTCCAAGAAGTAAAGCTGTTCTAGATTGTCATAAACTTTAATAATATAAATAGCAAGTTTTATCAGAGATTTATAATCAGAAAATATTTTTGAATTTAGTTCCTTCGTGCAAATGGTTATTTGCCTATATTAAATGGAATTCCATCTATAATTACTGTTCCAAGCTGTTTACTTAAAATTTGATATTAAGCCAAGTTGTCAGTGAGATTCTTAGCCTCTATTTAAATCATCCCTTTTAGTGCTTACCAATTTATTGATGAGGTACTTGGAATATTTGGTTTTCTTATCCTATAGGTTAGAGAAAACTCTAGATAGTTCCAAATTTTTCATCCCTCCGATAACGAACCACTCTTTGACTCTCTTCCTTTGGTTCCTTGAATTATGCTGCAATGAGATATGTTAAATTAGACAATTTTGTTAAAGTAGGTACTTTATGTAATGTGCACACTAATAAATATATTGCAAACTTCTCAATTAACAGGGGTGGCCCTGCGGACAGAAAGAGAGACTTCGCAGAGATGTATTTTTCCAAGTCGATATACACAATGGGGCTTCCAAATGTTCGTGCATAAAAATGGAATTAAAAGATAATGGCTTTTCCACGAACTTTTGGAATCTCCCCAAAGAAATCCACACATATATCCCCAAATCATAATGTATTTTTTTCTGCTTAATTTCCTCACAAGAAAAATAAGTTCTATGCATAATTTCGATGTTAGGGGCTCATCTGGGTTAACTGAATCTGGTCATGTTTATCTCATGAGATCTTAATTGGTTTTATATAAGCATATGTATTATGCATTCAACCCAAAATAAGTGCTAATCTGACTGTGGTGTAGAATATAGATATTGATTACATTCATCACATTTTTTACATACTAGTAACACAATAATACTTTCTAAAATTTTAAAATTTAATATCGTTTTTGAATAGGTAATTGTTTGCAAGGATCAAATATTCAAAATGTGTAAAATTGAAGTCAACCAATGTTTGCCACCTGATTTTCTCCTTATAGTCTGTAAAAGTTACCATTATATTGATCCTTACAGCAAAATTTTTATGCATCTACAAGCAAGTACATGAATACACACACATCCTTTTTGTCATTTTTTTCATTGTTGAAGTAAATGGTAGAATATTATAGTCATAATTATTAGAGACAGTTCTTATTAGTATATGAGGATCTTATTTATCCTTTTGTTATTGATCCAGAGTATATATATTTCATAGTCCCAAAATAATGACTACTGTATGTACTTGTGCATCAGCCAAGTTTTTCAGCACATTTTTTTTAAAACATTTTATTAGGGACTCATACAACTCTTATCACAATCCATACACACATCTATTGTGTAAAGCACATTTGTACTTCATTCTCAAAACATTTTCTCTCCACTTAAACCCCCGACATTAGGTCCTCATTTTTCCCCTCCCTC
>NW_022111373.1:42284836-42285905 GCF_000313985.2 Echinops telfairi | reverse complement strand
TTTCAGCACATTTTGAATGAAGTTTTTGTGGTAAAATTAGGGGCGTTGGCTGATATTTGAATTGGCTTATATGTACTTAGAAGTTTTTTTCATTTTAAAATAATATGAACAATGTTATTTTGGATGCCCATGCTTATTTGTTTTTCACATTCATATGAGTTGAAATTAAAATCAGTAGCCATTAAATAAATATTTTAATCTGATGCAATATAGTATTTGGTACCTTGATTAGTTTTTCAGTTTAGTAAGTTGCCCAACATTTTACTTTTATTAAATCAAATTCACAACTATGTCCAATTAAGTTATTTTGGTAGTTGTATCAAGGGGAAGACATACTTTCATTGAACAATTGTTTTTCAAGGAAAACAAATTAAAAACAATTGAACAATTGATTTTCGTTCAATTGTTTGTTTCATTGAACAATTTTTTTTTTAAGAAAAACAAATTAAATTGTTTTTTTTTAACTTGCTGATTTACTTCAGTTTTTTTTTTTCTCTCAAAAGAAATTTAAGGCAGGATTTTGCCTGTCCAACTAGGTTTATGTCTGCTCAAAATATATATTGTAAATTGTACTTCACCTGTTGTGATAATCTCAATTTGAATAGGTTTTCCTTTGTTCTATTCAAAGGACATTACTATATAGGGTCTGTCTGAAGTCAATTATTTTAAGGAACTAAAGAGCAGACTAAATAAGCAGTTCAAACTAAGAGACAGGGAAAGTTAGATGGCATGCCACATGAGTCCCCCAAGGCAACAAGGAAGGGGACAAGGACTTTGTCCAAGAATCGACACAGAGAGACGCTTCCTCCACAGTCATATTCTGCATTCCAAATGCTCATTTCCTAAACGATGAGAAAACATATTTCTGTTTGTTAAAGCCATCTCTTGGTAGTATTTCTGTTATAGCAGCTATTGCTAATTATACAGCAAAAGCATATTCAAAGAGAAGAATTTCCTGTACAGTTTTCTATAATAAACCATATATCAACAAAAGGAAATAAATTATTTGTTCTTAGTTATAATACAATGGCAGTGTTTAGAAATCTAAATATGACAGAGTTTTGGTTTC
>NW_022111373.1:42280666-42282284 GCF_000313985.2 Echinops telfairi | reverse complement strand
CTGCAAAAATGAGCCCAAACCTAACAATTGTAAACATGGAATAGGGCCAGGCAGTGTTGAATTCGTTATACAGAAGGTCACTGTGAGTTAGAGCTGACTCGATGGCACCTTAAAATAATAGCAGATTACAATTTGATGAGGTTTTCAGTTATTTTGTCTGCAGTAGCCTTTTCTCAGCACTGGTGGCAGGCATGCCTCAGCTTCTCAGCCACCTTGATCTCTTGGTCTCTGGCTCCAGCATCTAGGAAGCCTACCTGACTGCTTCAAGGTCTTCACATGGCTCCTTTCCTCTGCCTCCTGTTCTTAGTATTGTGGCTTCTGATACCCCTGGTACCTTCAACAACTCACACAAGGATCTCACTTGAACTCTGATTGTGGCTTTTCCTTCTTGATGGTCCTGGGAGTCTGGTCTCTTTTCCGTTGGTGTCTGAAATGGCTCACATATACCCAAGTTGGCAAAACTAGTCCATACCCTCTCTTAGTGTTTCACACAACCTATTTGGATGATTCTACCACTTTTCTCTCAGTTTGTCTTACTGTAGTGGCTTGTGTGTTTCCAGGATGATGGAAGTGATGTCATTGGTGTTTCAAATGCTATCAGGGTTACCAAAATTGACCAGGTTTAAGCAGATCTTCTAGGCTAAGAAGACACCATGAAGAAGAAAGAGCCTGACATTTCTGAGGAATTCACCACTGAAAACCTGATGAACAGTAGCAGAACATTGTGTGATACTACAAACATCATGAACAGCAGCATAACAGGATTATGCTTGGCACCAGAAGATGAGGCACACAGGTTAGAATCAAATTATGAGAGATGAAGCATTCTCAAAGTCGAGTTGATCATAAGGACATGGGAGTAAAGCCTTCAAATTTCATTTGCTGATAAGACATGATTCAAAATGAGAAGAAACAGCTGAAAACATGTTAATTATTGGCACTTAAAATGCACTGTGTGAATCTAGGAAAGCTGGAAGCTTTCAGAAATGAATTAAAACCCATAAATATCAAAATCTGAGGTATTAGTGAGCTGAGAGGGTGTTGCCCATTTTGAATCAGAAAATCATGTGATTTACTATGCTCAGAACGACACAATCAAGAGGAATGGGGTTGCATTCAAAAGGACGTTTCAAGATGTCCTTCAGCTTAAACTACAATACCATCTGTGATAGGATATTATCTATCCATATACAATGAAAGATAATCGATTCAACTATTATTTAAATTTGTTCACCAACCAATAAAGCTAGTGATGCAGAAACTGAAAAATTTTACCAACATTTTCAGAATGAAATGGATAAAAAATGTAGTGAGAATGAATTGATAGTTATTGGTTATTAGATAATTGTTAAAAACAAGCAGGAAGGAAACTAGTTGGAAAATATTGCCTCTAATAGAAAATAGCTGGAGATTATATGATAAAATTTCAAAAGACCAGCAACTTCATCAATGCAATGCATTTTTCAACAGTACACCAAACAACCAAACTCATGGACTCTTCCAGATGAAGTATACCGAAAACAAATTGACTTCATCTGTAGGAAGAGATGATGGAGAATCTATATATCAGGTGCTAAACCAGACCAGGGGCCAACTGTGGAACAGATCATCAATTTCT
>NW_022111373.1:42275597-42279270 GCF_000313985.2 Echinops telfairi | reverse complement strand
CAATGGAAAACATTAGGTAGAGAAACTTTTAAGTTTCTCGGGTTAGAAATACCTCTGTCCTTGGCTTCACAGCTTCACACAAGAAAGAATTCACACCAAAGCCTGGTTTGTGATCCAGGTGGGTTTTTATAAAGGACAGAAGCAGTTTCAGGCATTCTGAATACAAGCCAGAGCAAGCAAGAAAGAGAGAGAGAGAGAGAAAGAGAGAGAGAGAGAGGCAGCCCAGCCATGCATGACTGTAGAGGAACAGCTGGGAAAAGAGTGGTGGTCTCCCGATTCTGGCTTTTCAGGGCCCTCCGCTGGAAGGCATGGTCGACAGTACTGGTTGACCCCAGTGGCTGAATTAAATCCAACTGGCCTAGATTGGAGCCCTTCCAAGTGTACTGGCTTCCTGTCTCAAGGGCCGGAATTTGTGCATGCCCTCTAGCCTTTATCAGATTCCACCTTCCTGTGAAGTGGGGAGGGAGACCTTAGCATGTAGAGGGACAACCCCTAGTTCCTGTTCTGCTACCTAACAAAATAATTGAAGTTGTCATGGATTTCATCTTTCTTGGATCTACAATCAATTCTTGTGGAAGAAGCAGTGCGGAGATAAAACAAAGCATTGCATTGGGTGAACCATCTTCACAAGATCTCATTCAAGTTTTGAAGGGCAAGGATGTTATTTTGCAACCTAACGGGTGCCTGACCCAAGTCATAGTATTTCAATCATCTTATATGCATGTGGAAGCAAACATTGAATGAGGAAAACTGAAAGAATCAATGCATTTGAATTATTTGTGGTGAAGAATACTTAAAATAGCCTGGACTGCCAAAAGAACAAGTAAATCTGTCTTGGAAGAAGTACGGTTCTAATGTCCCTTAGAAACAAGGATGGCATGACTTTGTGTCACAAACTTTGGACATCAGGAGAGTCCAGTTCCTGGAAAAGAATATCATGTTTGGTAGAGAGGCAGTAGAAAAGAGGAAAGGCCTTAACAAGACGTATTGACACAGTGGCTGCAACCGTAAGTTTAAACATAAAACAATTTGGGGGAGGGTGAAGGACTGACAGCGCTTCATTCTGTTGTATGGAGGGTCACTTTGGGTTAGAACCAACTGGAAAGCACCAAGCAATGTCACTTCACCCAGTCACAAACAAATGCAAAAGTTGCCATCATTGCAAAAACTTGAAAATTCCTTTTTGTGAAAGTATTGTGATTTTTTTAAATTGTTAATGATTAGAACACCATCTAATCTTTTTAAATGCTTGAAATTTAAGAAATTTTCTTTATTCGGCTTTTATACCTTGTTTTTGTTTGTTGGTTTGCTTGCTTGCTTGCTTGTTTTGGGTTTTTTTTTTGGGGGGGGGGTTTGCATAGTGAGTATTTCTCCAACCCAAATTTATTTTTCTTCTCAATGTCATTGTTTTTAGAAAACAAAAAGCTACTTTTTTACTTAATGATATCTATTTTACCCTACCTTCCTCTCTAGGGTCAGGCAGTTGCAGCCAAGAACACCAGTTGGGTGTAGGTGCAGTTCTTCAAACTTGATTTTTTTCAGAGTTTGGACCAAGGCTTAGGGATCAAATCCAGTTCACCACCTGTTTTTTGGATATCCTATCTGTGTTAGGCATTGGGATGCTTATCAAAAAGTTCACATTTCAACAATCTCATGTCAATAATATATCTCTTATAAAATACTTGCAATTAGAGGATCAAATTAAACCCTAAGGAAATAAAAGAAATATAGAAAGCAGGTTTTTTTTAATTGAAAGCATGAAAAGGTGGAGAATATCACTGAAATGAAAATTGGGCTCAATGAAAATTCAATTAAGCTGATAAATGTCTATAAAATCTGACAAAATATCAAAGAGAAGACAAGACATTATCCACACTCAGGAATTAAGCAGGGCAGACTATTACAAACACGGCAGACACACACAAAATAATATGGGAAAAATACAATCACTTCCCACACATGTATTTACAACGTAGATGAAATAGACCAAATCCTCCAAAAGCACACGCATCCACAATTTATTGAATATGAAATAGATCACTGAGAAGTTCTATATGAATTAAGGATTAAATGTGTAGTTGAAATCTAAAAAAAATAAAATAAAACTCTAGTTCCAGATGTTTTCATTGAAGAATGCTACCAAAATTTTAAAGAATTAATACCGGTTCTATAAAATCCCTTTCAGAAAGTAATTAAGGAAGGTGTATTTCTCAATTCAATTTGTAATCCTAGTATTATCCTGATATCAAAACCAAATCCAACATAGTACAAAACTGTAGAATACATGTCCTCATGAATATAGACACAAAAATCCTTAGCAAAATATTAACAAATTGAACCCAGCAATGTATAGAAATAATTGTAGAGCACAGCAATTTGGATTTACTTGATGTATGCAAACTGGTACAATGTATGTCTTTACAATGCACTCACTAGAATTGATGGGGATCACACAACTTGTTTTATCAGTGATTTGTCTCGGGGGAGGGTACAGGGAGAAAATGTTCTCAAATTGATCGTTGAAATGATTGTACAACTCTTCTTCACAGAATTGAAATATTGAATTGTATGATATGTGGATGAAGCAACAAGAAAACTATTTGAAAAATCATCATCAAAGTTTAAAGAAAGACCAATGTAATTTAGCATACTAATTTAACATAAAACCAAAAAAGAAAATCATATAATCATATCTGCTGATGCAGAAAATATATTTCATAAAATCCATTCTCATTCTTGAGCAAAATACTTATAAAACTAGGAATAGGCTTCTTTTACCATGAAAAAGAGTTTTTAAAAACATGTAACTGTTGTTATATTCACAAGAATAAAAGACTGGGTGCTTCACTCAGATCAGGAAGAATGAAAGAGTGCTTTCTCACCAATGTCATTAGAACATAGTACTGGAAGTTTAAATAAATGTGATAATTCATGGGAAGAAAGGAGGTTGCAACATTTAAAAAATATTTTCAAAATAGAAAATATAGTAAGCACTTCCATGCTTTAAAAGCACATTGAAAAACAGCTTTAGAAAAGCCTTAGGACAATGAGTTCTTAAAACTGACATAAAAAACACAGTGTATAAAAGGAAAAGAAAATTACAAAATGGACTTAATCAAAATAAAGAATGGTTGTCTTTCTGAAGATATTGTTAAAAGAATTGTAACTAGAGTTAATGATTCCCTTAGGGTACAGAAAGTGAGGGGGGGAGCAGGGGAAGACGGAACTGATAGAAATGATGATTATATAACTCCACTTGAGGGGAAGGATAACAGAATGATAAGTAAACAGATAGACTGGTTGGTGTAATATATAGGGATGGGGAAAAAAGAGGAATAACAATAATAATAATATTTGATATAATGACAAGGGCTCTTGTGGGGGAGGGTTGGGATAAAAGGGATCTGATTTCAAAAATTATAAGAAAAAGGAAAATGTTTTGAAAATGATGGTGGCAACAATTGTTTGATCATGATTGATCTAATTGAGCTATGGATTGCTATAATATTTGTAGAGTTCCCAATAAAATGGGGGTGGGGGAATTAAAAAAAGCAAAAGACAACTACACACTGGGAGAAATACTTGCAAACCTCAGGTCTGTCAAAGAACTAATATCTAAATTAGAGAGAGAATTTTCAGAACTCAATAGCAAAACAAAATAAATTAAAACAAA